>NC_089986.1:21634360-21934360 GCF_036417845.1 Apteryx mantelli | reverse complement strand
CTTTTGCCACTGTATTATTATTGCTTCCCAGTCTTCCACTGCTGCAAATTGCTAAAAGTGTAGCTGGGTACCTAAGCCTGCTGGTACAGCTGTGTCACAGGCTAGCTCCCTAGTGTCCCTGCAGCACCTGGAAATCTCCATATCTAAAAATCAATCTCTACAAAGACTGGTAGAAGGTAAAGTGGTGTCAAAAGTAGAAAAGAATAAGGTACTTTTTGCTAATGTTTTGCTAATGTTGTGATGTGATGTATCCTTTTCAGTATTATAAGTATATTCTTCTACTATTGCTTGGTTTTATTACTATCTTCGCTGCGTAGGATTTCATAGTGCAAGACAGTAAGAGCTGGAGAAGATGGAGTACAGCATGAAGTTGTCTGGTTGTTTAAAGTTGCTATTCATATCCCACTGCATTTTTTGCACAGTTGCATCAAAAATCTGGTTCTGCTTTCAATGACAGTATGTATCACAGGGCCCTCATAACACCTTCTGATATAAATGCAACTTCTCTGCTTAATACAAACTGATATTTGCAAAGGGGTATAATTGTAGCTCTGTGCTGAGATGAAGATGCTCCTCAAAGGTGAGGCCGTTGGGTATGATGTTTTCAGCCTCATTTGCCACCCTAGCTCGACCTATCCATGAAGGTGTCCATGTGGCACTTGTCATGGTGAGGTCTGAGAGCCTCGTCCCCGTGGAGTCACCTGCTGCTCAGACACCGGGTGGAGTGAAAATGGGGCTGAGCCAGAGGTGGACATCAATGGGCAGTGGTCTGAATGGGTTACAGAGGCTGGGTGGCTTTGACTTAATCTGTGAGAAGACAAGCCAGCTGTCGTCAGGGAGTGCAGATGGGCAGCTGTGTTTTAGGTTGCTTGCATTAAAAAAAAATGAAAATGAATTGGAGTGTAACATATAACCATCCGCACTGGTGGTTACCGGGCTCCCCCATTGCCACCTGCTGCCAGACAGAGCGTGCTTGTTCTCCCCCCAGCTCTCACTGCAGAGAGATTTGTTTCCTCTTCTGTTCTAAGCTGTAGCCTTGATTGCAAGTGAAAACGGCACTCTGGGCTTCCATCCAGAGTTGTAACCCAGCTGCCAGAACTTGTTAAAAAAAGAAAAAACCAAAAAACCAAATAAACAAACACCCAACCAGCCTTCCATAAAATTTAATCTTTTCTCTGATCATTGAAAGGTACCTCTTTAATGTACCAAGACTGACTTTTGATGTAATGCCAATACTGCTATTGTTTTCTTGGCATTATTAATTTGGGTAACTTTCAATTAAATCTTTGACAGAAAAATAGCTTTCAGCTGTGTATTCACTACAAATGCATCATTCTAATTCATCAGATATTGAGTAAGTGTTATCATTAAAACAGGAGTCTGAGCCCAGGTAAAACATGATATGTCTACAGCAGTTATATAGATCTTTTATTTTAATAATTTATAAACATTTAAAATAAAAAAGAATTAGAACATAATGTCCAGGTTCTGTTGATGCTTGACAAGGACTGTGCAGCATCCGCTAAGTTTTGGTGAGAGGCTCCAAGCAAAGGAACTACCACTATATGGACGCGTGTGTATGTATGTAATAAAATGATAGAACTTTTTCCAGCCAATTTCTGTTTAGCTCCTAGAGATTTTGAATGATGGATTTTTATAGCCATTCTTAGTTCTCTTGTAAGAACGTTAAAGACTCACTCAATGTTGTTTAAAGCAATTTGAGGGCCACCATTGTTCTATTCATCCCAGTTCAAATTTAGTAATACTAGGGGGAAGGGTTTTATGCTTTAAATTTAAATTAATTCCATCAGCATTCTTATAATTAATTGTGGCTTTGTTCTACCTCCTCCATGCCTTCCCAGGGCATGCCTGGGCTCTCAAGGTATTTTGCTAAGTACAGCAATACTGATAAAATTAAGTGAAGTCTTTTGAAATGCAAATATACGCAACCCCTGAGCCCCATGGATTTCTGTTTTGCTTGGATTCTTCAAAAGATTCCTGACTGATGATCAGTTTCAAACAAATCTTGGCAACTAACAACATAAGCGCAAAGGACTAGAGCGGGGCCTGGACTGGAGCTTTCCCTTTAAACTCAGAAGAGTGCGAATCTGGAGCCTGACTTCGTGGCTGAAGCCCACAGGCAGTTGAATGTGTTGAGCCAATACAGTGACTTCAGCTGCTGTCAGATCATTCCCCTCCGATAAAAGCAAGTGAATGAAGATTGAATACATTAATTCAAAGATGCCAAATTGCAGACAGTCTTAATTGTACATAATCTAATGTAATGACAGTCTTAGGCTGTGACTACAGGCTCCTGGTATTCTCACTCCTAACTTGTGGTTCATGCCTCTTCCCCAAGGGGAAGGTGCATTTTGTTTATTTTTTTAAACTGAATCATTTCAGAAACCTGGCTGAGAGCGCGGCCACACAGAGAGCGAGCTGGAAGAGCTGCAGGGTCAACCCGCGATAAGGACGGAGGAGCTGGGCAGGAGCGCCTGGGCGAGCCCCGTGCATGGGGCGAAGCGCCCCACGGCGGCACGGCCTTAGATGTGGGTCCGCAGGGACGGCAAGGAGCCGGGGAGCTCAGCCATGGATGAAAATCAGACATGAGGGTTGCACCTGGGGCTGAACTCTCCTGAACTCTACAGGTAGTTGGGTATGGAGTGAGGTCTTCACCCGGATGGTGTTAATAGAAGTACGCTGACTTCTGTGGGGAATGGGGTTGACCCATGCTGCTTTAATTCAGCGGTGAGGAAAGGAGGGCCTGGCTTGGCTGTGTGGAAATGACCTTCACCACCTGGTGGGATCTACGATAGAAATGTCTACTGGTGGTGGTCTTTTAGTGCTTAGCCACTGATTTAATTAAGAGTTTTCCTGAGTTGAGCCTGAGGAAAAAAGAAAGATGCTTGGATTTGGTTGCTAGCAAATCCAATATTACATCTTTTTATTTCAATATGTAAATCTTTTCATTTAATGGGTAATAATACTCTATAGATGACCTAGTGATGGATAAAAAAAATATAAACTAGCTTCATGGAAGAAAAAATGCAGATACGTTAAGAGCATTTTATTCTGTTTTCCTCATTTGCAAACCTCCTCATCTTTCTAAGATCTTGACTGCAATGGGTTTTTTAGTCTCTGCTTTGATTATGTCAATGTACCTGATGCAAACTCCTGCTACAGATATGCTGCCATTATATATGTGACGACCAGGGCAGCAAATACAGATTGAAGGTGCAGGGTATTGACAGCAAGGAGGGAAATCAGTGTGCATGGGGCAGACTGTGGAGTGTGAA
The DNA here is from genome assembly GCF_036417845.1 of Apteryx mantelli. Classification (NCBI taxonomy): domain Eukaryota; kingdom Metazoa; phylum Chordata; class Aves; order Apterygiformes; family Apterygidae; genus Apteryx; species Apteryx mantelli. The sequence continues at coordinate 21,931,064 of NC_089986.1, read as the reverse complement.
GAGCCCCGTGACAGGGTTTTTTTGTTGGCATGTTTGCTTATTTTTTGCTTAGGGGATGAGCTGGAGAGAGGGCAAATGAGCACCACCAGCAAGCAAGGTGTTGTCAGGCAGAGGGTACAAAAAGTGGTGCTGAGTCACATGTCTTCCTTTGGGCAAGGATGTCGGTTGTTCACAGTCAGAGCGGCGTTTGAAATGAGCACTGCTGTGCCTCGGTGTCTGGTGTTCAGCTATGCAAACAGGCACACTGCAGACGTCACTGAGGTATTTACTCACGCACCTACAGCTGTGCTCTTAATTCGTTAATTAAGCCAGAGCCAACACCTACTGAAGCCAATAGGAGTTTGGCTCAAGTGAGAGGGATGTAATTTTGCCTTTTAGTTAACATGCATTACATATAATTGAACCTGCTGCAGGAGAGAGAGGCTGATCTTAAGCTGACAATTCCTTGTTTAGATGTGACTTAAAATAACTAGCTTTGGAAAGCAGCACTGACGGCAAGGAGAAGTGGTCTCCTGCCAGCGCCGCCTGCAAGCTGCTGCAGAGAGCACGGGAACTGTCGTGTCGCTCTGACTAACCCCAGAGGCCCTTTATCCCAGCCTTGCAATCACCCACTGAATGGCTGAATAAAAACCAGCAGCAAGAGCTGGCTGGAGCCAACAAGAACTAAGGAGCTGGAATGGGCTGGGAACGCTTCTTCCTGTCTCACTTCCGCAGAAGCAGTCTGCACCCAAGTAGGGGAGAATTCAGTTAGCAGAGCTAAGGGACAGCGAGCACAGTCACTCAGACATGATCCGCCAGCCTGGTAAGCAGAGGGGCTATTAGCACAATTAGTGCCCGTGAAATGGCATACACACACCAGCTTCCAATTATTTAAAAAATATATCCAGCTTTCCGTGGATACACACTTGTTTGGCGGTTCAGGTTGTCACAGCCAGCTCTTACTGTCCCATTTTGAAATCTTAGCTCATGATGGAAAAACAAAAGCGAGTCGGGAGGTGTCACTGAAAGCGGGTGATGAATCCTGGCACTGTAGGCAGTGCTGCCGGTGCAAACAGCACGCCGTGCGCCGACAAGCTGGTAGTCTGCATCTCTCTTAGTCATCGTCACGGGTCTAACCCTAACTATGCTTTTAGTTACATGGCACCACAAGTATGCATGTTGTTTTTCAAGTATGAAAAGGTCTTTTGCTTGTGATTGGAGTCTCTGATGCCTCTAAACTTTGATCCTAATCTGATGCAACTGTTTGAAGATCAAGGTCTGTGTTGCATGTGCCACAGCAAGCAATGAAGGCAAAGGGGACGGAGAGCAGGGGTTACAGCAGCTCGGTCAGAGCGTTTGGGTTCTGTTCTGGGAACAGTCTGGTATAGGTAAGCTGTTCATGAGGACCGCAGTTCTCGCAGGGGAGGGAAAAATCTGGCAGGAGATGAAGCAGAATTTTCAGGAGACCCAAAAAGTTTAGTTAAGCAGGAGAATTACCTGCTAGTGGGCCTCTCCTTTCCCTGGCACCAGTTTTGTTGTGTTCTTTTAAAAGAGACATTGTTGAAATACAGCACCTTTTTCTTGAAATTGCCAGTCTGTGGTTTTACTGTCTGCATTTTCAAGGAGGTGTCGAAATCATCAGTTCCTCCTCTAGCCCTCTGTGTCGTGTGTGTGAGTGCTACTCCACAGCTGGCACAAATATTACTTATTTTGGACTTATGCGAGTCAATTCCCATGTTATTATAGCATATATGCGTTTCCTAAATCAAGGACTGGGTTCTGTAGACAAGAAATGTTTCTTGAAAGTCACATTGTTGGCATAAAATTTAAAAAAATCATTAGCTGCACCATGGAAAAATCTGGATTTTTTAGTAGTAAACCTAAGATTGCGTTCTTTACATTCTGGATTCTGAGCCTGTAAATCCTTCAGACTTTGTTTATACAAGCACTGAAATTTTAGGGTTTTCTTTTTTTTAATGAAAACTAATTTTTCTTATATACCTGACTAGTAAATAAAAATTAGGACAAACACAGGTTCCCACAAGGCTCACTGTGATGCCTAGCAGTGCTTTGAAAGCGTTGCTTTTCAGCAGGTTGGGAGATCATGCAGTGTCTTAGGATTAGGAGCTTGACTATTTAGTATTTCTCTAGATGAAAAATACTTACTAAATATCATAAAAACCAACTAAATAAGGGTGATGGGGTGTAATTTGTACCACATTGCCTGATTCTTTGTATATCTGCAGAATAGTACTAATCAACTGCTAAAATCACACTGAAAGCTGGATTTTCTCCTGATTAAAAATGACCATTCTTTTCATGGGGTAATTACTATCTTGTTGATTGTTACGTTCAGTGCTGTGGACTGAGGAAGAGCTGGGTTGAGTAATAGATAAGTCTCAAGAGTTTCATGTATTGATGTTGCAAACTGTTAGAATAAGATAGTAGTAAAGATGGACTAGTGTACCTTTTGTTTTATATGACTTTTGTTCTTTGAAATAGTAGCAAGAAACTTGATATTGCTATAAAATCTGGTATCCCTTACACAAGAAAAATAAGGACATATGAGTTTAATGCTCTTTATTACTATCATCAAAATAAATTTCTTAAGAAATGTTAGTTCTCAATGTTTTTTCTCATACGTTCCTTGACTTAGCAGAAACAAAGCAAATGACACCTAATGACAGTTCTTCTAGCTGTTCCTATCCCAAAGGCATCCAGATTTCAAACAGTGATAGATATTCTACGATATACTTTCAGTAACTTCATTTATTATTCATTAGTATATTACTATTGTATTCACTGTTCTTATTCTCTATTTATATCACTGTTAATTACAATATCACCAGAGTAGTATTGCTGTCTATTGCTAACTTGCAAAGAACCTTGAAAAAATAGTTGATCCAATTTATCTGAAAAATACTTTATGGTAAAACAGCCATTTAGTTTACAGATGTTTTTAACACACCAGCGTGCTACAAGACTAATTGCTCTTATTACTTTAACATAAGAATTAGTATCTAATTTTAAGAGTACAATGACTTACATTTGTCATGCCCAAGATTTTACATTTATGCATATTTTGTAGATATTAAAACTTTTATTTAGGCCTCCAGAAAACATAGTTCATTTCTACCTGTTTACTTAAGAAGCAATTATTGCCCAACCGCCCCCAGGTAACAGCAGTACCTCGCTACAGTCAAAACTGATGCTGTTGGCTGTGTTAAAGTCCCATTCTGGAAGAAAAAGGAGTTGACTCAGTATATGCAATTGAGTTTTGTAATCTTTCAGAATTGTCTTCCAGGAGCAAAACAGGTTGTGTGAGAACACGGCCTTGATGAGCTGTGCTAATTATAATATGTGATTTAAAATTCCAGGCTTTTGTCTAAACTAGAGAAATAGGTGTAACAAAATGCCTTTAAAAACAACCCAAATGCATCAAACCAAGTACAGATATAATTTAAAATGATTACAGAGAATAACTATTTCCAAGGTGATTACTAGCTAAACAATGTTTAGTTTTCCCCAAGTTGTCATAAGCATGAAAGCTTAATATATTAAAAACACATCTTTTGTTTATAGAAGGTCTCTGTGAATAGCAGTACTATCATGTTGTAGGATGACAAGCGCCCACATAGGAACACAATGGTCCTTGTCCCCGCTGGGTATATTATGTCCTTTCAATGCTTAATTGGCTAGTGAAGACAAGCCCAAAATGTGTGTTGTGAGTTATTTATAGTTTGAGAGGATAAAGTCATGTCCCTTGTCTTCTTGCCAAAGGTAATGAATGTTTGGATTGGGGTTAGAATTTCTTAGCATGGGTTGTCTCCAGCAAGGTCTGGAATACAGTATTTAGGAGGAAATACTGCTCATGTTTTAAACTGGATCCCAGTTTCAGGACCTACCACTTCTCTGAGTTATGATGTTCTCCAAATGTGATAGTTTTTTGGTTTTCTAAGGGGAAGGTTTAGAAGGATAATCCCTTAAAAATATTCACTGCATGTAAAAAATGTGTTGTTTCTAATTTATTACATATATTCACATATATTCTACTTTCATTTCTTGGACATGCTCATGCCTTGGAAATACTCGAAGAGATAAGGGGTACATAATGCAGCATTTGAAGAACACACATGTGATCCATTAGCTGATCAAGCAAGGGTTCTGTAGTGAGGCAGATCATGATATTCAGGTGTCCTCATTTATGTGCTGTTAAGAAAGCGTGGTTGTAGTCTTCCTCACGCATGAACTTAATCTTAATCCTTCTAATCCTTTGACCTTTCCTGCGTCAGGTGAGGATGAACTCTCCATGTGCTCCCAGATATTACTGACCCATTTTCCCTAAACCAAACCACCCTACATCTGAACTCAGTGTTGTATCACTTTAATCATCGAAGAGATCACACTGTCTTCAGTTATTTATGCCTTCTTAAGATTTACTTCAGGATAATGCCAACATGTAGGAGGATTATAAAATCATACTTTATTGCACCTTCAACTATAAATTCGTTAATGAGACCTTTTTCTTAAATCCTCCTGTTTTTATTCTCTGTATGTTTTCTGATTTTACTTGTTACAGGTAGTATTCAGTTCTGTATTTGTACCTTTCTCTTATTCTTTTATAATATAGAAGAGAGTGTTAGTGTGTGTCTGTAGAGTCTATTTTAGTATTTGATTCAGCATTTTATTTTCTTTGGGTTTTAACCTGTGATCCCTTTCTCTACTATTGCAATGAGCAAAAAAAATGCACAAAAATGTGCTCTAGCACATATTGGATTGTATTTACTCTTTATTAGGCACATAAAATGTAGCTGTTAGTGAAGTTCTTTTTTATTGTCTGCTGTTTTTGATACCGGATTTTCAATCACTAAGTAATTGTAATGAAGCAAAGGAGTAGATGCATCAGTCAGTACTTAAATAAAACTCCTGTTAGCACTGCTGAAGAGTAACCTGAAGGGTGAACGTCCCCTTGAGTAGCAGGCTGTATTATTTGTCTGATGCAAACAGTAGAGAACACTGTAAATATGTAATTGAGCAGATCTGACGTTCTGCTCATCATTGCCCAGAAGAGCCTATGAATGCGTAGACCCATGAATAACCACTGGTTTTATACATGTACAAGTGTTATAAATTAGGCTTTAAGGAAATAGTTAACTTTTTTTTTTCCTCACATCCGCTACTGGCGTGTCTCAGGTCTATTACTTTGCTGCTGCGTAGCCCCAGTGTTTCCGAAGGGCTTTACAGATGTTTGATGAACAAAATCCACATACAGTTTGGCTTACTTAAATACAATAAACTATTGCCTTGCAAAAAGGGTCAAGCAGCAGACAATGTAGCAGTGGTCAACATGGCCCATAAAATAGGACACCTCTGCTATATCCCTAAATTTTTTTAAAGATTCACTGTCTGAACTTAGTCAAATCAGTGTGATGGCTTACTTTCCATACCTCTGGAAAGGGGAAAAATAGTTGCTACCCTCCTATACAAAGTGCACTGAAAGCCATTCTTCAGAAGTTTCATAACTTCATTCTAGCACTGCTGTTCTTTAGTATAAAGGAAATCCAAGTGTGTCTAATGAACTCAATTTGTGCAGACTGCATTTCATGGGTATTCAAGTGATTTATTTTTTTGTTATGCCAATGTGAAAGCAGATACAAGTGTTAGTATTCAGACAACCCCAGATTCAAAATCAATTTAATGTACAAGCACAGGATGCAGTCTGAATAATCAGACTCTGAATGTATTGATCAAGAGAGGCGTTGCTCAGAATCTGCAGAACATAGTCTGTGAGTCACAAAATGCTTGTTAGGCACAAGACGCTTTCTTTTTCAAAATGTATACAGTAATTTCATTTCTTACGCATCACAAGACAGTGCAACTGCCTATTTTTATATGAAACTCCTATCTTTCTTTTTCCAGGATTAACTTCTCTATAATCAGATGTTTGTCAGACTTGTGGTGTATGCATGATTGAATGATTTCCAAACTTTATAGTTTAGGCAGGACTAAATCCTTTCAGTCAGTAATGTCATAGAAATATGATGGGGTAATGGTGACTGACTTCATGAAATCTTTGAGCAGACTTAAACCCACACTAGAGAAAAGGTACATTGCAAATGTGAGTGAAGAAGTTGCATTATGAATGCAGTTTGCACAGAACACATGAGAAATGGGGGGCATTTTCCCAGAACCCATCCCAGGTACATTCAGGCACCTGAATAAGTACTGTTGTTTCCCAAACTGCCACGTACTCAGCAGTTTACTTCAGTTAATTTTCTCAAATAACCCCACACAGTAAGTTGCCAGGTAGCATAGTCTGAGCAGCCGTTCTGTGTGCGAGCACTGTGGAAGGCAGGCAAGACAGCTCAAATGTGGACTCAGACCTGTGCTTGACTGGCAGTGTAGGTGTATGTGGATATTTTTACGGTCTATTTGATGATTAAATCATGTTATAACACACTGGTCACTCAGACAGTCTTTGGAGCCTTCTTCCTGCAGACTTGTTACTGCTTGTTGTTTGATGCTTTTGATTCCTCTTGGCTGCCTTTGATGCCGTCAGCTCAACTGTAAGGTTTCACTGGCCTAGAAGACGACACGAGGCTTTTGTGCAAAAAGTTCAAGAGCAGAATTAAATTCTATTTTTAATACTGCCTCTGATTTTCCATTGGTGACACAATTTCTCATACTATGGCAGTTCCAGAGTGTGGCAGTGTTCCAGACTGCGCTTGGAAGGTTTTATTATACATCCCAACCTATTTACATGCTTTCCCCTAGTTGGAAATTTCAGTGTGGAGGGGGGGGAGGGGGGTTGTTATACTATTAATACCTAGATAGCATTCTGATTTATTGCAGTAGGTTGGCAGTGTATCTGTGGTATTAATAAATACAAGAGGGAAATTTAAACAACTATTCAAAGCTGAACTATGTCTAGTGATGATAAATTTTACACTATCCCCTTGATCACCTTATTATTAATGTCATCAATCTCTCTCTGTCAAAAGTGACAGTGTATATTAGCACCTGGCATGACTGTATTACCAAGTGTTATACTAAGTAATTAATCATTTGAGGCATGTTGCCACAGTTTGCTGCTTTCCAATGTAAGCTTAGAGACTTACTCATTTGTTCCTTTATTTGGAAACAAAAAGCTTCTTATATAAAAATGAGTCAAATGTACTGATATGTAAGTGGAGGCTATTTAGCATTGAAATCGCATGCTGCTTTCTCTAGAAAAAAAAAATCCGTCTTTTAAAAGAACATCCCAAAATTAACAGTTCTGAGAATGATCAGTTTAGGAGCACGAACTCCTCCTGCTGCCAGAACTCTCATCCCAGCTGACTTTCCCTGCCACTTCAGCATATTAGTTCAGCCCTCTCTACAGATTAAGAGGACTTTCAAATGCCACATTACCAGGAAATCCTTAGAAATAGAATGTTGCAATACCAATCCTATCTAATTAAAAGAAAAAGTCAAATGGTATGGTGTGCCCCTTTGCTGAAATGGTTATTGTTTGTAGCTAAAGAAATCAAACTTATAAGCAAACAATTTAATAGCATTATGATTTTTTTAGTTAAAATTCATATAACTTACTGTGAGTAATACTGTAGCAATTTGTAGCTCTCAAATATCTATTCAGTCATGGAGAAAGTTTAGTAATTGTAGAGTCATCTACTCTTCCCAAGTTTGAAGGCTCACAATGAAATATATTCTATCCAGACCCAGAGCTGTGTTCTGCACCAACCTTTCTTTAATTGTCTCTTTCTCACACTAGAAGTCAATTTAGGTTTTAGTTTAGCCATATACAGCTTCTTGAAGTACTTTACTTTGTTTGTGTCCCTCCAGGGATTTTTAGCTAAATGCTTTCACATCTGTGATATCTGTGACACTGCTTTTTTCCCCTCTAGCTTTTTCCCTGAATGTCAGTATGTAGCAGTCTGTTCATCAAGGATCAATGCCAGCCTTCCACACACATCTACCCATTCATAGATTCTCTTTCATAAATGCAGCTCTTAGTGGGTGGTTTTTTAATACCCACTGGATATTAATTAGAATTGGCCATACATAACCAGATAACATTGGTTATCTGTTTTCTTTCCTGATGAGTCATTTGACTGTACTTCCAAATCAGTATTTGTATAAGATCACTTGCAATCTAAAAACTGCTCACTGTTATTTACTACTTGCTATTCATTCTCTGTTGTTGATCAAACCATATGGCACTGTTTCTTTCTCCTTGACTGGATGCCCACAGATTTTTAAAAGAGAAAGTGAGAACAGTTAATCAGTCTTTCTTACTGCGAATTAAAAAAAATAAACATTTGTGAATATGTTAAGGTAATTAGTAGGGCCCATGAATGTTTTCACAAATATTTCTTCTCTGCCTGAATATTCCAGGGTGATGTAAGATCTTCTGTACTACCTTTAATTGTGTTATTGTGTGTTCTTCTTTAAATATAAACCAGTGAATATTTTAACTTGTCAGTTCTGATCATTGAGCATAGCTTGTGCAGTAAAGGTCAAGGCCTTCCAGAATCATGAGTGTATGTCTTGCACAGTTTAAATTTCCAACTATAAACATAGGTTATCGGTCATTTTAAATGTGATCATTGTGTCTATTATAAATCCCCAAGATCTTTGGTTTCCCAAATATTTCTGGATATTCAGCACAGAGTCATACAGGAAAAAGTGATACAGTATAAAACACACATTATACCAAAATCTTCCAAACTTTCCAAAGCCCTACTCTGTACCAAACTACATCTAAGCAGAAAAGGCATGGTAAAATCCCTGAAATCATGAAAAACAGTAAAACTCTGCCCATGCTATATATAAACATTAAGAATCTATAAAGAGGCTCAACAGAATACCAAATATATATAGGATTCGGTTTATATTCAGTATCACAGAATCACAGAATGGTTGAGGTTGTAAGGGACCTCAGGAGATCATCTAGTCCAACCCCCCTGCTCGAGCAGGGTCACCTAAAGCACGTTGTACAGGTTGTCGTCATACTTAGGCATGTATTTAAACCTTAGGCGTCTCTGACTTTGAGGTTGCTCAGTCAGCATGGACTGCAGACAATCGTTCACCTCTGCTGCTGAAGAGAGTTAGGAAAGACAGGAGGTGCCACATTATCTGGCCTGGAGCTCCGTCTCCAGCAGTCGCCAGCACCAATGCAGCACCTTACAGCGTCACTACACAGCAAAGTTTAAGAAGTCTTACCATAGACTACTGTACCTGGACACAGTTTAACCTTTTAATCACAGCTCCTTAGAAATTGTTTTAAACACTAATGAATGAAAGCTTCAAAACTTGTTAGCATTTACTAGTTCTATGCATTTTTGTTGTTTATTTGAATGGCTTACTCCTATCTAAATTAGCTTAAGATACTTGTGCTGGACAGCTTTCTAGGACATAAAAAATGCTCTGTAATGAATGTCTGATACTGGGGGAGTTCAACACCGAAAGCCTTAGAATTTCTTGAAAAACATCTTGCTGGAGAGCTATGCCATCATAAACTCCTCATTTACCCTTAAGGCTGTTAGTGATACGGTCAACAGCTATGCCCCCTTGGAATAAAGATAGGCCCTAGTCACACAGTTAGCTTTTGTATTTCAAAAAACTCAAAGTTCAGGCAAGCTTAGAACATGCACAATGATGCAGCCTATCATAAAGATAAGGGTGAAATGCAAAGTTTACAACAAATCTGTATGTGGAGTAGAAGTGTATTTGGAATCTCCCTCTCCTAAAATTTGGTAGTCTTCAGATCTAGCAATTTAATACAGGGCGACCTTTAATTTCAAGTTGTGGACTCCATGCATTTCTCAAAGTGAGACTTTTGCCCAAATATTGCATTGCTCAGTCAGTCGTGACTACCTGGGAGCAAACAAGAGAACGGGGAATTCAATGCTAGATCTGAGCCTGAGCAGATAACTGGCTGAGGGGCTGTGCCTCGCTCTCTGCTATCCAGTGTCAAATCTCATCTTTCTTTATGTAAAACAGCTTTTGTAGTTTTATCTTGAAACTTCCTTGCCTTGAATGAAATTCGAAAGATTACATGTCACAAATCTAGGATTAATTTCATTGTGCTTCAATTCACATTGTATTTATTGTCTTAAATCCATGTTGCCTCTACTAGTGAAGTGAATCCTGTGACAGAAAGTCATTTGAACTCTGTCCCATTGCAGAAATGCCCACATTTTCCATCTTTAAAAAATGAGTTTCTCCTCCTTCCAAGTATACTGTTTTACGCTTATCCCTTTTTGCATTTTCTGATGTGAAAAGTTTAAATATAACCTCTTTACACTCCTACCCAAATTTCAGTTACCATTTCTTTGGCTGGGTAGTTCATGACCTTTATAGCTCAGAAATCTTCTCTGGATAATGTTTTCCTGCTTTTCAGAATTGTCAGTTGTGATCTCTTCTGTTCCAGATCTAAACACCTGGAAGCATTTTTTTTTCCCAGTAACTGAGACGACTTATCTCAGTTGGTCTTTGGATTAGAAGCGCATACCCTGTTAACTTGCTTTTAGTAAGAGTCAGCGTATTCCCTGCTACACCGGGACTCCAAGAGTCTAAACTGACAGTGCACATAACCACATGCAAACAGCGCTTTTCCTCTGAAATACGTGGTATTTATGAAGGGGAAGGTGGAAGAGCTATTTGTTGGATATACTGCATGTGCTGTGGTCAGCTGCACAGTTTATAAACGGTGCAAAGTAACCCACTCCCAAACAATCTGAGGTACGTTTCCGTTCAGATTGCTGCCATCAACTTTTAAATCCTACTATCCCATTGCGTGTACTTTGCAATACAGATCTATGGGCTGTTCAGATCCAAGGGTCGTGTGAGAGGAATGCTGGACCTGCACAGAAGGTGGAAAACGAACCTAAGCCTTCTGGCAATGGTGGTTGCCACCAATGTGGATACAACCATACAACCTGCTTTAATTAAATCTTTCTTCTGGGCCTTGAAACCTTGTTCCCATATGTTATTTTTATTTTGCTTATCTCTGGCAGGTGCTTATTTATTTTGCCTTTCAGTATCCAGTCTGTATCATGCTGGCTAAATTAAAATCTTTAATTCTAATTTAAGGAACATTTGCAGGGTCTGAATGACTCAATATTGATAAAGGAAGCTGTCAGGAATTCATAGATATGAACCTGGCCTAGAGCAGTACTAACTGAAACTTGCTCTGTATGATGCCAGCTTTGATGATAGTTGATGTGAAGTTGAGTGGTCTTATATTAAGTTCTGCAGGCCTAGAGCTGCACGTCATAAGCCTCTGTAGCGACCGGACCTAACGACACCTTTGTTTAAAACCTTAACAGTAACCTCAGACTCTGGAGTTCTTGCAACAGCCCTGGATTTGAAAAAATGCTACATGCACCTAAAAAGGCTGAAGACTCTCCCCAAGGTGCCTGGGCAGGGCCCAGCTCTCCTGTGCGTGGCCTCGGCCCCGGCTGTCCTACACGGCTCGCAAATTCTGGATGACGCTTCACGAAGAGCATTAAGAGTTCAATAATTCGCCTAAAAATAAGTTACTAACACCTGAATCAGAAGCCTTGCTGAAAAGGCATATTACTGTGTAACGAAGCTCCAGCCAAAACAAGGTAACAGTTCCTATTTTTGCACCCAAGGCAAAATTAACTTTTTACATCGTCTGTAAATGTATACAATTCCCTATCATTATGGGAGCTTCTATCAAAGTAATGAAAATAACGGCAAAGTAAAGATAATTAACATCAGTTTTAATATTGGTAAATGAAACCCAAATTTACGTGAGGGGAGACTGGGCAATTTTTAAGTGTAACGGCTCCCACGCTGGCAGGTGACCCTCCCCTCCCCTCCCCTCCGCCACCCCGGGCGGCCCGGTCCGGTCCGGTCCGGCGGCAGCGCTTGCTCCCCGCGCGCCTCAGTGGGGCTGGCGGGCGGGGCGGGCCCGCTGGGGGCGGGGCGGGGCGGGGCAGGGGCGGGGCAGGAGGGAGCGCGCTCCCCTCGGCGCACGCTGCGCGCTGCCTCCCGCCCCCGCCACGCACGGGGTGTCGCGGCTGACGCTACCGCGCCGAGGCCCCGCCCGCCCCCGCGGCCCCGCCCCGCGCTCGCCCCGCCCGCCAGCGCGGCGCGGGTGACCTGTAGTAACCCCCGGCCCGGCTCGCCCCCCCTTCCCCCTCCCCGCGGAGCCCGGCCCCGCGCGCCACCGCGCTCCGGCCAACCAGGAGGCGCCCGCCGCGCATACGGAATGAGGGCGCGCGGCGGCGGGCTGCCGCGCGGGGCCTGAGCCAGCGGTCGGGGCGCGCGGGGAGGCCGCGGCGGCGGCCGAGGGGCGCGGAGAGGCGGCCGGCAGCGGGCGGGCGGGCCCGGTGAGTGCGGGGGCGCCGAGGGGAGCGGCGGCGGCGGCGGCGGCGGGGGGAGGGGGGCGCCTTCCGCTCGCTGCGGGCCGCCGTAACGGGCGGGCGCGCGGGCCTGGCGGCAGCGCCGGCGCCGCCAACGGCCGCGCGGCGGCGGGTGAGTGCGGGCTGCGCCGCCGCCGTCCGGGGCGCTGGGGCGGCTCGGCCGGGCTCTGCGGGGCGGGGGGCGGCTGCACGGCCGCGCTGGCCGAGCGGCGCTCCGGCGGCCTGGCGGGGGCGGTTACCGCCCGCCCTCGGAGCGGGGGGAGAGGGTCGGGAAAGGAGCCGCGGCTCGATCCGTGAAATAAAAGCGGGCGTGGGGAGCGGCGGGGTTTGGGCCGCGGGGGAGGCGCGCGCTTGCCGCCGCTGCGCGCCGCGTTTCGGCCCTTGCGTGCGCGGAGGGGGCGAAGGCACGGAGCGCGTGGCGAGGCGGCGGGGGTCGGGCGGCGGCGGAGCGTGGCCCGGGCTCGAGGCTCCACGAAAGGTAGAGGCTGCGCAACGCCTCCCTTGCCGAGAGCCTCGGGCCGCGGCGGGCTCGTCAGCGAGTGGAAGTGCCTCGGCGTTGCCCGCCGGCGTGCGAGCAGGGCGCTTGGATCGCCCGAATCGTAACAAACGCGCCAAGTAGGTTCAGTTAGAATATCCTACATCTCGCTATCCTAAATCAAGCGTATTGGAGAGGAAAGAACGTTACAAGATTACTTGAGATAGTTCTATAAACAGGGTGAGGTCCAGTGTGTGGGGTCAGTATAAAATCTTTTTAAAGTGAGCAAACGGTAGTCTTCAGTAAAAATTAAAACCCTGGCTTGATTAGGAACAGTTGCAAGGAAGTTAGCTTATGCACGCTGCCAGCTTTTTTTTTTTCTTTAGCTTTTTGAAGAAAATAAACACAACAACCTGTATATATATATATTTTTATATAGTAGTATACAATAGTCAGCAGAGATATATATTTTTAAATTGAAAGAACTGCATTTTGTTAAAAAGTACCAGATTTTAGAACATATTCTCTGGCCTATGAAATGGATTTGCTAGGACCAAACGTGAAATTCCTGTATTTAAAAAGCCAAACTCTCTAATTATAAAAGTGTTGTTATCAATACAGAATTTCTGAAAAAGAGCAAAACCAATAAATCGGGGTATTTTTGCTGGAGACAGAAATGAAAACTACACATGTTTATAGGTCTTTTCATATGATAAATGTTTTTCAGTATTTCAAAAAGTCTGTTAAGGGCAAGGATATTTTTACTTAAAATATTTTAGAATATTCTAGAAGTCTTAAAGAAGATTTGAGTGATCGTGGAGTTTTTTAATGATACTCCACTAAGCATCATGTAAAGAAAAATTACAAAACGAAATCAATAAGATCTGACTGGACTTAATGAGATTTTTGTTTGATTCTGTTATAGAAACAGTCTTTCCCCATAGTGGACTTAGCATCTCACTGTGTAAAACATTACTGTGGCAGGTGACTTTTTTTTCTGGGTGTAAAAGTAAAAGTCAAAAGTGGTAGATGCAGTATCAGGTCTGGTTTATGTCCTAAGAGGAAGATAATCATCTCAGTGTGCTCATAAGACTTTATGCTCATAACCATCTGCACCACTGTGAGAGCAAGAGCATCATTGTATTTGCCTGTTCTGTGTGCCCTAAAAAATTAAGGGAAGACATTGTTAAGTCTGGTAATTCCTCTTTGTCCTGTGGGTTTGTACTTCAGAAGCGGTTGAAGCTAAGCATTGTGACTGAAAAGCTTACTTTTCTCTGCAATTGTTCAGCACATTTTTTATTGTTAGTCCCTAGAAAGTGGAGGTAGATCCAAATTATATGCTTTGTATGTTCAGTCTTGATGGCTGTCTGACAACCTTGAGTGAACCTGATGGATCTGATTATCCATGTGCTCAAGATTTCTGAAAACCACAACACACCCAGCCTGTGGTATGGACCCTGTCCATGCTGACTGGTCAGGAAAGTGAGCGTTTTGCTATTGGAAATAGCATCCCTTGGAGAGAAGCATACCTACCAAATTTATTTTAAAATACTGTACTTTGATGCTCAAGAAACTGCTGTGTGGTTCTGAAAGTTGTCCCATAGCCAAGATTCCCCTTCTGCTCAAAGTAATTGTGAAAATAATAATCCCCAGCCTCAACCAAACATGACATCAGCAGATATTCTGGATATTGATCTATGTAACTTTCCAATTTATGCTACTATTATACTATTATGTCTCATAGGCGTTCTGGTATTATAATAGTGAAATAAATTTCTTTAATCAAGAGATCTGGTTCAGCCTGAACCCCCGAAACATCAAAATGAATAATTTTTCCAGTAAGTATCAGTCTAAAGAACTACAGGAAATGTCTTGATGCTTGACTGAAGGCACTGTGCTTCTCCTGGACAGGTGAACATTAAAGCCATTTATCCCCCAGCCCATATTTAGTGCCAGTTTAGGGCTTTTATTACTGCTTTCAACAGGCCAATGAATGGTTTGAGCCATAATCATATTAAAGACCAAATTTTTATCAGTGAATCTTCAAGACAGCTGGAACAAAAGCAGCACACATGACTCGGGGCAAAATGTGAGAGAACTATGTATAAAGCATCCTTGCTAAGGAGATCCAACTATGGCGTGAACTTCCAGAAGGGAGCAGGAAGAATTGAATCCTGAAATGTTTAGAAACCTGCATTTTCTTAAAAAATAGTTTTTTTCAGAGGAAGAGTAACTCAAAACCTATCCTACCGAACAAGCCTTCACCTGTCGTCACAGTGACAAAGCCAAAAGAATAACGTAGCCTGAAGCTGCAACATTATCATGCTGTGAAGACTAAGTTCAGATGGCTTAAATTCCACTCAAGACCCTTTTCTCAGTCAGTGGAGAAATCTAGGTGTTTCTGGAGAGTAATTCAGAGAGTTTACATAAGATGCTGAATGGGGAGCTGCCTGAAAGCCAGCTAATAAGAAATAGTAGGCAGAAGGATTTATGTGGAATTTAGGCCATCTGAATATGGCCCTAAGATGCGACTTAGTAGTGCTAAGTAAGGTGTATTAACACTAAGAAGTCTTGGCTTCAATTTCTATCCATTTTGTCTGCTGCTGTTTACTAAGCAAATTTGCCATTTAAACAGCTACTCAGGGTTAGGGTTAGGTTCCTGGCTTTGTTTCCTGGCAGAGGAATAACCAGCCCCTTGCAGCAATACAGCTGGGGCCTGAGTGACTGGGGGCAGCTCTCCTGAAAAGTCCCTGGGTCTTGGCAGGCAGCAAGCTGAGCAGGAGTCAGCCATGTACCTTGGCAGCAAGGAAGGGCAACTGCCTCCTGGGCCGTACCAACATGAGCATAGCCAATAAGTATACTGAGTGATTATTCCCCACTACTCAGCACTCATTAGACCACATCCAGAATATTGCATCCAGTTGTACTGCCCCCCACTGCCATTTCAAGATGGATGTTGATAAACTGGAGTGAGTTCAGCAGGGAGCTATCAAAGTGGCCTTTGGAGCTAGAGCACCTGTCCTATGAGGAGAGGCTGAGGGAACTGGGCCTATTCTGCTCAGCTTGGAGACAAGGGGGCTTTGGGAGGATGGTATTGTGGGGGGAGCCTAACAGCAGCCTTCCAGTGCCTATGGGGAGGTTATGAAGAAAGTGGAGCCAGGCTATTTGCAGTGGTGAGTGGTGGGAAGACAAGAGACAGCCAGCATAAATTGAAACGAGAGGTTTTTGGATTTAAGGCAGAACTTTTTCACCATGAGGACAGTCACACAGTGGAACGTCCTGCCCAGAACAGTTGTGTAGTCTCCATCCATGAAGATTTTCAAGACCTGACTGGATAAAGCCTTGGGTAACCAGATCTGATCTCATAGCTGACCCTATTTTGAGCAGGAATTTGGTCTAGAGACTTTGTGAGGTCCCTTCCCACCTGACTTATTCTACAGTTCTGTTTAGTTTCTGCCCATAGAGCTGTCATGTTGCCTAGAAGTTTCTGAGACAGCTTATCTGAAACTGGATGCAGTGCGGCAGTTGCAAGATGGAGTTGAATGCAGATTGAGCTATTATACTTGGAGGAATATAGCAAGTATTTGAGCCAATCTTAAGAAGCTGTCCAATGCAAGACTTTATTTGTTTCATTTTACACTCAGAGTTGAAAGAAGTTCTCTTCATCCTGAGATCCTGACCTACATCATGATTTGCAATGTAGTAAGGCTTGAAGAACTCTTGAAGGATTCAGTAACCAACTTCAGGATACCATTTGGCATCTAACTATTTTGAGAAAGTTGAAAGAAATCACTTGGATAGGCCTGAATGACTATGACTAAATCCAGGACTATAGGAAGAAAATAAAGTTCAGATCTCCTAAGGAAGCTGAGATCTCAGGCTGTAGTAGCTTTTAAATCAAATGGGGAAAAATGCTGCCTACCCAATCAAAATTGTTTGAGAATCAACCTGTTTTAAAACTTGCAAAGGTCTTTACTTACCTTTGAGAAGGAATTATTCTCACACGTTTTCTTGTCCTTTAAGCAAATGAACAGCTAATTGGAAGTCAAGATACTGACTAGCTGTCTGTAATCCCACAGAAGGAGGAGGAAGCAATGTGTCAATATACCTGCGTTGCAAAGTTGTGTTTCTATCAGTGTTCATGAGTGTTGTTAATTACCAAGATGTGCTAGTTAATTACAGTATCAGATATGGGACAAACTGGCTTCTCTGTTTCATGAATTTCCTGAAAGGCAGGGAGGATGGCCAGAATTATCACAAGTTACTGAATACGGATTTTTCACAGTGTATAGCTCATAAACAGCAGGCACAAACTGCAAGCCTTTTCCCGTTTCACTTGAAAATTGGAAACCTAGTGTCTCATTTTTGCTAGGTACTGTATAAATATCATCCTTACCCTGAATGCTGGTTTCTACTAGATGAAGCCAATATAAGACTGGGATAAAGGGTAGAGGTGACTTGCTGAAGATTAAGCAACAGCGTAGCAGTAGAACTGCTCTTCCAGATCCAGTTCCCCATCTATTTGCTGCATCACTGTCCTTGTAGAACATAATACTCCTCCTGTGATAAACTCATAATGATATTCTGAAAAGAAAACAAAACATTATCTAGGAACAGTTTTCCTGCATCTTTAAAGAAAAGAATTTTCTGCCTTTCCCTTTTTGTGCTCCAGAACAAAAAATGGAATCTACTCCATTTTGCTCAGGTTGACTACTAAGAGACATGCAAGAAACCTGGGCCATCCACAGGGAGGTTTTACATGGGTTCTCTACTTCTTCACCAGAAGACTTCAGACAGATTTGTGCAATATCATGCATCATTGTGCATGATGACATAAGGTTTGTTGGATCAGACATATGGTATGATTTCTGTGAACCAAAGTTCCAAGGCAATTCCAGAATATGTTCTGTGAAACAGTGGAGCATGGTCTGCACTTGTTCCACAAAACCATATTATAATTTATGAGCTTGTTAGTTCTGTAAGAACCTACAAAAAAGTTGGAAAGAGGAGCATGTGTGGTGGGTAGTTTGTAGGTGTTTTTCAAAGTTACATGTGTATGTAATTTGTGTTTGGTATAGAGGGTGACTATAGTCTGTGTCTTAAGTGTGTATGTGAAAGGGAAGAGGGTAGAAAGAGGAGGTTTTGAGGGCTTTTCTGGGAGGGTTTTTTATGTGGTTATGTTCAGAGATGCACAGCACATCTGCTTTTCTTTGTCTTCTAGACTTTGTAAGGATTTATGTGTTTAAGTGCTGAAGAGAAAAGGGGTAAGGCAAAAGGTATGGGAGGCACAGAGTGGTCCCAGTAAGGTTAGGTTGTGAAGCTTGGTAAGTGGTAATAATGTGACTTAAATTTGTTCTGCAACAGTAAGTTCCGTGTTCAGGTGCAAGCTACTTGAAAAGTTCTGTCTCTAGACATGTCATTCTTTCATAGCTGAATTTTTAATCGTTCTCATGAAGTATTGCTTCATTTTTTAAGGAAGCCATGAGTGGAGAAATGATTTTCTAATGAACAGCTTTGAGACTACTAAAAAATAGTTTCCAGTATTGCAGTGGTGATAACTGTATAGATATTCTTCCTTGCAGAGAAAGATGCTTATGGAGATTTTATCTAGTTCTCTGACAGTCTGTGTAAATAGATTAACCTAATGATGTTCCAGACATCCATGAATGAAGTACAAATCTGCTTCCCAATCAAGGGTAGTAGGTCTGTGAACCAGTGTTTTAGTGTCCTAACCATAGAGCTGTTGCCTAACCCAAGCTATTAGTGGATGTTGGAAGGCAGTGTGAAGGTTTTGATCAGGAACGCCAACATAAAATAGACATTCATAAAGAAACTTCAGTTTTAAGTTTCAAAAACCTGTGATTTAGCAATAGAAAAAGATTAAAAAAAAAAAAAAGTTGTCCACATCCTCTGTCATGAATTCAGTGTTGTGGCCAGGTCCAGAGCATGACAGAATGGAGTGAGCCGCTAGCCTGACTTTTTTTCTGTACATCCATAGACGTTTGTATGCCTAAGAGTACAATGGTTAAAATTGTGTATATTTTAATTACAACATTACCTTCATTTTTAGTGATTCTTCTGAAGATTTTTTTAAATGAAAAGCATGTAATTCTTCAGATTTTTAAAATGCTAGTAACTCATGAAACACAGCTAAAATATTAATCTGACCTTCTGTATAATACAGGCAAAATAATTTTACCTGAGAATGTTCACATAATTTCTGCAAATGATGTTAGTGCTATGGCACTTTTTTTTTTAAAAAAGGTTCATGTTCATGATATAAAGACTTAGCCGTGGAGACTCTACCCAATCAAATACTTTAATTTTTTTGATCTTTATAATATATGATCAGGGTCTAAGGGTGTGTCTGTTTTCCCTGAACAGAGAAACAAGATTCCTTTCTTTTGCCAAAAACTCCATCCACCTACCTATTATGTATGTACTGTTAATGACTTAAATTATCTTCTGTGGACAGTTAGAAAGTTACCTTATGTTTATCCCCTTCAGTCCACATCTGTGGGCAATGGATGTTGTCTTCTGATTTTCAGCACCTGGGTTTGTAACTTCCATTTTAAAGGAGGCACATAAGGAGTTGGAGGTCAGGATCACACTCTTGATTGCTTCTTTACATAGGATAAAATGGTCTCTAATTTAATGAGTCCTTGTTTTGCATATATTTCGTGTTATAGAATTGTAAGGCAGATTCATAAGTCATTCTGCCTTGCTTTGCTTACAAGAAAAGAGAGAGAATACTGAAAAGAGAGAAAAGATATTCTGGTGCAACTGGGGAGAGAGGTTGTCTTGTTCTGTTACTTTTAAGGTTAGAAAATAGGATGTAATCTCAAATGAGCAGGTTAGACAACCTTATACCTTACCTAAGTACATTTCAGTGCTAGATTTTGAACAAAGGAGTCCTTTCCCCAATCGCTGTAGATATGAAATCTAGATAAAGTAGTTCTTCAGGGAAACGTTGAATTTGACAGAAATGTTTTCTTTTTCCTTCCCTTTTTCTTTATTTTGTAATATTGTAAGGCTACTAGATTGTTCCAGCTATCCCTAGAATTCCAGAGCAGCCAAGAGAAATTACTTTATAAAAAGTGGGCTGCAGCAAAGCAGCCTACTAGTTAGTCATTCTGTAATTTAAGCTTTTGTGTGTGATTCTCCCCCCCCGCCTCCACCCCCCCCCCACAGTTTTTTAGTGCAAAGAAAGAATGCTGTCTGCTCCATAAATATATGGGGTTAGGGCACAGGGAAGGAGCATGAAGCAATAACAGTTGAAATCTGCTTCTGTGGTAGCCTTAAAGAGATGTTGTGAAGCGCTTAGTTTAGGAACCTTTTTTTAGTCAGCTTTGCTGCTGCTGAGGATGGAACTGTGTAGCCATGACAGATAGAAGAGATCCTAACTGGCTTCCAGGTGTAGTTGTGATGTTCTTACTTGGCAGGTTAGCATGCATAATGTCATACTTATGTCCACAGAAGACTTACTTGTCTAAGTCCTATTTCTCCTTCTTAACTGTACGTGCAGCATTGTAAGTGTCTTATAAAACAGTTTGGTTTAGTTTGACAAAGGTTTGCTTCATGTCACAAATCCTTTTTTGAAATTTTGAGTTAAATAAGCTAAGTTTTTTTTAGAGTTAGGGTCTGAAAAATATTAGGGGAAAAGCAGATTTTATGCACTGCAGTACAACTGGCGTGTGTCTTCTCAATATTCAAATATAATTAATTTTAAACTGTAAAAACACAGCTTAGGAGTCAAGGGTAACCATAAGTAAACCTGTGTAGTTTGATGTTTTGGATGTGAATTTTCACAAATTACTTTAAAGTCAACAGTCTAATAAACAGAAGACTAAGTTTTTGAGAATACATTTATAAATTGTAGCAAAGGTAAGATTACAAAAAGTGTACTTGAAAATTTCATATTCACAAAACTTGAGTGAATTTCATTTCTGCCTTTCTATTTGTGCTGAGGAAACGTTTCACAAATTATTCTCTGCATTTATGTAGTTGCTAGAATGAAAAAACTGCTTTCTCTGTGTCTCAGTCCTAATGGAGAGGTTCACTTCATAAGGTATTAAATTCCCAATTAGACTTGTGTAAGTTTTGTTTTTAGACATTCTTCCTGATTCTATTTTTTCAAGTTGCGTGATAGATCACAAGTGTTCCTGTTGCTTTTCTGCTTCGCAGCTGGAAGGGGGGAACCTCTGCATTAAATTTAAAGTGGATGTTACAAAATGTAGTCTGAAATGTGCACATGGAATTGGGAGCATTAGTCCTGCCCTGAAAGGTAGAGGTCCCATCTGAGGGACTGGACTTCCAGCAAGGTTCCTTGGCCAGATGAGAGGGTGAGGGGCAGTCGTCCCCTTTGGGAGATAGGGTTGGAACAGCAGGGATGAACGGACAGGCAGACATGCACGCACGCGTACATACTTTTCTGTGGGAAGTTCGTTACATTTTCTGTAATAAATCCCTGAAGGTGAGTGGATACTATAATATTATTAAAAAAAATTGAAACCTGAAAATTTACTTATTCTTTGAAAGAGAAATTCTGGTGAAAATGTCAGCAGCTTAGTCTTTCAAATTAAGTGGTGAAATATCCAAGTTTATCACTTTGATATCTTTGATCATGCTGTGGATGTCCTTATTTCCTTCAACAAGTATTTTACAATTCCTCTTGAAAGTAATGTTCATCTTGCTGGTATTTCTCTGGTGAGGAACTTCTCTGAAGACTTGGACTAAATACTTTACTCTTTCCTCTGAAACCTACAACATAATTTTGTTTTCCCACATTTGCTATGTTTTTTGACTTGAGTGTATTCATTTACTACTCATTCTTTAAAGGGATTTTGGCTTGAGGTTATCCCTAACAAAAGCTAAACGAATAAAAAAAGAAATCTTTCAGAAAGAGAGAAAAGGCGTAATGTAAATGCATGGAGTTACCAGATATTGGAGCAGGCCACTTGGTATGTTAAAAATGAGTATAGGATAATGAGTAATAATTTTTACTGTCACTACATGAATTGTAATTGATCTAAAACTACATGAGAACATTTTTATGCTTATATAACTTATGTTAGAGAAAAGACAAGAGCACCTTTTTGGCTAAGAAATTTCTGGTATTGTTTTGTTAGTTTTTTGTTTTGATCTGACAAATACATGACTAAAATACAGTACACAACCAGACATAAAATACAGTAACAGAACATCTATATACATTTTGATTAAAAACAAACAAAAAAAACAGTGCAGTAAACCTGTTTTGCTCCTTGGCATTGCAGGTTTCTCTTGAATTAGAAAACTCATCCAAGGATGTATTTTGTAGTAGAAAATGGCACATTAAGCCATTCTGGTTGTTTCTTTCCATTGAAGTGAAAGCAGAGTCTGCCTCCCAGTGGAAGTGTTTCAAAGGGTTGTCTCAAATGATTGAAAAAATGACTATAGAAATTTAGAGTGCTAAACTGGAAGTGATAGCTGAGCTGTTATTCCACTTCTCTAGAAGCCAAAGGTTGTGAATAATGATGAAATTTGTGTTGTTTTTTATTTTTATGCAGAAATTTTTTGTATTGGAAATTTATTTGTATTGGTGTTTTTGTTTTACTTCTCTTCCATGTTTCATTTGTAGTTGTGATTTAAAACATAGTACTGTACTTGAAGAATCATGTTTTTGTTTCTTTTTGAGAGTTAACATGCGGATACCAAAATTACTTTGAGATCTCATGCAGTAGTAAGATACTCTGTGCATTATATTGCATTAATGTTTCTCTGACACAATAAAAAATGAAAATATTTAGTTTGGCATTAAAGACATCTCTTAAATGTTTTAATAACTGCTTATGAAAAGCAGTAGAAGAAAGATATGACAATATCTGATAAATCAAAGTGCCTGAAATGAATAAGACATCTTTTTGACATGAAGCAATATTATATGGTCAGAAGAAGAGGGAGACCAAGATGTAGGAGCACTGGATTGTGCTTCTGACTTAGTCATTACTTTGGTGACTGACTTTGGATAAATGTTTTTCTCTCCTGTTTCCTTCTCTGCAGTACTAGTAACAGTGATGATAAAGCACTTCCCAAGAAGTTTGGATTTTCTGACAACAATTATTACCTTAAAACTGTGTTAAAGCTTATTATTCTTGTTAGTAGACGATTTATTCGTCAATCCATAAAATGTTTAGCCTGCCTTAAATAAGTTAAAAAATTAACTTATCTAAGGAAAATAATTTTAAATTGTTTTGAATAGGAAATTTTCTGAAATGCAGAGCTGTAATAGGGTTCACTTTTTTCAGCTGATTTTAGTCTCTTGGAAGGGTATTTACCTGTCATAGGTAATAGTAGCTTTAGGAGTGCCTGTTAAAGTATTGCTCCTGAATTAGCGCTGGCTACAACTTGGTTTTGTTTTTCACCTGGAACAGTGGATAAACTTTAGGGTGTAGCCCGCACAGTTGGACTCTGCAGTGAAAGTCCTGTAGTTTGGGGGGAAAGTAAAACTGTCTGTCTACTATGTGATTGCTTTGATTGTCATTTTAGCCTTCAAATCCTCTTCAGTTTTACTGTCTTCATTTTGTAAAAAGCAGAGGATAGGCTTAGATACCCGAGTTTCCCACTGTCCTGCAACATGCAGTGAGATTTTGTAGAAGAGAGTCACGGAAGTATATAGAAGAGGTTGTGAGCAAATGAAGGGTTTAATACCTTTCTAGAAATAATTGGATATACCTAGAATCTGCCTAAAAGAAAAGGCAGCTCTTTGTTTTCAGGAAATTTCAATTGCTATCTAATTTAATTCAGTGCTAAACAGATTTGTCTCTGTCTGCTGTTGTTAGCCCCCCTCCCCTCCATCCCTCCCGCCATTTACAACATGTAGTCTGAATGGACCTAAAGTGTATTTTACTGGGAGGAAAAGAAAATGCTAATTTTTACAAGCTTTTCTAGGTATTAAGATCACTTTCTATTTTCTGAAGCTTTAGTTAACATAGTAGGAAGCCTCTCCTTAAAATAAAGGACTTTTAATGTTCATGTAACTCCTACCATTATAGTATCTTTGTGCCTAACAAATGCATACTATATTTATGCTAATAACATGCCTTCTGGCCACCTAAGGAAATGGAAGCCTCATTTTACAAATGGAATTGAGTTATGAAGGCCATCATTTAAAACCCCTTGTATTAATAAGAATCTTTATTAGCCTAGGTCTGAAGTTTAAAGGTATTTAGGCTCTAGCGCTTGCAACTGGAAAGGATGAAATCCAAAGAAAAGTAATGTTCCCTAGTTAAGTAGTGAGAGCGTGAGGTTGGTCCTCCAGCCCCCAGCTTTCCTCTCATCCCACTGCACTGGTGATGAGAGTCATAGGGTGTTTCAGGTATCTTATCGCCTGTGCTGATCTTGGTTCCTCTAAAGTTAACAGCTGAACCAAGATCCAGTTTACAGCATGACTGCCAGCCTGCATCTTCCTCTTTCCCAGCTGTATGTTCCCTCCCCTGTGGTGGGGTTACAGTTTGTCTATTCATGGTTACCCAATTTAGGATAGCGGAAAAATTCTTTTTTGTAGTGTTAATTTTCTGTTGATTTAGGTTCCTGAAATGACTCGCGCTAGGCTTAAGTGAGCACCAAAGCTGATGCAAAGGAAAATTAACCCTCCTTCCCCAAGAAGGAGAAGGTTTAAACTGGATCGGCAAGCTAATCTGACTCCTTCCTAGCCATGCAAACACAAATGTATCAGGGCAGCAGGGGGAGAGCGCTGGATTAGGTTTCAGAGATGGGCAGTCTTTTTTAATGGCAGCACAGTGTTAAATCTGCCTGAGCCAACTCGAAACTGCACCCTCAGGCTGTGCACTTCATGAACAACCTTGGCTGCCCCAAACAGGCTGTTAAATATTTCTCTTGGAAACTGGTTTGTTTCAGGTTACAGGTGACATATCTTTGCTTGTTGTCGGTTTGTGCCCTAATGCGTACTTTCCAGAAACACATTACGCGCAAAGTGCTTGAATCGCCATCAGAAATGGATTTTAGTTGTGGGATTGCTTATGTTCAAACCTTGTGTGCAGAGGAGTCAGAGTGCTTAGATGGCTCTGGGAATCTGTCTGCTAGTGTTTGTGATACTGAGCAGAGCGGAATAGAAATATTTAGAGAATCTGAGAAATTCAGCTAGGGTTGTGTGAGAGGTATATAGCAGAGCTGGAATCTCTAGGGGGATCTGAACAAGATAGTTTAAAATTAGTCTAGATATGCTTACAAAGAGTAGTCATAGGTTCTCCATGCTTCTTCCCCATCTACCAGGAAATCTGTGACTTTTTGAGAGAAAAGCTGCAATCAGTAGTAATTTTGGTCTCTTACTATACCTTTTTCTTTGCACACAGTTAGCAGTTTACAGCACTTGGAGGTGAGGAGGGCAAAGTCCAGGGAGAGACAGAAAATCTCATATTCAGCATTTAGAAATCAAGGGAAATCAAGGCCCAGAAATGGTGTGGGAATTAATTTCATTCTTGATCTACTTACTTGAAAAAGTTCGATGCAAACCTCCAGACTAGTAAGTAAGATTGTTATAGCCGCACAGTCCTACTCTTACCGATCTGGCTTTCTTTAGCAAAGGCTTTTTAAAAATCTTAATAAGCCACATATGGTCAGATAGAGATGTTCAAGAACGTACTGCTGATTGGAAGTTGCTGTGGTAGGTTTTTATTTCCAGTGTGTGGTGGTAACTTAATGATTGGTGCACTGAGTGCTAAGATTATCTTTTTTTTTTTTTTTTTTTTTTTTTAATTAGCAAGCAGAAATCCTTTTGTACAGAGTTGCAGATCTACCCCAAACTTGACACAAAAGAGGAACTTCACTTGGAAGTAGGGCTTGAGGTCGGTCTGGTGTGGCTGTTTCAGAGCGGCCCTTGTCTCACCCAGTGGCCTCTGGTCTGCACTCTAGTTGTGGAGCCAAGGCCAGGTGCCAGCCTCGGCAAAGGTGGCCCGTGGCCGGGGGGGGGGGGGGGGGGGCACAGAGCAGGCTGCTCTCAAACCAGTGGCTCCAGAGGTGACCCAGCGTTAGAGCTTGCGGAGGAGCCCGGGGCTGGGCAGACGGGGCCCCACACTGCATGGAAGGAGCTGCCTCACAGAGCGGTTTCCTATCGCCGCGATGGTGGATCTCGGGGTCCCGGCAGCGCGTGGGGCACAGCCTGGCACGGAAAGCAGCATCATGGGATGACTTGGGGTAGCTGTAAGTGCGCCCTGGCTTTGGGCTGCTGATGCTTCGGAGTCAGGGAGATCTGCTCTTCAGGAATCAACACTTCGATTGCTAAAGCTGTTCTTTGGGGCTCTTTGGCTCTTTTTTTGAGGACTCATGATGTTGCTGGGTTTTATGCATCATTACTGGTAATAAATAATTCAGAAACCAGATGTTTATCTTCATTAACACCAGCACCTTCTTTTATTTTCTTCATATGGCACACTATGATCTGACCCTGTTATTTCAGGACTAAATAATCATCTGGTCTACACTGACTTCAGATATCCGAAAAGTTTTCTTCTTTTTGTCTACTGCACTTTTTTTCATTCTTTCTGTACATGAAATATTTGCAGGGCATATAATGTCATTTGAAGGGTTGATTAGCTTAATGGTCCATTGACAAATTAGGTTGACCAGCTGAAGATATTTTTATGTGCTCTTTTTTTCCCCCTGTTCTAAAATATTTTTTTCTTTTTCCCTGGTAATGTCGTATGGAAATAAATGTAAACAAGTTATCTGAGGATGTTTTTTCTTTCTAAAGTGTTATAGTGTCATCTTTTTAGAAACATTCATTATTAGAAGTGGTTCTCCGCAGTTGGGAATTGCTCACCTTTTTGTCACACCTCTTTGTTATCAATGTATTTCTGTTGTGGTGGAACTTGAGGTGGAGGATCCAATGGTATTAGCATGTTTATTTGCCCCAACAAATAAACAGCAGGAATATCTGTCCAAGAGTTTGCTGTTATTAGTTTCACTCTTCAGAAACTTTGTTTTTGCAGCTCCCCAGTGGGCTTGGGAAGATCACAGAAGTGTAAACATTTGAGTTGATTGCAATAGAAATAAAAGTAGTCTCTAGCAGAATTAGTTATTTAAAAGTGAAATAAATTTTCTTCTCCACAAAAAATATTCATAGTTTTGAGTCTTTTGAGTATGTGATGGAGATCATGTCCGTATGGGCAGCTGTAGATAAAACCAGCTTGCTCTGTGTGATTTTACGTAACTCTAAAACTTACTGGGACTTTCTCTGCCATGTATGTCTAACTTAAGTATTCCAAAGCCTTTTAGTGTTATTTGCCTGATTCTATAAATCTCTCTGAAAAGTGTACTGTAATCTAGAACTTCCTGTGTTCCTTTCTTAAATTCACTTTGACTCAATCAGCTCTCAGTTATCTAGGGAGATAGTTTAACGCCATTGAACATTAAATGTCCCTC
Source organism: Apteryx mantelli (assembly GCF_036417845.1). Classification (NCBI taxonomy): domain Eukaryota; kingdom Metazoa; phylum Chordata; class Aves; order Apterygiformes; family Apterygidae; genus Apteryx; species Apteryx mantelli. Next base: position 21,903,794 of record NC_089986.1, on the reverse strand, counting down.
CTTTAAAGATGTTTCCAAATAGGCTATATGAAGAGCCAGTTTTGGTCCAGTTAAACTTACTACCCCATGTGCAGCACCACATAAATGTGGTAATACTATTTCCAGGACCAGTTTGGATCTTGAATTCTTTTTGCCCATTAGACTTTGCTGGAGATCAAGCTGATCAGCCCTGGCACTCACAAGTTAACTGATGTTAACTACCTAAATATGTGCTCATAAGAGTTGTAGGTTATGGGAAGCTGTGTTAACTCCAGGTTGGTACTGACGTGTAAAAGCCAGACTGGCTCCATGAAAGGGCGCGGCTGACATGCATCTGTCTTCCTGTCCCCTCCAACTGTGCCCGTGTTATTTGGGTTTTTACATTATCTGAGTGCTAGTACTCCAGTTTGTGAAGCAGTAACCTGTAACACATCACGGTTTTTATCTTGTCTCTTACTGCAATAGACTGTTGTTATGTTGAGTTAGATAAGAGAGTTTTTATGTATTTTGTTGTTACCATAGTTGAATACATACATATTTCTTGGAGGGGAAAAGTCTGATTATTCATCTGATTAGTCTGATTATGCTGTTTTTATGTGATGTGTATGCAGTCATGTGGAGAAAAAATGTTGCCTTTATTTGTTATAAAAGACAGATGAAAGTATCATCTGAACATGAGGAAAAACTTTTTCACTGTGAGGGTGACAGAGCACTGGAACAGGTTGCCCCGAGAGGTGGTGGAGTCTCCTTCTCTGGAGATATTCAAAACGCGCCTGGATGCAACCCTGTGCAATGTGCTCTAGGTGACCCTGCTTGAGCAGGGGGGTTGGACTAGATGATCTCCAGAGGTCCCTTCCAACCTCAGCGATTCTGTGATTCTGTGTACAGAGGATATATTTTATAGTTGCTGTATTTAATTGTGATTTTCCATTTTAGATTTCAGCACAGTTGCCTGTGACAGCTCCTGTTGAGTAAACTGGGACGAGAACTTCTTGTATCAGCTGTTGTACCTGTACCTGCCACAATGAGAAGTTGCATAAGGTTTCTTTTTCTTGTTAATTCATACTTCTATTGTAAAGTAGTTGTTATAAGCAGGTCAATTAGTAAACACATTCCTATAAGGATTTTTTCCTTTCTCATTTAACAAAAGTTTGCTTCTAAAACTAAAGGGTAGAACAGTATTAATATAAGAAGTATACAGGGCCAAATCACTGATTATGTCCTAAGTAGGATTAGTCCTGAAAACTGCTGATTTACTTCCCCCAAGCTCTTGAATGAGTATGCTGGTTGCCTTTTGTCCTCGCTATTAAAAAGCGGTATAACTTTTTACTTGTGCTCTTACTATTTCCCATTTGATGACTGCTTCATGAAATAGAATTACATACAAATTGAACAGGTATTATGCATGTGCAGCAGCATCCACTTCCATAGTTTTTTGTATGAGGGATGTTCTTACATGAATTAGCAGCTCTTTCATCCAGGATTTAGTTTAATCTGCCAGTCTTTCTTGCATCACTAGTCGGGGTTGAACACTGATTCCTCAAAAATCCCAACACTACTGTGTGAATGGATACCAGAATGGATACATACTATTTAAAAACCTGAGCATTTACAGCTAGTTTGATGCAGACTGCACCAGGTAGCTAAAGATATTTTCACGTCATATATGTTTTTATTTGTTAGTGGTTAGATAGGAGATGCCTGAAAACGAAAACAAAACTCCTGAAGGCAGTGGACTTTCTCAGTGTCATAGTTAACCAATACTTGATAAAACTATGTAGGATCCCTTTCCCCTCTGCCTTCTATTCCCTGGGTTTACTTATCCTCTTTTTATGATCAAAAGCGGTCATCTGCTTCCATAATTAATAAGGTGACCAGAAATTGTAATTCCAATGAAATGTAAGCTTAAGTAAAATATTTTGTTAACTCTTCAGTCCGATACTTTTTAAAATGAAATTTATTAAACAGTGAACAGTGTGACCCTTTCAAGCCTTTCAAAGTTGAAATAACTTAGAAAACTTTGAAAAATTCTCTGAAACTTTTTCATTTTTTGAGTAGCTCTGCTAATTCCATATTAATTACATCTTTTTACTTTGAGTTTTTAGGATAGCTTACATTAAAGGGTTAAAAATATGAACTATTATAGAGCAGCATAGATGCCATCATGTTCAGCTGCATTGGTTCCATTTGCAGTAGAAGAAAGCTAGCCCTCCGTGCTTGATTTGGGGTTGAGTTTTCCTTCTGCATTGTCATCAGAATTTGAATCTGTATTCCACTTGCAGGAAATACAAGCTTTCTCTGTAAAATGTGTCCTGGTATCAGATTAAAACAGAGCTATGTGTGCACTGAAAACATTCAGGCTTCCTGTCTCCTATTTTGGTTTAGATGAACAGTTAGGCCATTGAGTTTTCAATTGCATCTTGTTTGTGTGGAAGCTTTCTAGGTGTGTGATGAAACACTTTCCTGTTTTCTCTTAGCTTAGAAAGTAGGTAGGCAGCTCAGTAATAAGAGCCACTCATTGTTCCTTGGATTTGAGATACTGGTTCAGTGTTTCATCTTTGGGAAACCATAAATGCATGTGTGCTTCACTGTGAATGCAAATATCTGAAGGAACCATATTGAAGAAGCATGGGTTTTTCACAAGCTGGAAGTAGCAGAGTTAGTCAACTCCCTCCCCCCGCCCCCTTCCTCTTTTTCATCTGATAGGTTCTCTGAGATTTTTATTGGAAGCTCAGTGCTCCATTTAGCTGACTTAATGCTCTTCTGCTGGGAGTGGCAATGATAAATCTATTTGATAAAGGCATCACTACACTTTAACCAGACAGAAATAATGCATTTCTCTTGAGGCTTACCTGAAATCTTTCTCTCCAGCAACACAGCAAACAAATAAATGAAAAGATGAGGAAAAGAAATACGTCTTGTGTTCTTCAGTCATACAAGGAAAGAGACAGAGCCATTATCTTGCTGCCAAGAAATTTCCTTTGTGTCATGGCTCAGCTGTCTTTGGAACCACCAACCTATTGCAACTTGTCCATGCTAATGAGAACACTAGAGCATATTTCCCTTGCTTGTTCAAAAAGGACATGTATTTTTTTTCACTTTTAATTGCAGTGGTATCATCCTAGTAACAAAAGCACAGGAGCAGTCTCTTGTTGAAGTTTGTATTATCTCCTGATTACAAAATTTTAAAGAAAGAAAAACTTAGTCTTATTTGGCCTGTATGGCAAGAAACTGCATTTGTAAAAGCTATTATTTTTTCTTCTCTTTAATTAATATTCTAAGTGAAAATTTTTTTTTAAAATAAATGTTAATTTATTAAAAGAATCTGTTTGAAATGGATACTCACTTTACTGAAGGAGAAACTGACATAATTAGCAATATACTCAAGGTGATGACTGCATATCAGAATTAGAGTTCAAGGGCTTGTTTCCAGGCCTGACACTCGATTTTCTGAACCAGGGAGATACTCAAAAATATTTCCTCTTCACCTGCCCTGTGGGAATGTTTCTTAACCCCTCTGTTGGGAGGCAGCCTTTATGAAATCTTAGGCATAACATAATTTATGATTTGCAATTCAAAGAAAACATTTCCAGGTTTGAGATTTTGTGTAAGGCTTCAAGTGAGTCAGAAAAGAGCTCTTGAGAGACCTGGGTGCAGTTATTTTAGAATAATAGAAAAGATTCCTTTCTTCTAGTCTGATGAGATGGTGATGAGGATGTTGGAATACCTGCAAAATCAAATGGAAAACTGCTGTTCTAGAAGGTCTCAATGCCTCCCTGCCACAGAAAAGTGTAAAACTCGAAATGGATATTTTTGCAAAATCTCAGTTGTAAAATACCTGGTGGTGATGTATGTTTATCAGACAGGGAATTTCTTTAGAGAAGGATTTCCAGGAAATATTAAAACACTTGCTTTGTTTTTTTTACTTGTCGCAGTGTTTGGTAAATTGTTTTCCTACCTTGCAGGCACAAAGTTATCCATGAAAAATGGAATCTGGTTTTTTTTTTTCCTTGTTCTTTTTTTTCTTCCCTTCCCTGAGTTAGGCAATGTGAAATTACAGTCCAATTTATAACTTCCTGAAAAATGGATAAATTTTTGTCGTGTGAACTCTGGATTCAGCTTTAAAACATCATGTTCTATGCCACTATCAAAAGTAGCTTATTGGCTGGCATATGATTATTTTCATTAAGTATCCTTCAGTGACAGCTTAAGAACATAAGTCTCTTCAACTGATTATTGAATTTGTTCTTTAGCCTATTTAAGTTTTTTTTATTTGTCATCACTTTTTTGCTTTTGATCTGAAAATTAAAATATACACAGTTCCATTTCTCTTTTTATATCCTTTTTCCTTGTGCTACCTGATTGAGTAATTCCCTACCTTGAAGAGCTCACAGGCTTTATTTAGATGTATGTCTCTGGGTGCTTTGCAGAACAGGCCTTGATGTTGGTTGGTTCCTTCAAGTCCCGCTGTATTGCCTGTATGATGGAGTGTTACAGAGATTCCTTTGGTTACAACAGCTTTTTAGGGAAGGGGTTGATACTGAAACACTTTTGCTTGGAGTTTTAAGAAATTCAGTGGTTTAGACAAAGATGGAATTAATCTGATCCTACAAATTTAAGGTATTGATTTGTTCTCAAAAGGATCTAGAATTCTAAAATTCATGAAGTAAGGTCTCTTTCCATTACTAGTAAAGGAGCCTAAATGATTTAAACGTCATTTTTCCTATTAAAAAATTCTTTTCATTAGGTTTTCAAAGAATAAATGAATGTTGTAAAATATAACAAAGAATAATGCAAAATGCATTAAATACTCTGACATTGACACCATATCTTGTGTATAAAACTTTACCTCATTTACAAAGAATTATCAAATTTATGCATCTTACCTACATATCAGTTTAGTTGTTTGATTTATATTACTGCTTTTAATATAGTTGTATAAATACTTTTAAGCAGTTAACTGAGTGAAGTGTATTTATTGTCCTGAATTCCTTAATAACTCTGTTTTTGTGTTGTATAGAATCAAGAAAATAAAAATATTAATATGTACTGCTGTCTCTTAAAGGGGAATGGAAAAAATTTTCCTCATGTATCAGTGTCTTGTGATGTTTGTGTTAGGAATAAGGATTTCTACCCTAATTTCTCTGCATAAAGAGACCTATTTCTGATATGTATTGTAGTAATTTGTTTGAAAATACCCCTCCCCCCAATACAACAGTTATAGAGTTGATTGCTAACTTTTTCTTTTCTTTTTCCAGATCTTTTTGGATCACCATCTAATTGATACATGTTTTCAAACTCTTCCCTGTAAGCTTCACAAGCAGCCAAAATGAAGTTGAAGCATAACATCAACCCTGTTCTTCTACAGTTTATAAACTTTATAATCTTGCTGTACTCCTTTATAACGTACATTCCATGGTACATACTATCAGGATCAAGGGAGGCTATAGCAAAATCCAAGCAGGTTAAAGCTAAACCTGTGAATAACAAGCCTGTGGGTGCATACAGATCTGTTAACAGTCAACACTGCTTAGCTTCAGTTTTATATCCTGGGTGTGATACACTCGACAAAGTTTTTAAGTATGCTAAAACTAAATTTAAGGACAAAAAGCTCTTGGGAACACGTGAAATATTAAAAGAGGAAGATGAAATCCAGCCATCAGGAAAAGTTTTTAAAAAGGTAAGTGTATTTGCAGTCTTCCTTCAAGATTTTTTTCAACCAGTATTTACTTTTTTTTTTTTTTTTTTTGGTACAAGAGTTAAAGTTCAGCAAAAGAAATTGGGGGAAAAAATAACTTTCTCTACTTAGATTAAGTAGTTATTCAAAGAGTTAAATAATTAATTCCCACTCTTTCATTAATCAGCATTTAAAACAAATCTTAACCTTCTTTTTGCATTCTTGAGTAGATATCCTTTGTTATGTCTTCAGCCAAAGAGGGGAAAAACAAATGTGTTATACTTTTTTTTTTTTTTAATTTTTAGCAGATATGCAGGCAGATAGGGTTTTTTTTCATTTTAGGTGAATAAAATATTCCCCTCTTTGTGTTATTCTGAACTGTAATCACATACATATATAGAAAAATTAGTAGATGCCTATATTCAAACGTGCTTTTCCAGTACAATTACTAGTAAGTCAACAATTTACAGTTTCGCCCTATGTATTTAGGACTTAAATGGAGTTCTGGTTTGAAAAAGAATTACCTAGACTTTCATCAGAAGAGATCTTTTTTCAAGTCTCCTTTAAGGCAAACTACATCTTTGGAAATCTGTAATCATAAGGGGGCAGAGGTAATTTCAACAGGAAAACTTCTTATGTTGTTTTGAGGAATTGGGTCTTTTAAGTTCAGGCCTGTGTTGTTGGTTGTTGATTTGTATCTATTCAGGGGCGCTTAAAAATGTAGTTTTGCCTGAGGGAGCAAGTCAGATTCCATTAAGAGAATATATGTGCAGATATGTGTTAAAGTTCTGCCCTTCTGTATTAGAAGAGGTTGCTACCTTCATGATATAAAGATCATTTTTGGATAAGATAAGTTTTCCTGCAAGGGAAACATTTATCTCTTCATATAATAAGGAATTCCTTAAATAATACTAATTTTAATTCTGGTATTTGTGTATAATGTTTAAAATAGAATTTGGTTAACATCATAATATATGTTTAATATGGCAAAGATTTATTCCGTTAAAATCTTTATAGAAGCTATAGAAACTACATAGTTTTTAGTTAAACTTCCTGCTAGCTGTGGAGTTAATTTCTCGGTGAGAAGGAAATGCTGTTCAGAAATGCCTGCCTCTGAGAGAAACGGATACACACAGACTTTCTTGATGCACATTTTGCTGCCTCATTGACCTGAAAAGAAACAGAAACAAGTTCATGTTGAATACAAACTAGCTTTTTCATTAGTTTTTTGGCTGCCAGTAACCTTTGTTCTGTTTTTCAAACCTAATTAGTAGTGTAAAGCTTAAGCACTTAGGAGTTTTAGCCTTTTGCATTATGCAAGTAAAGTATTTTGAATGTTAGAAAGCTGAAGAATGTTGATGTCGATCTACTTGAATTATTTGTTTCTAAGTCTTCAATTAGGTAATTTTGACTAAGCTTGACAAAACACTTCATTATGGTTGATTGCCATAATTGCTGTTGTATTATTTTGTTCCAGGTGGTGGCATTGTTGCCTAAATTTACTTTTGAAAATTTTTTTCTTTTTTTCCATTAAGGAATACAGTGCTTTATTAATACCTCATAAGATGTTTTAGCAAGTGAGTAAATCTGAAAGTTTTACAAGATTCCTTGTTGATTCAAAATCTTAGGATTCTTTCTTTTGATTTTTGTATTTTATACCATGCATCTTTTTATTGCCTCTCTTTACTGTCTCTCTTCAGTAGAGGCTTGTCAAGGTTTGTTTGGTGCAACTTCTCAAAAAGGTACATGACAGTTCCAAATCCTTATATATGATACATATAATTTGCATACTTTAAAGGGGTTGCCAAGCTTGTTCGTTATTTTTTCCATTCCAGAAATTGAACACACAGTGGTGGGAATGACTGATGTATTTTTGAGGTCATCTGCAAGTCAGTGGCAGATCTGAATGTAGAACATGGGTCTGTGTACTGAATTGCATTACCAACTAGAAGAGGTCTGTTGTGCAAACAGCAAGGGGCTAGATTAACCTGATTAATGATCTAGTAATTAATAGTTTAAATTAATATCCCTCAAAAGTAAAATATTGAGCCTGTGATGCTTAGGAGAACTAAGTGTAGTCACAGTTCTAGCTAAATTTATTTAAAGCTAGATGTTTAACATGTTTAAGTTCAGATACTACTTTAACTTGCTCTCAGTTGGAAAGCACTGATATGCCAGAAAATCTGTAATTTCTTGATTTTTTTTTTTTTTTTAAATGCTGTTATATTGTTTGAAAGATTTGGTCCTTTGTAGTTGCCAAATTGAATTTACCAAAGTAACAGAAATTAATAGACATTAATGAAAATATTTGTTTTTGCTTGCTTTGTTGCATTTTATAGTATTTCATGTGTAGTTTTTCTGTTTTCTTCCATAGTGTCCTTTAATACGTGGATTAGAGAGCATGCTTACCATTAATTTTATGAAATAGGTTTTTCAGTCAGGATAAAATAATGTTGAAAGTATTTCACAGCTTAAGACTTAATTGGGAAAAAAAGTGCAGAGCTTATATATATATATTTTTAATGAAATTTAGTATGGAAAATGAAATAACTTTTATTTGTTTCACTTTGCCCAAAAGTTGAGCTTGATTCTGCTGGTTGATTATTTTGTGTGTCTTAGCTACAGATTATATTTTCATGTGCTTGGTTAGTATGTGGATTTTGCTTTGTTTGTGGCATCGTTTTTTTTTTCCTTTTTTTTTTTTTTTAAGGTTTATAACCAAGAACAGAATTAGTGGAAACAGGGAAAAATACAATGGGGGAAAAGTAAACATGATTTTGGTAGGGGAAAGTGATCTTTTCAAGTCTGTTATTTTGGAAGGCTGTCACAAGCATTAAAGTATGTAATTCAAATATTTTTAATAAACTGCAGTTTAAGTATGTTAAAAGCTGATACACTAGGGGGCAGTATTTGTCTTTTTAATTTATTTTTTATTAATTTTTTTTTAAGAAAGCATTTATAGGTGCTCTCTTTTCTGATACACTGTTTGATTTTATGCCTCTGTTTAATTCTCAATAATCTTGACTTCTTGGGCCCTTCTCTTGCAAACTCTTGGACAATACCTGACTTTACATGTATGAATAGTTATCTAGAAGGAGGAAGTTGTCCAAGTTGTAAAATTAAGCATGTGTATGAATGTTTAAAAGATTATGATGCTTGATATCAGTCTTAACGACTGTTTATAGTAGAAAACTGTACGTTAGAAAAAGGTTGTGAAAAGGTGCTGAGAGAAGGGCCAAAAAGGGAAATGGATTTGGGGAGAGGTACTCAAACATAAGGAAGGATGAGAGAAACAATCTTGTGTATCCTGTAGATCCATATTGGGAAATGCAGAAGAAAGGGACGTATGAACAGAGGTGGTGTATTAATATGTCTCAGAGAGGGAACAGAGACATTGGGCATGGGGAGGAAAGGTACATGGGAATTTAAATTTGTGTAAAGCAGTAGGAAAGTTAAAATTCAAAATAGCCTCATTGAAAATGGTCTTTTCATCTGTTTTCACACACCTAATTTTCTAACATTTTAAGAAAGGAAAGCAGCAATAAGACCTTCTTTTACTAACTTACTTTACCTTACTTTACTTTACTACTTGTATAAAATTGGTTTAAACAATCAGGATAAGTTATTTAAGAAAAAAAATTAAGGAAAAAAGAATCACAGGTGTTGTTTAGAAAGATCTATTTTCAACCATTTAAAGATTTATTATTTCAACTTTAGCAAGTTACATGGTGAATTGTGGAAATTGCCAAAAATGGGTAATTTACTGATTGGCGAATTTACCAAAAATAGTAAAGAGACTCTGCTTGCTTTTCTTAGCTTAATTATTTGAGAGCAGTATTCCCTGGAGCCATTTGGTAAGTTGAGTATGAGGGTGGAAAGGATGCCACCTAGTACTAGGAATAGTACTAGTTCCAAGTACTATTTTACTTGGAAATAGTAAAATACTGCCACACCAGATATATTTTGGCATTTCCAAAACGAGATGAACTTCCAGGTTCTTCTCCGTAGGGCCTGCCCACGAGCTCGGAGGTAAGGCAGCCGGTGCCCGGGCGGTCTGCTGCGCAGCGCAGCTGCCAGCGAGCGGTGGCTGAGCTTGGTCAGTCAGTACCGCTTCTATAATTCTCTAACGAGTTACAGGAGAGGAATTGACTGTGATCTTGCCTTCTCTGGTAAGGTGTTTGGACTTTTTGGCTCTGAAGCAGCCCATCTGCCAATAAAGCTAAGTTTCTATAAATGGTAAGACAGGAAAAGCTGAGCAGATATTCATCTGAGAAATGTTTGTTTTCTGGTGAAATTGCTAAGTATTCCTATGTTGGCGAGTATTTCTTTTCAATTTGGAATAATTGATATTTTCAAACAAAAAAGTTGTGTGAAATTTCCAAACAGGTTTGTGTATACCTGTCTTGGGGTAAGAAAGGACTGTCCTGCTAAAAATGTAGATTAATTGGTAATATTCAAGTAGATTGAAGTGGGTACAACTCAGTTACTCAGATGTAAACTTGTGCAGTTTGAAAGTATTTTGATAGCAGAAATCTATTAGAATTTATTTTTCTATTCTATTAGAACTTGGGAGAGATTTTTCAAATCCATTTCATTAACAAAGTTGATGCAGAAATGCATAATCATTAGAACTGTAGTTACATACCAGAAAGTTAGTTTTTACAGCCCACAAATTTGAAATTTAGTTAAACTAGGTAAATGATATCTGGAAAACAGAATGGGAGAAGGCGGGAGAACTTTGCTCTTACAGTTTTTCCTAGTTTTTTTCTTCAGTGTTTGCTTACATTTATTGATAATGCTGTGTAGACAGAATAAAGCTCTGAAATACTTGGCCAATAAAGCTGATATTTTTCAAAACTGTCAAGGTGGTTATGTAACTAGACAGATAAGGTGTAATAATTTAGGGTCTGAATTTTCAGTGTAAAAGCTCTTTCTGATACTCCATCTGCATATGAAAATTTATAAAATAATCCTCAAAGAAATAACTTATCAGTCAGTGAAAAAAATGGTACTGTAAGGTACGAGTGTATACATGGAAATCTATGGTAAGGTAGATAGTGAACAGTAAATTCAAATCCACATTTACTGTGCACAGCTTCCACATGTGGAAGAAAAGTGAGATTGCTTAACTTTGTCCACATGACTTTTCAGTACTGAGATTGGTCAGTAAATTCCATTCGGGTCTTCTGTCTTGCTTTTGTTTAGCAGTAAAAAATGGCAAAAAGATTGCTCTTCCTCCTCCTGACATTTGTTTCAGAACAAACAAAGGAAAGGGAATTTCACAATTTTTGACTGAGAAGCCATTCATATAATGCTTTCTGGATTCCAGTTTCCTCAATATTTTTCGTAAGAATGAGCATCTAAGTATCATATTTGTGTGGCAGAATCTTAGTCCAAATATCCAAGAAAGCAGATACAGAGAATGTTTTGTACTAGCTAGTTCTTTTCATCCTTCATTCAAAATAAAACAAACCTCTGTAAAAACTAAAAGTGTGTGGGTCAGATATCATGGCCTTCCAGGGGGCTTCTGAAGTCACAAAATATGGTGGGAATCCTGTGCTTCCCAAATGTGAAAACAGAAAATGAGGTGATAACATGCATGGAAATGTTGCAGTGTTTGTTGGAACTTCCATACTCCTTATAAGATTTTTAAGAATATTATTCATTTTCTTGAATAAACTTGTTATAACTGAAGCGACTTTCATTTCAAACTTCTGTATTTCGTTCACATGGTTAAAGATGTAGTAGGACATGCATTAAGGCTTTCTGTTTTCTAAATTGAGTTTATTATCCTTATTAGGTGATCCTTGGCAGATACACCTGGCTTTCATATGATGATGTATACATTAAAGCCGTTAATTTTGGAAATGGCTTAGCAGTATTGGGTCAGCAACCAAAGACTAACATTGCTATCTTCTGTGAGACTAGAGCTGAGTGGATGATTGCAGCCCAGGCTTGCTTTATGTGCAACTACCAGCGTAAGTATGCACCTTTCTTAAAATTTGAATGTCTCTTTATTTTATAGCACAATCTGAAAATAAACCTTTTTCTTACTTCATTTAAACACTAAGAAAAGTTCATATAAACTAAGATCAGGATATAGAACATTTAAAATTACAAATAAAAAAATCCTTACTGCACAAGGTAGTGACTCTGCACTTTGTAGTGTTTTGCAGAAACCTGTATCTGTTTGCAACTGGAGTATGGTTTCAGTAAATGTATCTTGCTCAATCAGTTTGTGACAGAGAGCTCATTACTCTCACATCAGTACGAATTCCCAGGTTTCTAAAAACAAACAGAAATCACATATGAATTCATTGATTCAGTTTAAGGAGTTGACGTCAAACCTTCATCTATGCCTCTGAGTTTTATTTTAACTGGATATTTTGTCAATTCTTCAATTTTGATTTGAGTTAGAGTTTATCATACTGTTATCCTTCTCAAAATGAAAAAGAATGAGTAAGTCCTGAACTTGCTTTGGAGAGCTCTTTTTAGAAAGAGTGTTGTTCAGTAAATCCTTCTCTGCCAAACCCTAAGCCATTCCTTAACTCAAACCTTAGGCTGGGCCTCATTTATTTATTTACTTATTCATCCCCCTCCACTGAGAAATCTGTTAGATCCTCTCCACATCTTACTGCAGGGAATGTGTTCATACGTCAGTCTCATTAATGCGCCTTAGTGTCTGGTTACCTACCCCAATGCCATCCTGAGACAAGGTTCAGTGGCACACTGTGCTGTTACATTCCTTATCTTCTCGCAGAGTAATTTAAAGGTCAGTGCCCTTAACAGCTGTTGGGCTCTTCTCTTCAATACCATGCTTACCCTCTGTTTTTAACTTGTCTCTTCATTAAACTCTGTCCTTTCCTTTAACCCTAGCCCTAGATGACAAGAGCACACTGAAGACACTGAAGGTTCTCTGATATCTGCTAGAGTGATACTCCTCATTTTCTCATGGATTGACCATAAGAGAAGTGTTTTGTGCCCTTTTTTCTGATGACAGTCTTAGTCCCATTCTGTAACTTCTAGTTTACTTATACTTTAGTCTTCTGCTGCTTTATTGCTGAGACCGTTACCTGTGTTGAGGGAAAGCTAAGTATACTCAAGGAGGAGAGCAAGCTTGGCAGTTACAGACTGTGTTGGAAGTGCCTTTGAGGAGTGGCAGAATAGGACAGCCTGGCTGGAGCTGACCCTGCTTGGCTTCACTCCCCTTTGGAACAAGAGACAGAGACAGATGCAGAGCCAAGCCCGCTCCTTTCTCCTTATCTGAGTAATGTAGAAGGGCCTAATTGTGTCCAAGGTGCATCTCAACCATGGTGAGAAAGCCTTCTGTGTACTCTTACCTAGTTTGATCCTATGCACGAGGATATGCATAGGAGCCATAGGCCTAATTTTCTCCTTGAGAAACCTCTTGAGTGCTGATCTTAACTTGCTGTAGGGGGGTGTATTTTCAAATGTCCATCTCATTGTTACTCCTTAATATCTAGTTCACTTTTCTGTAAGCCCAACCCAAGGAAATGGGCTAGCAGGAACCTGATGAAGTTCAGCAAAAGCAAATGGAAATTCCTGTATCTGGGCTGGGATAACCCCATGCACCAGTACAGGCTGGGGAACGAGTAGATAGAGAGCAGCTCTGCAGAAAAGGAGCCAGGGCTTTTGGTGGACAGAAAGCTAAACATGAATCAGCAGTGCCCCCTTGCAGTGAAGACCAACAGCATCCTGGGCTGTAGTAATGTGACTGTAGCAAGGTATCTTCAGGGAAGTGATCCTTCCCCTCTGTTTGGGCACTGGTGAGACCACATCTAGAGTACTGTGTCCTGTTTGGGTCTTCCCAGTACAAGATGGACATTGACATACTGGACAGATTTGAGTGGAGGGCTGCCAGGATGGTCAGGGGTTGGAAAACATGACTTATGTGTTTTGGTAGGATAGGAGGTAACAGACACAAGTTCAAATGCAGGAAAATCTGCTTAGATAATAGGAAAACCTTTTTCTCCATGAGGGTAATTAAATACCAGAATTAGAGCCTAGAGTTGTTGTGGAATTTTGATCCTTGGAGATTCTCAAAGCTTGACTGGACGTGGCCCCGAGCAACCTGCTCTGATGACCTGCTTTGAGCAGGGGGGTGGACTATGTGACTTTCACAGGTGCTTTCCAACCTAAATTCAGTCATATTTTTGCCCTTTCTTCATTGAGTGACTGCTGCTAACTTTTCTCCTGGAATAGAGAGCTGCACAAGCTGTTCTCAGATGAGATGTCTGCCTTGGTTTTTAATTACAGTTCTCACAATATATTGTGTTGGTTCCCTGTTATCACTTTCGGGATCTATTAAATTCCTAGTGTCCATCCTGGGAATAAAATACAAATGTTTGTGTCACTTATTTTATCTTTGGAAGTGAAGGACATTTACAAATTCTAGGAATATTTCGTAATTTGAAAACATCTGACATAGTGACTGGATGGATATCGTGTGTAGAATGGTATGCATGTGTTTCTGGTTTTGTTGGATTAATGTTTTAAATTCCCTTTTTGAGACGTGCTTCAGCACACTGTCTGACGTGGTATTTAGCGTCTAAGCTGTATGTGATTTTACATGAACTTGGCTGACTTGTGCGTTGGCAGATGATGATACTATCATGAAGTATTCACGTAGTCATTTTACAGAGTGAATTACAAAATTCACATTTTGTTTTAGTAGTAGTGTGGCAAAACATTGCTAAGTAAGTTACTAATGTTAGCTTTTTTCAGTTCTCAAATTTTGCGAGAGCAAACTGTTCTGATAGTGTTGTGATGTTCTTTCAGAATGTGAAATGTATTATATTTTATGGTATGTGTGCAGAATTTACGCCAACCTAAGTTACGCATGCTTCATATCTAGTGTTGGAGAGAATGCCTTTTGTACTTGAGTATTAACATGGGGAAAATCATTTTTATATTAGGTATTACTTGTGCAGATAACAAATGGTTTGATGATTAGAAATACCTGCATGCTCTACTGTTACACTTGTGCATTGTTTGAAGCTAAGTAAGCCTTGCAGGAGGTAGAAAGGGACTGCTGGTTCAAAAACAGAAAAAGAATGCTGACAAATGCTTTTTTTTTTTTTTCTTCTTCTTCCAAAGTGTCTTTTCTTCACCTGTGTGAAGAGCTCTTCACCAGTGTGAGCAGATAGAACACCTGAGTCTATGACTGAATCATGAAATAAATGGGAAAGGGTAGGTGTCTGTTGTTCAGTCACGCCTTCCTGAAGCTTCAGCGGAAGTGCTTTTGTCAGGATTGATTTCGCTGAAGCCTTTAAAAGTATACTTTGCTTTTTCTGTTTGATATATGATGGAGGATGAAATACTTGGTTTGAAATTTTAGTTGCAGAAGTAAATGGCAAAAATTCTATTTGTTTTTTGGGGGGCAAGGCTTTACCCTTGTATAATAAGGTGGCAGATTCAGCGTTGTTAAGATTTTTCTTTTTGTCAGGCATTCCTTAGAGCAGTATTCCTAGCTTAAGTTCAAATACAAATTTTGAATTTACGTCTTACTTGTAATATTGCTTGTATAAAGACAAGCACAAAAAGAAACCCTTCTCAGTATGACCCCAGTAGAAAAGGGGAAAAAAATTAAATACCTAAACCACTCTTAGATGTGTCTGAAAAAGGTTTCAGGTGTTAGTGTAGAGAAGAGAGAATTTCACAGATCAGAAAGATTGCTCACTTTCCTTTCTCTCCATGACATCAGTACACCATCTTATAAATGGTGTGTATCTCTCTTCCTTTGGCTCTATCATGTAACTGTGAGTTGTTTTTGATGTATTTATTTTGTAGATGAGTAATTAATTATATAAATGGTTATTTGAGAGATTATACTTTTCTTTCCAGCTAATGTGGCGTCTCAGTTGTGCTTGTTGGCTTGGGGAAACTGAACTTCTGCTAGATGTTTATATAACAGGGGTCACAGAAGTAAGTAGAGAGAGCTCGTGGGAACTAGTAGAGGCACTCTTCTGGACTTTGCTCCCACCAAATTAAAGCAAACACTGTGCATGTGCATTTGCCCTGCAACAGTTCTGAACTATGATAGACTGTTTTAACAAGGAAAAAATAAGTAGAGGTCAACTATTTACTTTTTTGTGCAAAGAAACTGTCTGCTTTTGAGTTCTTCCTTAGTTTGCCATACTGAGTTAGTAACTCTTTGAATTTCAAACTCTTTGAATTTTGACTCTTAGACTATAATGGAGGTTTATCTTTCTCTGCAGTAAATGTACTGCAGTTAAAGCTCTAAATTATATTAGGGTCTTTGTTTTAATAATTGTTGTGTTTAAAATTTCAGTGAACTATCTAGATTGAAGTACTATAGAAATTCAGATATCTCATGTGAAAAACTTCCAGCATTGATGTTGTAATTTTTAGTGATTGTGATAATTGATCTTACAACTTCTTCAAGATATGAGCTATACTAAATTGCTATACTCTCATTTTGTATTGTGTTTGGAAAATGGAAAATTAGCTTTGTTTTAAGAGCAATATCTCCCTTGCTTCCTGAACTGCCCCTTTCTTCCCTCAATCTCTTCCTGTGTATAACTCGCTCTCTTTTCTCATGCAGTTCTCATAAGAATGTCAGGAAACAAAATTTGGTTTTAAAATGGTTAATATGAAAGAACTGTGGTTTAACACGGTTGCTAATGAGCTACTCTTAAAATAAACAAAGCATTTAAGGAATTGATTGTTGGAAAAACTTTATTTTCTTTCCTTCTGATATTGTGTTCTCACAATGTTAGTTCTACATCTAATGGTCGTGGTGATTAAACCTTTATTAACTTGCTTTAAATAGATAAGGGAGTATGATAGTCAAAGATTTATTACTGTGTGTGGGAATTAATCTGTTGATAACATGTATTACGATTTTTTAATAACTTATGTTCAATCAGTTCTAAACAGTGAGCAACAGAATATAGGAATTCTAAAAAGAGAAATCAAGTAGCTGCCTTTCTTCCTGTGTACAAGAGGGCTGTTAAACATTGTAAAGTATGTATTAAATTGAGAACAGATGCCTGCATTTCAAATGATAAAAGCCCTGAAGATCAGAGAGTAGGTTTAGAAGAGAATTACACAGGATAATGTGGGTTTGATACTTCTAGTTAGAGCTTGGCAAATAGTAAACAGTCATATAGACAATATTTGTTGTTTATTACTTTTGTAAGCAATTGAAAAATTACGCTGTTTTTAAATCCATGTAATGTACTTTTTTTTTTTTTTTTTTTAAGCAGAAAACTCATCTGCCTTTATACTAGCTAATGAACAGATTTTTGCTGTTTTGGTTCACATAAGCAGATTAACCTGAAGCCTTTAAAAATTATTTTTTATTTTTGTAAACTTGAAAGTGTAAAATAGAGATTCACCATTTTTTTTTCCCCTTATCTTTCTTTCAGTTGTTACACTGTATGCTACTCTGGGAGGCCCAGCAATAGTACATGGGTTAAATGAAACAGAGGTGACCACCATCATTACTAGTAAAGAATTGATGCAAACAAAATTGAAGGTCAGAAAAATGTTATTTGTGAATCTTTCTCCAGTATCTGATTTGTTATTGTTAAAAGGTCTGTGTAGCTGTATGGAACAATGATTAACTTTCTTGCCCTTTTATAGTGCAGACACTTCTTTTAAAACAAGATTTATATAATCTGTCTTCATGTACAGAAAACATAGTAGTTAGGCTTCGGTGGGATTTAGGCTCTTGAATGACTTCTGAGAATAGGTTGAAGCAGTTGCACTATTGAAGAGATGCAACGCCGCCTGGGACAACACCTTTACAACAAGGTGCTGTGGTTTCTGGTGGTTTTAGTGGCATAAAAGATTAACAGCTGAAGCAAATGGGAGGAACAGAAAATGCATAAACTGCATATGAATAGCTAAATATGATAATACTCCTGATTTATTGTTGGATGTCTTCCTGGCAGAAAATGACTCTTAAATCTGACGACTGATGCTTGAATAGTTAGTGCTGTTTTCCAGTGTTGGGGAAAGCTTATTAAATATTTTCATTAAAGTAGTTTAAAGAAGATCTTCCTGTTTTATTATTGGTGTGGATGTTATACCTAGCATGTTAGTTAACAACCCCCACCACCACCACCAAAATAGTCAACAAACGTGTTGAAAAAAAGTATTTTGTCTGACTAAATTTCTATTAAATAAAAATCAGAAACATGATAACAGTAATTCAGGGTTTCAACTTGCTGCTTTAAATAATTAGGATTCTGGGAGACTGATGCAGAAATTTAAGTGCCTGGTTTTAAATTCTAAAGTGCTGTAACAGATCAGTGAAGTTGCTTAGGTGTTTTCAGAAGAACTTTTTGGACTCAGTTGCTCCTTTTCTTCAGAGGCTTTGATCTCTGAGAGTATGAATGGGTTAGAGTCAGCTGGTCTTTACTGCCTGTTAGTTACTGCATGGTGACTGTCTGTGGTTATGCTATAGCCCTGCAGCACTTGCTGTTCAGGTAAGTTACCCTCTTTTGGTACCGCCGGGCCAGCAGGAGAGGGAGGGAACTAGTGCATGGTAACTCTGTGGTATTTGTTCATTTGGCAAAGCTCTGAGTGCAGAATACCCGCTGTATGCCGAGACCGTGCTGTCCCAGAAGAACACACAAGCACAACAGCAAATCTCCAGGAACTTCATCTTACTATATTTTGTAGGAACAAGACCTTTCACGTAGAGGAATACAGTTTGTTTAAAAATGGTGCATTACTGCATTTTTGAATGAGAATTCCCCAAATCTTTTTTTTTTCTTTTAAGTTACCAGAATGACACTGGATATGTTACAAGCTAAAATAAATGTGCGTTGTGAGAGAATGAATTTCCTCTGCCAGAGGTGATAATTATCTTTCACTTGAGCGTTCATAGTTTTTAGAGCTCACATTTTGCTTGTAACGCTTAACTGCTGCCTGAACAATCATTTTCTGTATTCTGTTAACTGCTGCATATTTTAAATGGCCCAGAAATCAAGAAGCAACGTAGGAATTACTGTGAGCTCAGTGTTGCCCATGATGTTTTTTTGTCAATGTTCTGTAAGAGTGGAAGGTCAGTTATCTCTACAAATCCTTTCTGTCTTATTTGTGGGCATTTCTTGAAGTAAGCCTCAGATTAGTAAATATTTGGAAAAAACTTTTGGACTTCTAAGTGGAAGGTTCAATTAGTCCTGCAAATCTAAGGGCAGAAAGTTTCAAGCTTTGCAACTGTCTGAGCTAGACAAGGTTGTCCTCCAGTGTTTTAAATTTTCTGACATTTTAAGTCAATGTTTTTCATTGTATACAGTAGAGATTTTTTTTTTCTTGTTGGCACAAACGTTACGCTTGCTTCCTGAACAAATGTTTATTTCCACAGGAAATCGTTTCTCAAGTTCCACGACTGCGACACATTATTACAGTGGATGGCAAACCAACGACATGGTCAGAGTTTCCCAAGGGTGTCATAGTTCACACTATGGCTTCTGTGCAAGCTATGGGGGCCAAAGCAGACACTGGTAGGTTATCTTTGCTTTCTGTTTGGATCATCTATATTGTTGTCCTACTTTGACCCTGTTGAGTAAATTTGGGGAGATTGCAGGTCTCAGGAAATTATGCAATGATTAACCTTTTCTGATCTGCTTTATCTTTAATTAAAAAAAAAGAAACAACAAACTTTTTCAGTAAAGTGGAGTCAAATCCTTTTAATGAAAACTGTCTTCTCTATAAACAAATTTCATGTAGTTTGAAGAATAATTTTTAGGATAAGCTTTGGGCTAGGATAGAAATTTAGAATGTATTTATATAATCAGATTTATTAAAAATGGGTTATTCAGAACACGCAGAGAAAAGTTACTCTGCATTTTATGGCAAATGACATGAGTAATTTGCAACTGTTAAATTTTGTTAAATTTGCAAATAAAATGTAAAATAGCTATTTAAGTCTAGATTGAGAACTCAATCCCTTTTACTGCATTTCTGAAAATATCAAATTACTATGTAAATTTCTTGAATTCTATTTTCAATTGACCTAACTTTTTTAGAATTAGAAATCAGTATTTCAAAGACTTTTAATTAACTGTTGTCAGTAACAGATTTTTATTCTTGTCTCTAAAGAGTTGCTAAATCTAGTATTTTAAGATTTCATTATATTCAGTGGTTGCTTTTTTCTGTTCTTGTTCTTTGTGTTTTCAGAATCTTTTAATCAGTGAAGGCATATAAATGTTGGATGGAATTCTGTTGTAGAAACGGGGCGGGTGGTTAATCCATCTGTTGTTGATTTTCAGGGAAATGGCAGGTTTGTTCCCAACATGGTGGGCTCTCAAACTCTTGGCTTCTTTAAAAGATTGTCTTCCCTTTCTTCATGTGCCAGTTCTATGTACTACAAAAACTGTTTCAGACAACACCCACAAAATAAATTATGGCTATAACTTATGAGTGGCTCAAGATTTGTTAATCTAAGTGCTATGTAAAATGAGATATAATCCTTCTTTCTTCAGTCTTTTAAAAATCTCATACTGTAAACTGTAGTAAAGGAACATTACATTTGTCAAGTCAGCCTTTCAGAAATTATGGAGTACTACAGTTAAAAATGCTTATGGTTAAGCATGTTCAGTTAGCATTGTATTAAGTAAATGTGCTCCTTTTATACTTTTTTTCTGTGTCATTTATTGTACGGAATGGACAGGGTTCAGTGAGTGGGAAACTATTAAATGTGTTTTCACTGTTCTCATTTAGTGTGTATGTTGTGCCACAAGTATTGCACATGGTGTATGTTCAGAGGAGAGTTTGCATAATTGTTCTCTTATTTTCTTGCTTTCAGTTTAGGAATAAAAAGAACACTTTATAGATATTTTTACTTTATGCACTTAAATGCTTAATCCTATTAAAGCTATTGAACTTTATTTTAATACTTACAGAATTTGGAC
The DNA here is from genome assembly GCF_036417845.1 of Apteryx mantelli. Lineage (NCBI taxonomy): Eukaryota > Metazoa > Chordata > Aves > Apterygiformes > Apterygidae > Apteryx > Apteryx mantelli. Next base: position 21,883,229 of record NC_089986.1, on the reverse strand, counting down.
CTCATGTCAGCTCAGTAGTGCCTTGCTGTGTGCGCTATGAATGAGGCAGTGTGTTGCCCCTCTGCTGGGGAAGCTCATGACAAAGTAGCTTTGTAAATGAGGATTTGCCTTGTGGTTGCTGGAATTAGTGCAACATACCTTAAAGATACGAAGCTCAGTGGTATTTTGGAGGAGAAGTTAAAGCTCTGTCCATTTTTCCTCTCCTCTGCAGGAGCACAGGAAGCATAATAGTCTACAGAGACAGCAATTTTTCTATCCAAGTCGCTCAAAGTTTAGCACAGCTAATACAAAGAAGTACCTACTCTCTGTGAAGGCACTTAAGGTCGACCACAATCTTTTTAACTGAAAGCAAAATGTAATAGCGATGGTTATGTAGTTATATATCAGAACAGTTGCTATAATGTATTAGTATTTAAGATCTTCCAATGTGATAGGCTTTCCACACATTATACATTCTCTTTTTCCATAAAAACTATTGGAAATTACAGGAAACAAACAGCAGGCGAGGCCTATACCCTCAGATATTGCAGTAATCATGTACACGAGTGGATCCACAGGAGTTCCCAAAGGAGTTATGATCTCCCATTGCAACATAATTGCTGGTATAACTGGAATGGCTGAAAGGATTCCTAATTTGGGGTACGTACCAACAATGCTTTCATGTACTTGGATGTAATTTTAGATTATCTGTTCTGCTGTATACTGCTTTGTCTGTGACACACTACTACTACACAGTCTGAGCATCTTCCAGTACTGCATTAAGTGACATGATTATTTCATGTGCTGGTTGTTCTCTCGTCTTCTGTATTTGGGAAAGACAGTATGCTGTGGAGTGCCTTGTTTGGTTGAGTTGCTAAGAAAAGACACAGTTGAATCCCATTTCCCCCCCCCCCCACCCCCACCCCTCAATATGTGGAGCAGTAAATGATGAGATTTTTTATGTTCTTGGTTTGGTTTATGTTCTTAGATTGTCACTTGAATAAAATAAGTCATCCTCATGGACAAACTTTGTCCAGTTAGGTGGCTCCTGTGTGCCAGAAATGCAAGCTGTTTATCTGGAGCTCTCCTACTACTAGCTCTTCCACATTTTTCAAAGGAATTACTGTAGATTAGTTACTTGCTTATCTGTATAGTAATTTTACCTTTCAAATGAAAATATTACATTGCTAAGAGAGAACTTAAAGTCAAATGGCAATATTCTGAACAGAGTAACTGAGATGAATCTTTTAAAATGTGATACTGAAGTCTGAGAGGCCACTTTGCGCAGAGGGCTTGCAAAATACCCTAAGGAGTACTTCCTTTCTTTAGTGTTAAATTATGTTTTTTTTCTGTTTGGTGCAGTATTTAATCTTGTCCACAGAGTTACCTTTGCAAGCATAAGATGCCGTTAATTGTTTTGGGATGAATAAATGTCACACTTTATTCACTTTCCTTAACCTTGCAGTGGCTAATACACAACTTCTGAATCAAAAACAGTATTTGAAATATGTTCTTAAGCTCAAAGGCATTCTTTCACTTTTTCCAGTTCTTCAGTAAGCTCTGTGTAAATTTCAGTGTACTGACTTTTCTGAGGAGACTAATAGTACAGCATAAACCTATCTTTTAACAATTCCTCACAGGGAAAAAGACATCTATATTGGCTACTTGCCCCTTGCCCATGTCCTGGAGCTGAGTGCTGAACTTGTCTGTCTGTCTCATGGATGCCGCATTGGCTACTCATCACCTCAGACATTAGCTGACCAGGTATGTTGTTGATGTATGTCAAGTCCATATAGTAAAATATTAGTCATGTTAGATCTAATAATTTTTTTTTCAAATATTACAGCAAATCTCCTTTTTTTACAATTTATGAAACAGGATTTTGGTGGTTATAACTACTACTCTGGACTAGTTTTAACTGCTAAAAGATGATATAAATACAAATGATAATTTGCAAGATGTACTGTGTAATTTTGTTTCACGTGTTAAAAATCTTGGATTTGTCCTCCAGTTAACCTATTCTTCACTTTAGTCCTCTAAAATAAAGAAAGGAAGCAAAGGTGATGTTACTACACTTAGACCAACACTAATGGCTGCTGTCCCGGTAAGTAACTGAAAGATGAATCACTTTTAAAATATAATTCATAATTCAGATTTTTAACAACAAAATTAATGCAATTATTATTGAAAATAAAAAAGTAGAACCTTGAATGTTAAGCTAGCTTAAAACAGTGTTTTCTGTATTTATATATATGTTGGGATAAATACTTACCATATGAATGTCAAATTTTGAAAAAATTTAAATAGTTACAGGGTTTAGATTGACACTTTAATTAGTTACATGTTAATGATAGTAAACACTGTGTGTGTATATATGTATATGTGTGTACACACACACACATACACATATGTGTAGTTTAAATGCAGCCATCATGTGACGAAGGTGACCCTTGGCATAGACTTTACTTTTTTGATGATTTAAGGAGGAGGAGAGACAACCTTATTAGACCTTTTGTGGGAAGAGAAAATGTTCTTTACACCTCATAGCATTTTAAAGACAGTAGTTGCCTATTTAGCTACATGCTGGGTTTCACAATAATTTCAGTGGAGTGCAAAGTGCTAGTCAAGAGATAATGGACTCCCACCCGCACAGTACTTTGTAGAATAAAGATAGTTGGCAGCAGGCAGATTAAGGCTGAGTAGTGCTCCTACTCAGGTGTTTGCTTTCCTCAGTTTCCCTAAAGATCTTGCTGTCCTTTAGCAATGGACTAAGCAGCCACTGGGAGTGATTTGTCATTTGAAATATACTGGAATTTTGAGGTCACGTTCCCTTTTTGATGTATTGAATTTAAGACTGCTGATACTTTGAGTTAAAGTTAATCTTTTTATGTAACTAGGAAATTATGGATCGAATCTACAAAAATGTCATGAATAAAGTGAATGAAATGACTAGTTTCCAGCGGAATCTATTTATATTGGCCTACAATTACAAAATGGAGCAGATTTCCAAAGGCTACACTACCCCACTCTGTGATAGGTAATTTTAAGTTTGTTTTTTAATGACACCAAAAAAAAAACCTCATCTAAGCCTTACTGCATGATCAATATCTGTTTTTTTTGTGTGTGTTTTTTTTTCTATGTTCAGACTTTGAATCAGACATTAACAAATCTGTATGAGGTATAAAACAAATCAGTAGTTTTTGTGCCAGTTTTAAATACTTAACTGATATAATTTATCAGTATCAGTTATTTAACTTGTAGCTGATTGGAGATTTATTTTCATTGTGTTATTCCATCTAGACCTTAATAATGGTTTTATACAATTTGTGGGCAAGATGGGAAATCTATTCCTATAGATATCTGTAGACTTCACATTTTCACAGAAGTGAGACTAAAAGATACTATAACTACAAAATTTCTACAGTTTACTTCAAATGTTTTTGAGGGGAAAATCACTAACTTTACTGTCTTAGTAAAAATATCCTCTCAAGACATTTACGTATCTTCAAATTAAAATATGGAAATGAACTTAGTCTGTGTCTGTTTTTGAAAACTTTCAGGTTTTCCTTGAATGTCATAAAATTTATCTGAAGTTGGTGAAAACTTTCGGTTCAGATATGAAATTAGCTAGTCCCCTTGTTTTGTTTTTAAGCAACAAATATATCCTCTTCTCTTTGTATTTTAGCCTTATTTTCCGGAAAGTACGAATGTTGCTAGGTGGAAAAATTCGCATCCTGCTTTGCGGAGGAGCTCCACTCTCTGCAGCAACTCAACGATTTATGAACATTTGTTTCTGCTGCCCTGTAGGACAGGGGTATGGACTAACTGAGTCAGCTGGAGCTGGAACAATCACTGATGGTTGGTGCTGATGCATCCTACTGAGTGCTGTGATCCGTGCTGAGTGCTCTGCTTGTATAATCTTTGATGATCTATTCATTTTGTTTGTCACTAAAATAATTGGGAAATCCCAGGAAGTGCTTGTAATCATAAGTTTATAAAACTGTAGGAGGGCTAATTTTGACACTTTGTGCTAGATCTGGTGATCTACATATAAGACAAATGTTCTCATTTGAGATAGAGAAACTTGTAATAGTATGAATGGGATTTTGGTATTATTGCACTTACCAGCTGAACTGAAAAAATTATCTGTAATTTTGATGAGTATATTTGATAATATTTTAGTAAACATTAGGAAAATAAGACACATTTTCCTTCGTCTATAGTGGAATGGAAAAACCTTACCTTTAAGGAAGCATTCTTCTCCCCACCACTTCCTGTTTTATAGTATAAATAAAAGCAGATTTTGTTTATAATTAATGACCTTTTTTCTGCCCTTCTGTGATGTGCAGGGAGTCTCTGAGTGACGTTCTTCACTAGTTCAGTAGCATCAGTTAAGACTGGTCACAATGAAACACAGCACAGAGTACTGAAGCTGCAGGTTTAAAAAAAATTTAAAAAATTAACCACTGATTTTAGGGATTAGCTAATTCGGTTCTGTTCTTAAAGTCTAGCCCCACTGCTAATTTGTGGAGCATATAAGCAGAATTCTTTTAGAACCCCAGAGCTATGGTCACTTGGAGGTGTTTTCATTATTCTTTGGATAACGGGAAATTTAATTAAAGCAGACAATTTTTGTACGTTTCTCTTGGTAGGATGGAATTATTTTACTTAGTACTATTAGAACAGTTAAGTGTTCCCTTTTTTTATTTTTTTCTGTTCTCCATGCTAAGCAATATTAAAATATAGGACTGAGACATCAGAAAAGTGAACCAAAATACAGAATCACTGTATTGTTATGAAATATTGCTGGTTACCATTTCCTTCAGAAAGAGTCGAGCAAAAACTATTTAAAGTTGTAGTGCTGCTTCTGCAGTGTGATCCACATAGACAGCTTATTGTCAAAGCGACGTTGGCTGTGTTGCTGTGACTGGAAGTATCCGTAAATACAGCAGTCTAACTTCACAGGATACGGACTTAATCTGCATTACCTTGGTATATACATTGGTCATTTTGAAAGTTCTGTTGTAAGAATTAAACTAAAGAAATAGTAGTTAATTTTCTCTACATCAAATGCGTGACAATAAAGATTTTTCTAATCAGTTTTGGTAAAGTTTTTTCTGAAAAATGCTTTTATTTTTGAATTCTAGTTTGGGACTACACTACAGGGAGAGTAGGAGCACCTTTGGTCTGCTGTGAAATCAAATTAGTGAACTGGGAAGAAGGTGAGAATTTCTGTACGCAATTAAATTTTAGTGTGTTTGCAAGAACTTTATAGAGCTATTTATCTATTGGGCTTTGCTCTGTTCATGGCTTTCCAATGTGTAAATTAAAATTGCTGCTTGTGATGTTAACTTGTGATGCATCTCAGGCCCAGGAGGCAACAGCTAGCTGATATTAAGGTAGGTGGAGGATTTACTTCAGGAAGCCTAAGACCTCTATTATTTATTGAAAAGGAAGTAACTAGGTTGTCTAGATAACTTCAAATCTGAAGACATAAAACTGATACATGCACTTTGGGAGGAGATAATAAAAACATGACAGGGTTGGTCCAATTCTGTTTTGTTGTTCCACAAGAGAATAAGGTTATTCTGCTGTGTTTCGGTAGTACTAATTGAAAGTCTTTTTTAGCACCTTCTTTTACCTATATAGGTTTGATTTTTGGGGGGAAAAATAAAATCAATTCCTCAGTTATTTTTAAACTTGCAAATATTTAGGCAGAAGCTATCAGCACATGAATGGCATTTTGAATAGGTTGTATTATGACTTTTTTGCTATATTATTTCTTTCAAGTCACATTGTAATTGTATCTGCATATTGTGTACATGTAAACAGCATCCTCCCCATTCTGATCCAGATTAGCATTCTTGCAGGAGAGAGTGTGATGACTCGTGTGTTGTGTCTTGGAGGTGCTGAATTTAGTAGCCTTCAACTTCAGTGTGTGCATGTTGCCTCCTATTGCCATTAAGAAGTTACAAAATAATCTTCATAGTATTATTAAGAATCAAATAAATAAAGCAGGGGCTTATGGAATGGAAGCTTATTGGATTTTCTATAAAATATGTTTAATTAGGTTTGAAGTGTCTTTAGATAATTCCTTCTCATTGTAGGCTTTCATGTATTGGAGGGTAGAACTGCATAATACTTAGAGGAGTTTAGGGGCTAATGCAAAACTTTAGAAGTGTTTTTTCCTAAAAATATGTAGTAAAATTATCCTTTTTATTCGAGCTGTATGACACCAATAGAGCATGTTAATCCTGGTAGAAAGATTGCACAGATAGTGCATTTGACCTGTGTGTGTGTGTGTGTGTGTGTGTGTGTGAGAGAGAGAGAGAGAGAGAGAGAAAGAGAAATTCACTATTAGTGTAAACACATGTTAAATCTCTATTTATATGCTGAAAGGGATTGGACCTGCTCTTGCTGAACTATTTATGTAGTGTTTTCAAGTGGTACCTTTAGCAAAGGACTTACTAAAGTGGTTTATATTTAAATAATACAAATAACAGGGATTCTGGCTTTGGAATATGTTTTTAGTTCTTATTAATTTAATAACAACTGTATTTTTAGGTGGGTATTACAACACTGATAAACCGTATCCTAGAGGTGAGATTCTTATTGGAGGGCAAAATGTGACTGTGGGCTACTACAAAAATGAAGAACGAACCAAAAAAGATTTCATTGTTGATGAGAATGGGCAGAGGTGGCTCCATACTGGAGATATTGGAGAGTTTCATCAAGATGGATGTCTAAAAATTATTGGTGAGTTATGGCAAATTCAGGTAAATATATATATGTTTGTGTGTGTTTATGTATGTGTGTGTTTATTTTATGTATTTTAAAATATATACACATACGTACGCACGCACATATTCCTGAGCTGCTAATGTTAGTAACCACAGATCTGCATATCTTGGCATGCAGTCAAAAGCTCTACCATATATCTTTCCAAGAAAATTCTGATATCTTAACAACGTAATCTCTATTGTGTGTTTTTCAAAGTTGTTTTTTAAAATAATTGCTTTAATTGCTTTCTTTTAAGACAGTCTTAACATTGACTCAGCTCTGATAGTGAGACTGAGTAATAATTAGGGAGTTAAGAAATGTAGGCTGACTTGAGCTAGATAAGCTGTGTTTGATTTTATAATTTATAATAGGAGCCTGTGTTAAGCTCCTAATACTTTGACATCTGTAGGCACAAAAATAGGTGTCCTAATAACTACCATGTGCCTTTCTTGAAGTCAATGGGTGATTCAGGGTCCTCATTAGTCTTGAAAATATGTCTGCAACTAGAATTCTTAGTACTAAGCTAATCTGTTTTATTTTATGGGCCAGATTTTAGGTCCCATTACAGCTGCCTTGTACTGGTCGAACAGATAAGACAGCTACAAAACTACCTTGCCTGGTTGCACAAAGAAGCATACGGGTGTTAGAGCCAAGGGAGAGGTTGTCCAGCTGCCATCACAGCTGGGTGAATAATGCCCTGTGGTCGTGTTTATACACAGCCCAAAAAAAGCAATAAGCTCAAGTAATTCAGGCTTAATTTTCAAATCTGACTGTTGTTTCAAATAACAGATGGACAGTTGCTTTTTAAATAGGGTTTTAACATAAGAATAAATAATAAAGTGTTACCAGATGCTGTCTCCTGCCTTAAGTATCTGAACCAAACAGCACAAAATGTATGTTTCTAGCCAAACACTGGCTTTTACATAATCCTAGTTGCATTCCATTGATGTGCTAGTGCTATCATATAGAACATGCTGTTTTAAAGGCAGAAAGTACTTATAATTAAAATGTGGATCATGTTTACATAAGGGACAGATTGATTTTTGGAATTTGATATTAAATGTGCTTGATACATTCACCAAACATGGGTCAGCTTACGTTTTGGCCATTATACATACATTTCAGAAAAGGATGAAGTCAATGTCTCTAACTTTTTTGTTCTGTAACTAACATATAAATCTTTTTTTGTCAATAGATCGTAAAAAAGACCTTGTAAAACTCCAGGCAGGAGAATATGTTTCTCTTGGCAAAGTAGAAGCAGCTTTGAAGAATCTTCCACTGGTAGATAATATTTGTGCATATGCAAGCAGGTAAGAGGCAGCTGATGTTTTGATATTGCTGTGTTCTTTTTGTCTGTCCTACTGAAGCCATAAACAAAACATTTTACCACTCAATGTGGGATATTTTTGCCAGTTGAAAAATTATTTATTTATAATACAATGAAATAACTTTTTCTATCAAAAGTAAAATAACTGGAATCTTTGTTTTTATTTTTCCTTTCCAACTTTTCCTTCAGTCTTTGGAAAATGCTCAGAATGAGTCTCTTTCATTCCCTTTTTCCCAGTCTGAAAAACATAAGAGACATTCCTTGAGCCCTTCAGGCATGGTATTACCTTTAGAAGTGCTGGCACACCTTGTTTGTTGCCGTTTTTAGCTGTGATCTGTTCTTCTGAGGAAGTACTTCTGTACTTTCAAGGAAGGGAAAAAATAAACCAAAATTTTCAACAGCCCAGAAGCTGGATTGTATATTAAGAGTATTTCTTTCCTAGCCCCTGCAGAACACCACCAGAAGCATTGAAGCTTGAGATAAAACACTATGTAAATACTATGCGAACACACAATTAATAAACAACGATCGAATGTCCTTACAATTTCCTGAGTATACTACCATACTAGGCATACAAGGGCTCAAGCATGTCTTAAGTTTTTATTTCTAGAATTTCCTACCTTGCTATACATAAGATAGACATAACAATAGTTTAATATATAAATATATTTCAGATATTCTTGGTTTCTAGCTGTCATTACAATGTTTGGAAAGCCATTTTGTAGCTTCCGAATGATCAGAAATATTCTGATTCATAGTGTGGCAAAAAAACTACCCACTTAATAACTTTGAAGAAGGCCAAGAGTAGTAGTAATTAGAAAATTAACTTTTTGTTCACCTGGTTCTCTGTGTTTTATTTTAATTGTCAGTAGTCACTATGCAAGTATACAGTTTTGACAATTTCAGAAGAAGCACCGGACATTCTGCTGCTGGGAATACTTTCATTATATTTGTTTTTAATTGTGGTTTTGCCCCTTTGGGTGAGAGTCATGTCTCCTTGTGTCTGAAGTTACATACCTGTTCTGAGTACCCTGTATAGTCAATGGAGAGAGAGGTTGCTCCAGATGGTGATTTCTGCTGTTCTAGGATTAAAATTCTGGTCGTACTATGAAGTTCTTGTTAATCTTGCTAGATCAACATAACATTTACAGAATACTAGAAACATACATATGCTTTTTGCTAATAGTAGCTTCTTTATTAACCTCTTCTTTTTTTCTTCACTGTGTCATATGATCAGAGCAGCAGAAAGCTACTGCTATTGTTTTTTGATACACTTCTCAACATAACTTGGAGAAAGAATTTGGCTCTTCAAGAGCTGAATATGAATGTAGAGTGAGTAAGCAAGAGAATTCAGCTCTCTTAATGACTTTACTCTTCAGAATAACTTTTTAAATATTATTCTTAGTTACATTTGTCTCTAACATTTACAAAGGCTTTAAATATATACTTTTATTTATAGATGTACACACACACACATATATATATAAAAATAGGTTTATTATAGTACTTGCACAGTCAACTCCACGTATTTGCAGTATGTGCCTGTTTAGAGCTTGAAAAGATAAAATAAGTCAGCTACTTCTTACTGATTGCAAAGCTCCTTCTCAGTAACCAAGATAATGAATTTGTGGCCTAATCTGGTTCCATGTTGCTGCAAATATTCCTCTAACTTGCACTGTATCTAGTATGCTGAGTGTCTGAAGAAATGAAGGGAGGAAAGAGTCTTCTGATCCATCTTCCAATAGGAATTAGGACAGATAGCTATTCTTCATTATGGAAACTTTTTAAAGGCTATATTTATTCTTGGATTTATCCTACCTTTACAATGAACTAACTATAACTGTGTAGGATTTCTTTCTCTAGTATGTGATCAAAAGATGTAGAAGGGGGACCCAGCAGAGCAGGATTCTTCCTCTGTATACAGCCAGGTGTATACACAGTGCCCTGGCCAAGTTTGTCCTGTTGTCTCAGAACTGTAATGGTACTATTCCAAAATTCAGAAAGACTTCTTGCAGACTAAAATTCACTCATCAGACAGGTACTTGACTCTGATAGTCCATGTCTCATGTATTATTTAAAAACAGGAAAACTTATGAGCAATTTTTAAAGGTAATTTAAAAACAGAGTCCAAGTACATTAATGATTGTTTCTCTGCTGTTGCTTTATTTCTTCTTAATACTTTCATGTGTATAATGTGGTATAAATAACTGTATAATACAGATTCTCTGGATGATTGTCCATATGCACATTTCATTGTGGGTATATATTCACCTCAGCAATGTGAGCTCAGAGACTTTTGGTTAGCAGTGCCTATGACCTCTCTGGTATCCTGTCTCTCCTTATACTTTGCCTGGGTGAATCTCATATACAGGAGGAGTACTTCATTTGTAGATGTTAAGTGTTTTACCTCCCGCAAACAAAAGGACAAGGAGGGCCGACTGCTCTTTTACTAATGGGTTAAATCTGTGACTTGGCCTTAGATCTTGGGGTGCAAAGCTCTGCTGAACATGGAAGCAGGAAAGCAGAAGTGTTTGTGCAATATCACTGCTTCAGAAGTTATATTCATTGACCACTTCAGACAAAACACTCAGTGAGATAAAGAATAAAATGTTTGCTGAAAAGGATTCATAATTAGATTTCTTTCAGAAGAGGATCCCAGAGAAGAGTATTCCCCCTATCCAAGATGTGCTCACATGATCTCAAGCATCACCTCAGGAAACTGAGTTTGGTTACTTCAGGAATGAGCAAACATAGGGTAAAAAACAAGGAAGTTTGAAGCAGGAAGCTCACGAAGAGTTGATAAGGACCAGACTTAACAGAATAGAAATGATGATACCAACATGCAGTGCCACCACAGATACCTCTTACGTTAGGTCTGAGGGCCATACTTGGGTAGGATCTCAAGAACAGCAAGGGAAGGTTGTCTAGTGGATAGTCTCGCGTAGGAGAAACTTTTTGGCAAAATCTCTTAGTATGGAGGAGATGACTAAGAATCCATAATTGTGAAGATTGCTTCCTTCATGCCGTTGTTAAGACTTTCAATGTTGAAGAAACTAGAAAGTTAGAAAGATCTGCAGCAGCAACAGCAGTAGAGATGGTTTAGGGTCCTATTTGTTTTTGACACAAGGTAGTCAGGAGTAGACCTGCTCTGGAGGTAAATATATGGCTGCAGAGGTAGTGATACCAAGACTTCTTAGGTGTCAGGATACTAATACAAGAAGTTTGGAGCAGGAGGAGAGTCTGGATGCATTAATATATATCCAAGATAGATATACGGAGTAGACCTGAGGCCAAGTTACAAGGGTTCAGTTCAGAATATAGCATGAGTGTGTAGAAAAATCAGAGAAGCAAAGACAGAAGATGAGATGCAAATAGTAAGCAATACTAAGGCTAATAGGAAGTCATCCTGTAAGTGCATTAATAGTAAGAGGAAGGCCAGGAAAGGTTTGGAGTTAGCCAAGTGGCCGAGCTTGTCAACAGGTGATGTGAAGAAAGCCTATATTTGTAATGGACTTTTGTGCAATCTTCACCAAAAAGATGCTGTCCGTTACAGTCCATTACAAAAGATGCTGGCCATTACAATTAATACAGATGACAAAGAAGAAAATTACAATGTAGAGTAACCCAGAGAGTATCATGGAGTTAGTATTTTAAAATCATATTGGAAACCTTAAAGGATAAGCTAAAGTAATCTTCATCAACATCTGATTGTTGGCTATATGAAAATTCAACTGACTTAAATTGCAGAAAGGAAGAGTGAGGATAGCCATGAGGAACAGCCACTCAGTGGTAAGGGTAATGAAGCATTGGCATTAGCCTTTGTCTGATGTTTAACCCCTGTGCCTAGGGGTGGATGAAGAGCGAGTCGAGAGCTTATGGGTAAGGATTAAAGGGCAGGCTAGCATGGGTGACACTGTTGTAGGTGTTTACCACAGGCCACCAGATCAGGAAGAGGAAGTCGATGAGGCCTTCTGCAGACAGCTGGAAGTAGCCTCACGATCCCAGGCCCTGGTTCTCATGGGGGACTTCAACCACCCTGATATCTGCTGGAAAGACAACACAGCTAGGCCCAAACAGTCCCGGAGGTTCCTGCAGAGCATTGGTGACAACTTCTTGACACAGGTGGTAGAGGAACCAACAAGGAGAGGTGTGCTGCTGGACCTCATACTAACAAACAAAGAAGGACTGGTGGAAGATGTGAAGGTCGGGGGCAGCCTTGGCTGCAGTGACCGTGAGATGGTGGAGTTCAGGATCCTGCGAGGAGGAGGCAGGGCACTGAGTAGGATCGTAACCCTGGAGTTTAGGAGAGCAAATTTTGGCCTCTTCAGGGACTTACTTGGAGGAATCCCATGGGTTAGGGCCCTAGAAGGAGTGGGGGGTGCCCAAGAGAGCTGGTTAATAGTCAAGCGTCACTTCCTGCAAGCTCAAGATTGAAGCATCCCTATGAGTAAGAAGGCAAGCAAAGGAGGCAGGAGCCCTGCATGGCTGAGCAAGGAGCTCCTGGCAAAACTCAACCAGAAGAAGGAAGTAGACAGAATGTGGAAAGGGGAACAGGCCACTTGGGAGGACTATAGGCACGTTGTCAGCGTCTGCAGGGATGCGACGAGGAAGGCCAGGGCCCATTTGGAATTAAATCTGGCAAGGGATGTCAAGGACAACAAGAAGGGCTTCTTCGCCTACTTCAGGAGCAAAAGGAAGAGTAGGGAAAATGTGGGCCCTTTGCTGAATGGGGCGGGTGCCCTGGTGACAAAGGATGCAGAGAAGACAGTGTTACTGAATGCCTTCTTTGCTTCAGTCTTTACTGCTCAGGCCAGCCCTGAGGAACCCCAGACCCTGGAGACAAGAGAGAAAGTCTGGAGAAAGGAAGACTTTCCCTCGGTCGAGGAGGAGTGGGTTAGAGATCATTTAAGCAAACTTGACACCCACAAATCCATGGGCCCTGATGGGATGCACCCGCGAGTGCTGAGGGAGCTGGCGGATGTTATTGCTAAGCCGCTCTCCATCATCTTTGAAAGGTCATGGAGAACAGGAGAGGTGCCTGAGGACTGGAAGAAAGCCAGTGTCACCCCGTTCTTCAAAAAGGGCAAGAAGGAGTATGCAGGGAACTACAGGCCAGTCAGCCTCACCTGCATCCCTGGAAAGGTGATGGAGCAGCTCATCCTGGAGGCCATCTCCAAGCATGTGGAGGACAAGAAGGTGATCAGGAGTAGTCAGCATGGCTTCACCAAGGGGAAATCATGCCTAGCCAATCTGATAGCCTTCTCTGATGGAATGACTGGCTGGGTAGATGAGGGGAGAGCAGTGGATGTTGTCTACCTAGACTTCAGGAAGGCTTTTGACACTGTCTCCCATAACATCCTCATAGACAAGCTCAGGAAGTGTGGGTTAGATGAGTGGACAGGGAGGTGGATTGAGAACTGGCTGAATGGCAGAGCTCAGAGAGTTGTGATCAGCGGCACAGAGTCTAGTTGGAGGCCTGTTGCTAGCGGTGTCCCCCAGGGGTCAGTACTGGGTCCAGTCTTGTTCAACTTCTTCATCAATGACCTGGATGAAGGGACAGAGTGCACCCTCAGCAAGTTTGCTGACAATACAAAACTGGGAGGAGTGGCAGATACGCCAGAGGGCTGTGCTGCCATTCAGAGAGACCTGGACAGGCTGGAGAGGTGGGCAGAGAGGAACCTCATGAAGTTCAACAAGGGCAAGTGCAGGGTCCTGCACCTGGGGAGGAATAACCCCATGCACCAGTACAGGTTGGGGGTTGACCTGCTGGAAAGCAGCTCTGCCGAGAAGGACCTGGGAGTGCTGGTGGACACCAAGTTAAACATGAGGCAGCAATGTGCCCTTGTGGCCAAGAAGGCCAATGGTATCCTGGGGTGCATCAGGAAGAGTGTTGCCAGCAGGTGGAGGGAGGTGATTCTTCCCCTCTGCTCAGCCCTGGTGAGGCCCCATCTGGAGTACTGCGTCCAGTTCTGGGCTCCCCAGTACAAGAGGGATGTGGCACTACTGGAGCAAGTCCAGCGAAGGGCTACAAAGATGATTAGGGGACTGGAGCATCTCTCTTATGAGGAAAGGCTGAGAGAGCTGGGCCTGTTTAGCCTAGAGAAGAGAAGGCTGAGAGGAGGTCTTATCAACGTGTACAAGTATCTGAAGGGAGGGTGTCGAGAGGATGGAGCCAGACTCTTTTCAGTGGTGCCCAGTGACAGGACGCGAGGCAACGGGCACAAACTGAAACACAGATGCTTCCATCTGAACATGAGGAAAAACTTCTTCACTGTGAGGGTGACAGAGCACCGGAACAGGTTGCCCAGAGAGGTGGTGGAGTCTCCTTCTCTGGAGATATTCAAAACCCGCCTGGACACAATCCTGTGCAACGTGCTCTAGGTGACCCTGCTTGAGCAGGGGGGTTGGACTAGATGATCTCCAGAGGTCCCTTCCAACCTCAACCATTCTGTGATTCTGTGATCAGAAAAACATCTGTTAGATGTAGCTGATCCAGTGTCAGGGCAGGTGAATGAATTCCCTTTCAGCTCTCTGATTCTGTGATCTGCATTGTTAGTATGTGTAGAGCTTCCATTTGAGGTTCTGTTCACGTTTCCCCTCAACTTCACACCATCTCGCAAATTTTGAAAATTTGTTTCAGGGTGAATTCTGCTTCCGGGTTTTGCAAAGGCTTTGAGATCACACCTTCATATATTCTAGACATATCAGACAAAGATTGCCAACAGTTGAATGAGCGTATGGACAATCACTTGAAAGGGAAAGAGAAGTCACTTACCTTACAGAAACGGGCTTTCTTTAAGATGTGTTGTGCATATGCTCATTCCACAACCTGCTCTCCAACCCCTCTTCACTGCAGTCCTCTACTCCTCTACAGTAACTGAATTCTGCAGTTGAGAGGAAACTGAGGTAGGGAAGCCGCATACCAGTCTTCATACCAGGATGCAAAACATGAGGAGAGGCAGGGCGCATTGACATCGTATGGGTACTGCTTCCCCAAAGCTTTGAGCATGAGGCACAGTGGAATATGCATATGGACAGCACACCTTGAAGCAATCCAGTTGTAAGGTAAGTAACTTCTCTTTCTATTTACTTTTAAGCAGGCAAAAGTAATTTGTGTGAGATTTTGGAGAGATTATCAGGTGAACAAAAGCCAACTGCTAAAGAACAATATCTCTGTATGAAATGCAAACCCTCCAACTTCAAATGTTATTTCTGAGGTCTTGTTAACTTTACAGAATTCATACTAAAGTACATTATACTTCTCAGTTTCCATTCTTATGTCATTGGATTTGTTGTGCCAAATCAAAAGGAGCTTGCAGAACTAGCTCGAAAGAAAGGATTTAAAGGAACCTGGGAAGAGATCTGTAACAGTCCTGAGATGGAAAAAGAGGTACTGAAGGTGCTAGCTGAGGCTGCCATGGCAGGTGAGTAGCCAGGTAGTTAGTATTTGCTTTGTGGAGAGTAATGTGTGTGAAACAAATAAGTGTATGCTCTAAAAAAAAAAATCCTTATGCATATATATTTCGTTATGCATTCACAGACTATATATGAAGTGAATTTTCTTATAAAAAAACAAAAATGTGTGGATCAGAGTACTGGGTCGGCCCTTTTGGTCCATGTAGCCTTTAAAGCCCTCTGCCCCCTGCACTGGGGCCACTGACTGAGGGGAGAGTATAAGAAAAGGGCAAACATACCAAGCTCAGTTCAGTTCCTAAAAAAACCCAAGTTTCTGGTGTTCTTGAAGATCTCCTGTACTATCTTCTTGGCCTCCAGCTGCTGGTCCAGAAGAAGCTGGGTCTTGTCTAGATCCGTGATGTACCTACTAATACCCTGAACATGCCTTGGGTGCCATACAGTCTTAACGTGCCACATACCTTTGCATAGGCAATTGAAATAAGTTCACTGATACAGGCCCTCCTAGCCTTCAGTGACTTGTATCTTAGGGACTTCCTAAACTGAAAGTAGTGTCTTCACACTTAATAATTTTTGGTAGACTTTTCTTCTCTTAACTATGCTAGGCATGTTTTATTTAAATATCATGTATCAGTATCCATAGCATCTTGTAGCAGACTTGCACAGCTCAACTGTGGTAACATGAAGAAATGCCTCTTGTTTGTTTTAATCCTGCTGCCTGTTAGTTTAATTTGATTCTCCTGAGTTCTTCTATTGGAAGAGACAGTGAACAGTCACAGTGGCAGTTGTGATTTTTTTTTCAGTGTCTGTTTACTTCCACCTCAGTTGTTTTGTTTTTCAGGCTAACTGGTCATAGTCTATTTAGCTAGTCTACTGCAGAATTATACAGTGGCACAATGATATTTTGTTTGTGTTTTTTTTATAATAATTTCTGCCTTGTTTTTGCTTTTGACCATTACCAAGCACTGAGCTTTTTTCATATAGCTGTCAGTTATGACCACAAGATGTTTCTTAAATGGTCGTTGTGGATGTTTAATTTTTTTGTCATATGCATTCTCTTTTACATTTGTCTGCATTGAATGTCTTCTGGTGTTTTATTTTGCAATAACTCAGCATCAGGAGGTCCTTATGCAGCTCTTCGTAATTTACTCTCATCTTTATTACCCTAGATAATTTTATACTTCTAACAATCTTTGTCTTGTTAATCCTCACCTCTTCTCCAGGTTGCCTGTGAATATCTTAAACTCTTTGGTTAGTATATTAGCAGACTTCTGTTAGGGAGCATGCTCTTACGAGGAGTGCATTCTGATCTTAACATACACAAAAAAATGATTTGATGGTTCAACTAATGATTAGGGGTCCCCTTTACTGGTACAGTTGCATGTGTTTGGCACTTACTTAATAGAGGATGCTGTGCAAAGCTGTCTGTTAATTGCTTTGTACATGTCCTCTTATTTTCCGGATGCTGTCTGAAGCAAATTAGAACTGTGCATGGAAGAAAATAAAACATTTAGTTAAAAATTAAGGCATGGTTTTAAATTAAAGTTATCTGTGTAGCAGTGACATCTGGAACAGTTGTTTCTTATGCTAGTTTTCCAAGTTAGGCTATGTTTTTCTTCATTAAGATTACCTTTGTGCAATTGAAGAAACCATTATTAGTGTGAGTAAATGTCCTCAGAGGAAGCTAGTACAGAGTAGGTACCGTGTTAAACTTACTCCTAAGCTGCTTTCATAGTGTGTCCATATAGACAAATCCTTAATGTATTAGTTTTGCAAGTCCATAAGTGCTGTTGTATTTGGCACTGTCTTCCTTCTGTGGAGGACTTCATTGTGGCAGCAGACTGTCGGTGAGTGAGAAAGGAGCTTTGTCTGTGATTGCTCTTCCTGTGACGTGGCCCGGTTCAGAGTTACAAAGCAGACCCAGTGTCTTAGGGTGTAGTTTGATGTTACATTATCTCCTGCAATAAAACTTGCTTTGTTTATCACCACTGCAGTTTTGCTGAAGTAATTCTTTGTGTATTTTCTGCACTATAAACCAAACCACCCAAATGATCTGGTTGGAAAAAAGCTGTTAATCGATATTATGGGTTATAAGGCAGTCTCACAAACAGTTGCTGTGGCATGGGGTCAAGGATGAGCTGATGGGAAGCTTCTCAAACTAGGTATGACTCTGGAACTAAAACATGGACCTAAGGCCTCAGTCCTTAAATATTCATCAGCTGATTAACTTTGTATAAATAAATGAAATGATTTTTCACACTCTGAAGTGGAAACACAGTCTTAGAATTGCTTGAGGAAAGGTGAATATAACCGTTTTGAGTGGAAGTGATGTAGTGTCAAGGGGAATAAGATAAACAGGAAGAAATCTGAAAATGTCACATTGCAAAGTATAATTATGTATCTGTGGAAATTTTTTGCATTTAATCTGAAAATAGACTTTAATTTAGCCCATCTGGTGATTAATTTTCTTAGGGTTGTTTTTCTTCCATTATGTCTGAAACTATAGCAGAAGCTCTTGCAATTAAATACTGTTCTGTGCTAAATGTGGAATATGTGGACCAGTGGGCCATTTCAGTAAGGGAAACGGCTACTGTTTGAACTTATTCTTCTTGAACTTTTTAGGACTATCAGGAAAAAAATGCAAAAAATGTTTTGCAGCATAAATAGTAGGGATTTTGTGACTTTTTATTATCTCCAGAAGATGAGTATTGTAACACTGACATGACAGCTTATACTTTCAGGAAGTCGTCTCCACGCACTGAGGCATTTCTAAAGTTAGGGAGCAGCACAAATACCCAAACATCTGGGGTTTATTTCAGTATTTCTGTGGGAACTGGAGAATAATTACTGATAGATTCTGTGTGTCTGCTTGCAGCCACACTGAGGGTTTTGGGATTAACCATGGGGGGTTTGAGGAGCACTACTTTGTCCACATCATGTACTTTACTGTGTGAGGATATGGTTCCTCCTATTTATGGTTATTTATGAAAAAATGGTTACATTTTAAATCTTTTATTAAAAATGTTTGTTTTTACAGCTAATCTGGAGAAATTTGAAATACCAGTTAAAATTCGTTTGAGCCCTGATCCTTGGACCCCTGAGACTGGTCTAGTGACAGATGCATTCAAACTAAAACGCAAAGAGCTTACAGCATACTATCAAGCGGACATTGATCAAATGTATGGAAAAAATGTAAAATAATTCTTTTTCTGCACCACTTTGCTACAGTGAGCTTGGATCAAATAGGAAATACTTGAATCACCTGTCTCAACACTTGAGATCAACACAGAAAACCACCATTCCTCATTTACAGCTTAAACTGTTACTTCTGATAACACCACCATTATGACTGACAAGTTTAGTAAAGTGTTACGGCAGCAAACTTGTGTCTGTCTCCTTTTTTTCAAGTTTTCTCTGCTACCTTGTCAGTCTGTGAGTTTTCCTAAATCTTTTTGGGAAACCATGATTTTTGAAGCCTCAAGTTTTTAAACGTTTATAAGTCCTGTATAATGTTTTGTTTGTATCTTTAAAGTTTGGATGTATATACAGAGAACTTGGCTATAGAAAAAAATGGTTATACTGGGGGCCTTTTTACCTAATTATTTAAATATAAGAAGGTATGGATGTTATGAAATTATGTAAATTGAAAATGCTTATAAATTTGATCACTGCTGAACAGAGGACCAGGTTATTTGCTGCTGTGCCGTTCTGTGTAAAATTGAGGGAAGAAAACGTGTGACATTCCAGCTTGTGTAATACACCTTTAATATGTGCCTAATGGTTGTTTTTATTTTTATCTGAAATGGAAAGATGGTCAAGGCACAGCTCTGCATAAAGGCAGGTACTCTTGCAGGTGTTAGTTAAAGCTTATTTAATGCAAAAGATGCTATTAACACAGGAAAAGTTACACCTTGGAATACAGAATACATAAATTCATTTTTGAAATATCTTAAGACCATTTCATACAATAGTTGAATTATTCAGAGCTAATAAGAACTCTTGGAATTAATTTTGCTTAACACTAAGTTTGGCAATGTCTTTTTAGCAGAGGGACTGTAATAAATTGTCTGCTTTTTTCATTAGATTTAGACAGCACACCAGTTTGTTCTTCTGTTGTTTCTAAAACTGTGATAAGAATCCTATTCTAGCTGCAACCCAAATGCTTTGGAGGGGATTTTTAAAGTCGTAATGACAGTTATGTTGTTAGCTTCCACAGTGTCTAGCTGCCCTTTGTGCCATTAAAAATCTCCCTCTTACTTTTGTGTTCTTTTGTTCAGCAGTTTTTGCTTTAAAAACATATTTGAATTATTTGTCAGTCGGTCATATTTATGTTACTTGGTTTATTTGTTACACTCAAATTTCTTACTTTGGAAGGAGTCTCAATTTCTGTTTTACCAGAGATATGTGAATATTGTTTCAAGAGTTGTGGAGCCTCTTCAGGTGTTAAGTGAGAGCCTTTAGATTTGTTTCAGATGTGAATTTTATTCTCAAAATATATATAGAAAGAATACTTTAATCAGGGCTACATGAGAATGTGAAAAGGCATACATCAATAAACTTTGAGAGAGTAAATACTCAAAGGGCTTTAATATAGAGATACTCTGTCATGTGTATTATATTTACCTGTAGTACTAAGAATCAAGGTCTTAATGCTATGCCATGGTAACATACAGCAGTTCTGAACAGCAGAAGCTTTGTTTGCAGGAGGGAATTGCTGCTGTTAGTGTTTGTGAAGTTTTGACATGGGAATTTTGGGAGATGGTTTGATAAGGAAATTCTCATTAAAATACAAATTCTGGAATATTATTTAAATTATTCATTTCCAAGAGAACTGCTTTTTATAACCAATAGAAAGTTATCAAGTAGGTTCCCTGTATTTACTTTAGTTTTGGTAAAATAATGAGAAGGTTTTTGTTGTCTTTTACATTAAATTATCATTGTACCTACTGTTTGTGGATTTCCTCTGCTGCTGTCTGTGGAAAAAACTATTACCATTTGGTGAACTTCAGTTTAATTTGTCAAATGGAACATAAACAATGAAAAGAAATCAGAACCACATTTATATGAGATTAATGCCTTCAAATATTTAGATCATGAATATAAACTTCTTACAAGTAGAGATAAAACTTATGTTGGAAAATGACTGAAGAATCAGTATGTGGAAACTGCTAAGTCTGTAGGGAAATGTCACACAGTATACTAGGCATTAATAATACTTAAATATGTATCTGCACTCCATCAGTTTTCAAAGATGGTTTGCACTCAGCACAGGACCTGCATTGTTAATTTTTTTGATTTTGTTGAAAATTAATAAATTGCTGAAGTACTATGTATATTACTTGGTGCATTGTGCAGCAGAGTTAAAAGAAATCTGCATTTTAATTAATTCGGAAGGGACCTGAAATTAATATTTTATTCTGCTAAGAATTTAGATGCACTTTTGGATAAATTGCATAAAAGAACAGGTACTTTAAAATGGTTTGGAAATAAAAAATATTTTCCTTCTAACCCAGTTTCAAGATTGGATTGCAGTCTAACTGTGCATTTGATTTTTTTTTTTCAGTTCATTTTTTTATGTATTCAAAATTGATTAGTTATAGTTCCTCCTTTAGACACCAGATTCATTTGGACGTTTATTTCTTCTACAGTATGTGAAAATAAAGCAAGTTTAATAATTCTAGCCTCAACATTGAAGATAAAAAGGTCTTTACAATATATGTATGGGCTTAAAATATTTTTGGTAAGTATCTGTTTCTCTCAAATTATAACAAAACATGGAATTTAATCCTGCTAGATTCTGAGTACTTTCTAGTCCTATTGAGGCCACTTGTCCAGTGGGTGTCCACACCTCTCGGAAGAGAAGAGATTACACTAATTGTCCAGGGCTGCAGTGGGAACATAACAGTTGCTGTTCAGATACAGGGCTTCCTTGCTCCGGTAGTCTTAGTCCTGTAGGCTAAGGCTATGACTGTTTGATACTTTGGCACCATGTTCTCACGTTGTGCTCTTGCGTTGTTGAGCCGAAAGACCACTTCAGGCGAGTTTGTTGAAGTCCTAGTGGTACCTGCATGGATGCACAACATGACAGCCAGGAATTTGCCTGTTACCTTTGTTTTTTTGTCTTCCCATCTCCAGTGTAACAAGAACTAAAAAGCCTGATGGAATGGGTTTCACGCGTCCTAAATGCTGTGGACAGCTGTATAGTAAATTATGAAAAGTGCATGGTTAGAAGTAGCAGTCTCCATCATGTGGTAACGTCTGTAATGAAAAGAGCTGTAACTTTTAAACAGTGTTTCCAAGTATAAGAATAAAGGGTATATACTGTACCTGAAAGGCCCTAAAGGGGAGAGAGGCTTTTTGACAAAACATTTGTAAATATGATTTCCCAGGATTCTGAATCCTTGGGAATTGTAGCTACTTACTCTGTTGTGAAAATTTACATAGCATTAAAATATATTCCATTATAAAAAACAACTGACTGAGAAATTCCAAGGATGCACTGAATCTCTTTTTAATTCTTACAATTATTTTAAAAAATATTCCCGGATGTTAGACTAACTTCAATCTAGATGTCATAAGTGTTCTTTGCAGAGAATAGTATTTCTGGAATATGTTAGGAAATTAAAAATTACAAGCCAGAAAGACCTTGCAAGTTTACTGATACTGCTACTACTGCAGTTTACATACAGAAGAAAGACTGTACCTCAATGGGAAGCTGTATCTTCTCAGCAGTAAAATATTTTGCTGAAATGAAAGTGAAAAGCTGTGCAATTGAGACTAACAACATGATGCATACCTACATGTTACTGGTTTTATAGATAGGATGCAGAGAAACGTATGGAATTGAAACTATACATAAAAACATCCTATAAAGCTTGTAAATTTGTGCAGAAATTGCTATAGGATGTAAGACTCCTTTGCAATAACCTTTATCCTGCTAAAATTCACAAGTTTTTATTCTTTACTAAAATTGCGTTTAGGCTATGTGATGCAGCATTTTTATTTTTTATTAACGTGATGTATTAAGTCCTTTGGACTTGTTATAAAATCGTGTACATCTGTGTCTTTACTGGTAAGAGGAACAATCATCTTCAAATAACATACACCTTGGACCAGGCTGAAAAGTTAATTGAATGGCCAGTTGTATATTATTGTAATTGGTTATTTAACATAAACTCATTTTCAGTGTGAACTTGGTTGTTATTCAAAACTGCTTGAACATTGTATATCACAATTTAGTTATTGTATGAATTATTTATTTGTAATTGGACATCATGTTTTAAAAATAAAATTAATTTCACAAATTAGGCCCTAAACTTCATTTTAAATGGCATTTCATTTTTTATCAATCTGAGCTTAGATAGTTTACAGTTGTAAATTAATGAATTTCTGTGGATTTGAACTTACATCTAGCTGTTCACATGATTCCATTTTTAAGAATGGTAATGGATTAGCATAGTTCAAGATGTTGCATTATCAGAGAAATCAGTTTGGTGGTGGTTCATCCTTTCATTTTGCTTCCTGTCTCACATTACTGGGAATCTTTTTGCGAATGGCCCCATTCCTGCATTGTGTGTGGCTTGATATCTTGACAAATTTCTATACTAATAGTCACGTTCTTGTGCTATGCAGGTGCTGAATATGCTGTTTGGCTGCTTGTTTATATAGATACTGCTATGCGGATATTGCTTCTGTATGTTAATACTGTTGATAGTGAGTTTGTATCTTTGGATTAGATAATAGTCACCCTTGCATGCAAGGCTCACCAATTCGAAGGTAAAAAATAGTATCTAATATAGTAGGAATTTAATCAACTCATTTCTTTGAAGCTATCATTTCAAATTCTGTCAAGTCAAGATAAATGTGACAATTTCAAGATGAATGCAGGAAAGTTAATTAAATGATTAGTCTAGTTTTTGACTATAGTAAAGTTTACTATCTCATTTTGTCTATTTTATTTGCATATGCTCTACTATTTATCCTCTTCCCTTTTTAAGAGCACCAACTATGGCAGCATCTTGCATAAAGCTGTAAGGTTCTGACATTTTTTACTATCTATCCAAGTGTACTACAGCTTGCACTCAGTGTTAGATTTTCATGGAGTTTGTGGGACGAGGGGTAAGATCTCAAAGTAATGTTATATGCTTGCAATTCGGCTTTATAAGATCTTGAGCACTTAAATTTAAGGTTGGGATTACAAGCCCGCAAGCTGTTGCTCATAGCAACCCAAGCTGTAGGCATCTCAACTTACTAGATGCCTCCTTTTCGTTTCCAAGTTCTCTGGATTCATACAGTTGTAGTGCTGGCTAAATGTCAAACCTTCCCTGCTGATTAGCTCGTCTTTATTTTTATCTCTGTAATCATCCATGAGAAGGCTCCAGCTTCCTCCTGATTTTTGGTTGTATTCAAAGTTATTTGTTTTCTTTCCCTCTAAGACTGAAAACTTTTTGTTTTAAATTCATTTAGGATAATATGACACATTTTAATTGATTTTCCTAAGGCACCCACAGCTGCTAAAATCCCTTTAGGAGACTCTTGGATAAAAAGAAGCAAGCAGTTGTAAACTGTTATAGTGGCTAATTTCAGAAAGGATAAATATGTAACCATTTTAGGAACCTTAGTTTTCAGAAAATATTATGTTAAGGAAACCATTAGATTGGATCAGAATAATAGTTACAAGAAAATTATGGCTAAAAAGTTGAAGGCCTAAATCACTGTGGTTATCAACACCAGAAGAATCTAGGGGAGATAGCAGGGAAAGGGAAAACCTAAAGAGCTGAAAAACAGTGAGTCAACTATAAATTATAAAATTATATAATTATAAAGGAAATTTTCCTTTAATACTTAGAATATTTCTGAAAATCTTAACAGAAATTGTATGTACACAGAAGTATAAAGTGCTATATGTGTAGAACTGTTCCTGTACTTTACATGCCATCACATATTAACAATTTGGAAATTGCCTTGCTGCTTTAATAAGTAACAGGTGGTGTCTGGGCATGCCAGCCAGTTGTAACCAGATGGAGAGAGTCTTTGTACTGTCCTGTTTTAAAAGTTCTGTTGCAGGCAAGAGAAGATGAAAAGCAAATGCTGTGGAAAATTACTGCTGTTTTCCCCCAGAAGTCTTGTGCATAAAGTGGATATATCTGCAGTCAGCAAACTAGGGGGAAAGATGATACTATGCCTTTCCTATATGCTGGGGAAGTAATTAGTAGAAGTTTTTCTTGTTCAGGAGGAAAGGACTGAGCAGTTTTCACCTAACTTCTGAGGTGCCAGTAAAGATGGGAAAATTGAAAACCCAAGAATAAACCCTAGAGAAGAAAGCAGTTGGGTATCAAAGTCTAATCTTTGTTCTGTTTTTGAAGGATTTTGCTAGTCCAGGTGGAGCCAGCCAAAGATAACTTATAGAGCCAGCAGGAAGAAGCCTGCTCAGGGCTGCTGCACTAGCTGTGCACCGTAAAACCCAGCGTTTACAATAAACTTGAATATGCTATACAATTAAATAGAGGATTTCAGATTTTTTATTTTAGAAACATTATTTTTAAGCTTATTCTTGTCGGTTTAGCACCTCGGCCTCTTTTTTTGTGTTCATTTTCTTTCCATCAGAGAATATGTAGAATAATGGTGTTAATTCTGATGTTTTAGCAGGCTTTGCAAAAGGGATGGAAGGGAAGCTGTAATTGGAGCGTGCCATGTGAGCCATGACATGTGCCACTTTGCTTAAGGAAGAATTTCTCCCAGGCAAAGACAAGTGAAGAACAGCCAAGTTACTCCATCAGAATATGAAATAAAATGTGAGGGTGGCTGAACACTGGAAGAGGTTGCCCAGAGAGGTCGTGACATCTCCATCCTTGGAGATACTCCAACTGGACACGATCCTGGGCAACCTGCTGTAGGTGACCTGTTTGAGCAGGGTGGGGTGGGACCTGCTGGTCTCCAGAGATCCCTGCCAACCCTAGCAGTTCTGTGACTCTGTGACAGATAACAGTAGACTGCATGAAGGAATTTATATCGTCTAAAGGAATTGATAATAATGAGACTCCTGCCAGTTTCTACTGTCAGCTGAAACACTCCAAGAAACCTTTGCTCACCAATGTCTTTCTTGTTGAAAGCTGTGTAGCTTAACCTGCTCTAAGTTAAATCTTGGCAGGGTTAGCCCTAAGAATTACACAGGGCAAAGCAATGCAAGTTTACAGAGTACAGCTCTCGGTTCAATCTTCATGTGTTTCTTGTCCTAGAGCTAGCCCTTCTTAAAGGGAAATATCTTTTAAGCAACTGTGTGCCTTCACTTTTTCTGTCTGAGGAATGGAGTGGGTTTTTTGGGGAAAAGGAAAAAATGAGAAAACAAGCAGAATGTGGACAGGAAAG
Source organism: Apteryx mantelli (assembly GCF_036417845.1). NCBI lineage: Eukaryota > Metazoa > Chordata > Aves > Apterygiformes > Apterygidae > Apteryx > Apteryx mantelli. Next base: position 21,857,362 of record NC_089986.1, on the reverse strand, counting down.
AAGCTTAGAGCCTTTTCCCTCCTTACTCATTTTAACAAGTGCTAGTTGGCTATGCCTGTCTGAACTCCATGTGATCCCTTCCCAGCTAGCTCAGTTACTTTTCTCACAAGTCTAATGTTTAGAAAAGAAGAAAAGAGAAAGCAAAACTACCCTTTGGAGGAAGACTAGTTAGCATTCTTGTGAAGGTGTCTTCTAGTAGCAACTTCCATAATTCTGTTGACTTTGATTACAGTTTTGGTTTTTGGGGGAATAAGGTAAGGGAGAAAAACTATTGGTGGAATTGAGAGTTAAATAGCACTTACTCTTCTCCACAGCTGCCTTTTTACAGCAACATTGTGGAAGTTGATTTGCAAATGTCCTCTGAATTTGAAGAGCTGGTAGCAGATGGAGCTACCTCAGTCCCTCAGCCATGGCTCCTTCAGGCCACTCAGCAGCTTTCGGCCTCTTGGGATGGAGCTTCCCTTCGGTCAAACACCTGCTTTTAGGACATCTCTGACACTTTCAGCTCCTTCCTCCCCCAGCCTTCCACAGCCCTTAAAATGAATTTGCTAGAAGAGGCAGAAATACAGTTTCTAAGGTGGTTTCAGGGGAAAATAAAACAAGAAAACCCCCAAACAAAAAATCTTCAACATCCCTGAATGGTCCTACCACTTTTGTTGAGGGGAAAAGATAGGTTCTTAGAGGAAGCAAGAATAACAATTGCAATGTTTGATTTCTGTAGGCAAGACAGATTCCAGGGAGATGTAGTTTGATTAAAATGTCTCCTTTTGATAAAGTGGGAAGATGTAGGAGAGTAAGACTGCTAATGAAATGAGTTCCCCGGAACTGTATGATAGAAATGATTCTTCTTTTGTCTTGCAAACATACATGCCTGTAACATAGTATGTTTGACAATAGCTTGGTATTTTAACCTATATAGCATTTTTCTTAGATATTTATGTCCTTATTTTGTCATTCTAACCTATATCACTGTTACTTGTACTTTAGGACCCTTAAGACAACCATCCTCATTTTCTGTCAAATTTTCTTCAGCAGGGAATGTCTGCTAAATCTTGCTGGTGAGTTATGGAGATAATGTCAGAGATGACAAGTAAAAATTTGAGGAGAACTGTATTGGCAGGCCTTTTTTGGTAAACTACTAAATGTTACCAGGAAATAGCTTTTGCATTTGGATAATTCAAACCAGCTTTCTGGGACAGAATTGATCTGTGTAGGCATGTGTATGTGCTCTTCCATGCATGTGCCTGTGGTGGCCGAGTGCTGTGGCAGTTTGGATAGAGGGCTAGAGAGAAGGTGGATTAAGGTAGTCCAGATTTCAAAGAGTATTCTTAAATGTCTGTTTTAATATTTAATAACTTAATTAGAGAAAACATCTGTAATTTTCAGCAAGACTAAGAGAAGTCAGTAAGATCTGAATCCCAAATTTCTTAATATATTGGTTTAAACCAAGTGTTTAATTCCTTCTTTAAGTGGAAAAGTCTGCTCAGCTTTAACAGGCAACTCTCACCTGTCTCCGTAACGTTCAGCTGTTTTAAAATGACTACAGGTTACTGCAGTAACCCCTGCAGTCTTCCCTGTTGTGTACGCTGGAGGTTGCCAGCGAGGGAGGAATTGGTTTTACCGTCAAATTTGTACAGCACTCGTCAGGAGGAGAGCTGATGGCCAAGCGGCATTTCAGGCAGGTTCCAGTAGGGGATGGGAGCTCCTGACCACCACCACCCTGACCACCGCCACATTTTCCCTGCAAGGACGGTAGGTTATGTTTACTGGGAGCATACGTACCCTTAAGAGCAAAACAGCCACATATAATGAAATATTCCATGCACATAACATCAAAAAGATAAAAGATGCTGTATTTCAGACTTCGAGGTTATGCAGTACTGCCAAGCATAAGGAAAACAGCCATATGCCACATTTTAATGTCTAGCCCCTGAAAATAATCTCCAAATATAAGCTACTTCACTGAGTGAATACATGTTCTTGATTAAAAAAGAAAAAAAGTGCAAAAGCAGAATGCTACAAGGTACAGACGACCTTTTGGGGGCACAGGAAGGTACAATGAATGGAAATGAAGAGTGAAAAAAAAACAAACCCCAGCTTTCTGATTTCTTTTAAACTGTTTCTGATGAATACTTTTCCACCTATTAGACAATTATAGCAAGTATTTGTTTAGTTTAGTTTTTCTCCAAAACTGTAACACTATTTGTTTTTTTGTAATTATTTCCAGGTAGTTGAAACGCAATTTTATGAACATAAATGACTTTAATGAAAAACTTTACATGGCTTTCCATTGATCTGTGATCATAGTAACTGCTTTTTGGAACAGGCCTGATAGATAGTGACTTTAATCCCTCTGAAATGGAAGGATCTTGCTATAGATCTTTCTGTGTTTCTGCTACTGATGGCTCCTAGAGAGAGTGGGGAGAAATTCTGAAATACGAAAATACTCACGGCAAGAGAGAATCTGTCTGTTGCATCTAACTCCCATTCGGTGGGATAGCTCTGTATGCCACTCTGGTAAGAAGTCCTAGATGAAAGCAGAGCTGAGATTATAGTTTGTGCTTAGCTGATTAATACGGACATTGTTTTAGAGATTTACCTTGATGATGCTGATCAGATACAGTTCAGTTTTTTTCTGCATAAGAGTGACATCAGAGATCTTGCTGCAAACTCGTTATTTTTGATGCCATTCCTAGTATGTCTTTTTTTTTAAAGCTTAAGTGTATAACTGATAAGATTTAAAATGACTTGCGAAGAATAGAGTCCAACACAGTTTTCATGATTTGAAGTTGCTGGAAGGTATGTTGTGGATGCTTAGCGAAATGTAAGGGAACTAGCTGCTAAAAATCATTAAGAATTTTATGTCTAATCATTTGGCTTATCTGGAATCTCACCCATGTTTACTGAGCACTGCTGCCAATGCTCTTGGGAATGAAATCTTTTTGCTTTGTTTTGTTGCAATTCATGACTTAACCAGTCTGTTCCAGCTGAAGTTGTGTAACAAAAATATCAGGAAGACTCAAATACGTACTTGAGAATAGCAATGAGCAATCTGGCCTGTTCAGAAATCTCATCCTCTTTCTTCCTCTTTCCTGCTAAAGTTGCATATAACAATTAAAAAAAATTAGATTTTCAAGAATAATTTTTGTATTAAAAACAAGGAAAAAATGGGCTGATAAATTTGTGACTTGCTGTGAGACCATTAGTATATTTACATGTGTGTATGCACACACACACTCTGATGTGTTCAAGCAAATGTCCTGTAGACCCTGCCCTGCAGTAGGTTAGGAAGGTGGAATATAGCCCATATTTAGGGCCAAAAGATTTCAGTTGGCCCCTACCTCATGCAGACCAGCACAGCTCTCCTGGGAATGGCAGTTTCCGAGAGCTGCCCGTGGTCTGCCTGGTAGGACAGTGGCATTTTCAGCCAAACTGCTTACTTCTCATGAAGAATATTACGGATAAAATGTACTAATACTTCTTCTTTGAGACCTGTTTTTGTCTGAAGCCTTGATAAGTGGGTTTCTTTGAAAATATCTCCCATATAATCATTCCTCTGAATCTCTAGTATTAGATTATCTGATGTTTTCCAAAAATGCCAGTTTACAGAGTGTGCTCTTGGCAGTGTGTTATCAGTGGGTTTTCCCCATGAATAAAATCCTAAACTGAAAGAACCATTATGGATATGGATAGCCAAACTTTAGTTTGCTCAAATTTAATTATCCTTCCGATAACTGCTATGGTGTTTCAACTGAGGATCTGCTTGCTATAATTTTTCTAGATTTGGGACTTTTTCCAGAGATGTTCAGTGTTACAAAGGGATATCTGCTTTTAAATCCTTTTCCTATTTACTTCTATCAGCTTTATCTTCTGTCAGTAACTTTTGATTATACCATGCAGTGGTCAGGTCTTTATGGAAAGGCCTTTTCTGTAACTGATGCTTTTGTTCTTGTAATTTTTTTTCTAAAAACTGGACTATATTGGGTTTAGATACAATAGATGCAATGACCTGCTCGTCTCTTTTTTGTGTAAGAGTGGTCCCTGCTGCTAATTTGGATAGAAAGGAAGGGCTCTGCTGCAGGAGCTCCTGCAGTGGAAGCAAAGACTCACTTTTCTCAGCTGCGGTGTTGAGGCTCTGGGAATGGCAAGCCCTGCTGGATGCAGTAGCCCCCACGGAGCTCAGCAGGAAGTGGAAGACCTGATTAAAAAAAACAAAACAAAACCAAAAACCTTATGTTGTATTGATACTTCCCCCCCCCCCCTTTTTGTATTAGTCTAAATACCTTCTACTTAAAGTAAGTTGAAGCAATAAATTGCCATTTGGACCCTTACAGTTCCATTGCCTACCAGCCATGTCTCTGGTAGCCCCTTCTCCGCTACCCTCCTCTAGTGGCAGCTGCGGCCTCGACAGGCTCAGCGCCGCCCCTGCCTGCCCAGTGCCCGTTTGCACAGCAGTAAATAGTTAATCGCCCCCAGATCTCAGAACCGCTTCTGACCTGCTTTGCTCCCCGGAAGCACGGGACTGCACTGCACGACATGCTCCGGGACCTGCCGGCTTTTCTGCCGTACAGCTTTTTCCTGTCTTCTTGTGTATTTTCTCCTGACAGCTTTTCCCCTAGAGACCTGCCTTGCTCCCATTGCTGTCATATCTTTTACAGAATGCAGAGCTGATTTACCTCCTTTTTTTCCTGCCTTAGCAACCTCCATAAACTGAGATTTTCAAAGCGGAATTGTTTTAGCGTTTCCAGACGCCGCTTCCTCGTTACAGGAACGAGGCGCCAGCCCCACGCCTGTAATCTCAGAACGGGTCGTTCTGAGAATCTGTCGCAACCCACCGTTCGCTACGGAAACTTTTCCACTGTATTTTGCTATAAGAGATGTAACTAGGTGTCTAGCAAGTAGAGGGCAGTCTAACTGTATCACTTTGAGTCTATCTACTGAATTTGGGCGTTCGGCAGAATTGCTTTACTTGTGCGTTCCCAACGCAGGCTCAGAAAGAGAAGCATTGGTTTGAAAATGCAAAGACTTTTCCATCTTTCCCACAATTACCAGCACTTGATTTCATTCCTGCAGTTTCTGGACCGTGCTAGCAACATACACTCAGTTTAATAGTCTTTCTTATCTAGCTTCCCGCTATGCGCTCCTGCTGTAACAGAAAAGTAGCAGCCGGTCCGAGTCGGGCAAGCCAGAGCGCTGCTTGCGGGTCTGCACGCTGGCAGCTCCTCAAACGCACTGCAGGGAAATTAATGGTAAACAAATACCCACAGCCTCAAGTCTATGTTTATCAGCCTGCTGCATATTTTACAGCTATCTACGCAGGGTAAATGTGTGATGAGCAGTGCTGACATCAGAAGGTTTCACTCAGGCGAAACCCCTTCCTTTCTTCTTCAGTAATTTTTTGTCCCTTCCCCAGCGGTGCTTGCAGCAAGCAGCATAAGCATTTGAAGTTACTGCGATTATCCGGTATGACAGTGAGTCAAACAGCTATGCAGGCTCCTCTATGAATCACATGTGCTGGGAAGAAGGAACTGCTGACATATACCAGATGAGCTAGCATTACCATCTTTCCATAAAGATTTTTTTTTCTTCTTCCCCAGAATGGTCTGTACAGCAAATTGCCATGTTCTGAATATATGATTCTGGTGTTGCAGAATATAGTTTATTTAAATTTCTGTAACATGATGGGCTATTGCAGAAGGATGACGTGGACAAATTGGAAAAGGAAAGGTAGGTAGAAAATTCTAAATTATTAAACTGCAGTGAGTAATCAGTATATGGTGGGAATCCATCCCCCTGTTCTTTCACGGGTTCTCTGCTCTTTTTTTTCCACATTGGAAAATATGCCAAAATAAACCTTTCAATTTTTTATGATTAGATCAGCTGCAAATATTTTTTTTCAACAAACCATAGAATTACCAGAAGATACAGAATTATCTGGTCAAAAATGTCTTGGAATGTACCCTGTCTGGCAGAGCCTTTTAAAGGGAAGAGTTTGCCAAGATGCATGAGGAAATATATGTTGCATCAACTGCCTTTTCTGTAGGGAAGAAGCAGCTGAGGTCCTCCGAATAATAGAAGAAGCGGGGTAATCGAGTGGGTGAGGACACGTGTCAGGGCACCTCGCGTGCCCGAGGGGCTTGGGCAGAGGTCCGGCAAGCTCGGTCAACCGCTCGCAAGTAAAGGAGAACTGAGTGTTCCTGTGGGTACAGAGCTTGGGTTTTTTCTTCTTTTCTTCTTTCCCCTGGCTTCATGTACAATGTGTCTTTCTGAAGCTGATAGGAGAAGAAGGGGAGGAGAATTTTGCATAAGTTTTCTTTTATCCTGAAACTAAAAATCCCACCCTGATCGCCAGCAAGTGGGAGCCGCTGGAGCCGCTGAGCCCTTAGCCCCCAGGTATCCGTCCCCTTTTTGTGTGTCCGCAGGAGTTGTGGGACGGTACCTGGGACGCTGGGGACATGCCACCCAGAGCCCTTGCAGCCCCGCGTTGCCGGCCCTGCTGCGCCGCGGTGCAGGGCGCCGCGCGTTTCTCCCCGCGCCGTGCCGCCGTGCTCGGCGCTGCTGCACGAGCCCCCGCCGGCACGCTGGTGTGCCTTGCTGCTGCGGAGGGCTTTGGGCCAGAGGCACCGCTGGCGTCTCTGCACCTGCGTACGCTAGTGGTCAATTCCCCCCCTTGTAGCTTTAGATTTTTGGATTGTTTTTTCAAGCCCCAAACCAATTTGGGATAAGTGGACACTGCTCTCCTACACTTTCAGTCATTCGGCTCCTGACTGTTTCCATCTGTCTGTCTTTGTTTACTTTTCCAGGAAAGTTCCCGTAGTCCTCAGAACAGCTTCGCTGCGCTGGGAAGTTCCTGTACTCGTAGTTTTGTAGCCTGTTGCGACTTGCAGATTCCTCTGCTGGTTAAGTACAGCAGAGACTTAGCAAACGCGCTGCAGAGCACAGTGACCCTGCTTACGGCTCCCGTTCCCAGCTGTGACTGAGGCGATAGTGCACTCACTGGCTTTTTGGAATGATTATTTAATTAAGAATTATTTTTTAAAGCGGTTATTTCTCTTCCATGCGTCTTATTTTTCCTTTTGCATTGCCTGTGTCTCCAGGTTTCCTACGCTGTTCCCTCAGCACGCCTGCTCTGACCCGAGGCAGAGGTGTGGAGGCTCTCGCAGGAACACCAGCGTTGAAGGAACTTTGACAGATCGTCTCTTCCCAGGAGCTTGGCCCTGCGCTGCAGCCTCTCCGCGCCGTGCCCGAGGCCATCCATCATGGAGCAAGGAGACTTGCCCGTGTGTGATGACACTAATTTTCTGACTGAAAAAGCAGACGTGCAACGTGCTTTCCCGTAAGCAGAGTCACAGTCTTCGTACCACGTGCAGCCAGCTGCTGAGTAAGGGTTTGAGCCAAAGCCCACTGAGTCGGAGGGAGCCTCTCCTCGGACATCAGGAGCCTTCGGAGTCCTTCCGCAGGGGCTCGGGGTCCTTACGCAATAACTTTATACAGTGAAGGATGCTGATTTGGCCAGTGACCTTCAGAAGATTATACCCAGCTTCTACTTCTAAATAGTCTAGCTTTGATTTTCATCACAGTTCCACTTAAGAAACCCATTAGTATCTTGTTTGCCCTGTTTTTTTTTTAATCTTACTATGACTTTTGATTTTGTTGCCAACACCTTTCTCATAGTTTTCAGAGACAAACCAATAGCTTTAAAGATTAATAGTCTGCCCAAATGCCTGCAGGATCTCCACATCTGATAAAATAACTACCCGTAATTCACAAATCTTTTAAAATTTGGAAGTGCATGGGGACACAGCAGAAGAACTTCTGTTTTAACGGAGTAGATAACTCTTTTCAGTGTTTTTTGTAAGAATAATCTCTATACTTTTAGGACATTGTTCTGTCTTTCTCACTAGCTCTAATGAAGGTGAAACCCTCACGTTAGCTCTGTAGTAAGACACAACTCAGACCATTGTTTATTCCTTAATTTCTAGTTAAGAAAGTTGTAGGTTTTATGAATGCTCAACAGAATGTGTGGCTCTCTTAGTGTTATATAAAGATTGAAAACAAATAATCTTTAAAAACATAATTAATTACTAGCATTATGCATAGTCACTGGAATTAACTACATTGTGTAACTCGTACTATACCTCTCTGCACAGAAATGCATCTTGCTCTCCAGAAACGTACTTCATATTTCCAGGAGTTTTCAAGACAAACTTTCTTAAATCAACAAAAGATGATAAACCTTAATGCCAGTGACCTCCTGCAGTCGTGCTGTCCAGCGACCTGCTTGTCTTCAGTTCCCGTTGGCTGCATAGGGTAAAAAGCCTATGGGGGAAAAGCTCTTCAAGTCCAATGGACTTTGCGATACTGCTTTGGGGCTGCATGGCAGCCCCCGTATGCTGCCTTTGCGTTAGTCAAGCTCTTCCTTTTATATTTTTCTTTTGTTTCCTACCTGTTAGCATGGTCTTATGGATTCTTTCCGGTAGCTGGACCCATCCCAGTTTACTGTTACTTTTGCATGTACAACTGCCATCCGAGTCATCCCAGTAGCTTTGGGAATATGCTTGTTATATGGTACTTGTTTGCCTACTTTGCAGCTTGCAACACTTCTAGCTAATTTAGCTGCAGCATCTCTCTTCCCCGTTCTGTTCTTTATCAACTGCTCGGCCATGAGTTCTTGTTATAGCCAACAGGTCCTGAAATTGCCTTATGGCTTTCTCTTTCAAAGACATATGTGGAACCACCAGGTATAATAAAACAATGTTAGTTTCATTATTACTTACTAAATAAAAATAATTCTTTGCATTCACTTGGAAGAAGCATAATTATCCCACATTCATCATACAGCTGAGAACACGGGGAACAGATGGGGAGAATAATTGTAGAGGAAAACATCTAGGAGTAATTAGAGTGGGTCCTCTGAGGAATCTAAATTGTACAACACCTCTTTCTACCTTACCTTTTCCAGATTAATTCTTTTCATTTCCCCCTCTCCATCTGTTGGCCTGCTTTGTTCCGGAGCTCCCATCCAAAGCAGTCTCCGGGGGGTTTCGTGATGCTGCTCGGTATCCCTTGGGGAGCCCCAAGGTGGCTGAAGCGCTGGAGCTGGGAGCTGCCGCAGGCCAGCCCCCCGCAACGACAAATGCCGGCTGCCTGAGTCAGTGGCGTTCCCAACAAGCGCGTGATGCCGAAGCGATCAGAAAATCAGCAGCGTGGAAGCCACTGCCAGGGCAGCTCCCCTGGGGGGGGATAATGCGTTAGCAGAGGAGGGACTCCATAACTCGGTCCTTCTGAGGTTATGATAATTAACTTGGTTTTTTATTTCCCAGGCTAATAAACAAGTCTTGCTAGTTTAAAAGCATGTCATCTCCACTGATTTTCTGAGCTGTCCAAGTGATGATCTCAGATGGGCACTGTATGAATAATTTGGGGCTCAATGTGAGCATGCTTATACCCTGAAACTAGAGTTAAAGAAATTACAGATTACGATAGGGCATGAAGGATGGCAATAGATATTTATCCTATGCATTTAGATGCTCTTTAAAGTGTTCCTCCAGGTAATTTTTGTGCTGCCTTGCTCACAGCTTTGTCTTGATTTCAGCCTTGGTGACGGGAACGCAGCCCTGTGGGCGCGTTGGGTAGCGGTGCGCCGGGCCGCGTGCCGGGGGCGAGGCGGCGCCGTGGGCAGGTTGGGTAGCGGTGCGCCGGGCCGCGCGCCGGGGGCGAGGCGGCGCCGTGGGCGCGTTGGGTAGCGGCGCGCCGGGCCGCGTGCCGGGGGCGAGGCGGCGCCGTGGGCAGGTTGGGTAGCGGCGCGCCGGGCCGCGTGCCGGGGGCGAGGCGGCGCCGTGGGCAGGTTGGGTAGCGGCGCGCCGGGCCGCGTGCCGGGGGCGAGGCGGCGCCGTGGGCAGGTTGGGTAGCGGCGCGCCGGGCCGCGTGCTGGGGGCGAGGCGGCGCCGTGGGCAGGTTGGGTAGCGGCGCGCCGGGCCGCGTGCTGGGGGCGAGGCGGCGCCGTGGGCAGGTTGGGTAGCGGCGCGCCGGGCCGCGTGCTGGGGGCGAGGCGGCGCCGTGGGCAGGTTGGGTAGCGGCGCGCCGGGCCGCGTGCTGGGGGCGAGGCGGCGCCGTGGGCAGGTTGGGTAGCGGCGCGCCGGGCCGCGTGCTGGGGGCGAGGCGGCGCCGTGGGCAGGTTGGGTAGCGGCGCGCCGGGCCGCGTGCTGGGGGCGAGGCGGCGCCGTGGGCAGGTTGGGTAGCGGTGCGCCGGGCCACGCGCCGGGGGCGAGGCGGCGCCGTGGGCTTCCCGCCCCGGCAGTCGCTGCTGCAGCAGGAGGAACGTGCTTCCTTGACTCTGTCCACTCCCATGCGTAACACTAAATATTTATCTTCTGGCTTGTTTGTTCTGGTTTGTTTTACTTTTGAGGACACTGTCTGTCCTCCTTTCACCTTGCAGCACTCGCTTGGCCGCCCTCTGGTCGATCGCGTGTGCACGGCCGAGCAGTCACAGATCACGGAGCTGGGCTCCTGCCTTCCCTTTTTGACTTGAGCCTTTTCTTTCAGTTAAATCCTCCGTCCTGAGAACTTTCACAGCTGCAGCTACTGCGTGTGCTTCAGCCTGATGTATTTAACCTTAGCGCTCCATGGAAGTCAGGAAAGCCGGGCTGTTTTCCTTCCAGCTGGGGACCTGAGCTGGAGGCGTCCCCAGGAGCGTGGTTGCAGAGCGTGGCCACGCGAAGCCGCGAGGGCCCGGCCCAGGCGTCACAGCGGCACGTCCGCGCGGCCAGGCCAGGCGAAGGCCCGGCCCGGTAGCTCGGTGCCCCTTGCCCGGCTGCGTCGCGCTGGTCTCCTCCGGGCCCGCTGCCGTGTTCTTGTTGCTGACCTGTTCAAACGGTACTTGGTTTTCATCTGACGAAGATCTCGGTCTATTTGTTCGTGTTGCTTTTGGGAATGATTTGTGCAACGTATCTTCTTCTGTTCCTATTAACGTGCGTACACCCCCCCACCGTTTAGGATCCTGAACAACCGACTTGGTGTGTTTCTGGGTGGAGAGGGGCTCATGCGTATGTAAGCGAGAGTAAGCGACCTTTGGATTCAACTTTACTTTAAAACGTCTGTAAACTAAATGCTCTCATATTCAGACACAAGGCTGTCAGAGCTCAGCAATTATCCCCAGAGGACCTGCAAGAAAATATCAGTATGGAGTAAAACCAGCACTTCTGCTGCTAAGGTTTCCTCTGGAGAAAGGGAGTTTGCCTGGGTGCGTATGCTTCAGTAGGGGAATATTTGTCTGTGGGGCAAAAGGAAACGCTGCTGTTAGCCCCACCAAGCGCTCAGTGAACTGTAAATCGGGGTGGTGGAGTTATTTTTAACCAGCGATGCTTGAGAATGCAGGAAGATATATACGGGAGGATGAATCATAATAGTGATGGGGAAGAGACAGGTGAGGGAAGTCTGGTAATCAATTTGCTCTCCCTGCATAGATAAATCACCTAATGGCTAACCCCTTCCAAACCAGTGGTTTACCCCCAATCCCACCAAGTGTGCTCTGGGGAGTGGAAGACTGCGTCTAAATATGAAATGCATATTAACAGTGAAAGAAAAAAAGATGTAGGAGAAATAAAATGTCTTGACAAATTCTGGGTTATCCTTGGTCTTAAAAGGAGCCTGCTGAACAAGAAAGGCTGCTAACTATACAGACAACAACTCAATTAAAGCACAGTGACAGCATTTCTTCAACTTTTGGAAAAAAATGTTTTAAAAAGTTACCATTGATACTGAGAGATCGTGGAAAGCGGGAAAGGAGATTCATACCCACAGGGCGCGATTCTCTTTCTGCCACTGGTGGGAAGGATCTTCTCGTACAGGCATGGTAGATCCTGCTTGCTTGGGTCTGTTTAGAAAAGCAGCCAGGAATGCTCTACACTGCTGCGGCCGATCCTATACCCAAATACCTACAAACCCGAATTCGTGACGTTGGTCACGAGAAATGAAGCAAAACGCGTGCGGAGGGACGTCGCTGGCTCGGGGCTGGCGCTGCCCCTCTCCTTGCCGCAGCGGAGCCCTTCCTTCGCCCGCCCGGGGCTGCGGCGCCTCGCTCGAGCCCGGCGGCGCCGGCGGCCCGACCTGCCGAGGGGACGGGGAGTTAGCTCTGGCGCGAGACGCGACTTCCCCCAGACCACTTGCTCTGTTAAAAGGAGAACTCACGAAGTTATTTGCTTCACAAAAGTTATTCGGTAAGCGGCCTCCTTCTTCTTTTTATGGACCAGCTACTGAGTGATGCTAATTACTAGATGGAAACTTTTTGCTTCTCAGTTGAAGTGAACTAATTCCATCTGATAAAGCTTTTTTTTAAAAGATGTTTCCTTCCAAAGTGTCACCTACAGTTTGCTTTTTTCAAGGTTTTATTTACCTATCTTTATTTTGCTCTCTCTTTGAATGACAGGAACTTTTTAGCCACTAGAGGAATACACTCATGGGACTAACAGGTTGTGGTAATGTTGGTAATTTGTTAATGAATCAATTATAATCCCACTTGTCTGCGCCAAAGGACTTGGTGAACAGCAGTGAAGAAGTTCATTTCCCCCTGAATTTGAGAGGCTCATACAAGAGCAAAGACCAGTGGTTCTGACTTGATTCCTACCCATTTTGGAACTAGGAAGCAAAAAATAATCAAGTTACAAATATTACGAGATTCTTAAAGACAAGGCTGTGCTTCCTGTATCTTTAGTTTTGAAGAAGACAGAACAAAATTATCCTTAAATTAGAGTCTAAATGTAGCATCATCATAAAGGTTATAGGAACCTCCCAGGGTTTTTCAAGCTTTTTCATTTCTTTTCTCACCCTTGTTCTCTCCTGGATCGGGAGCTGTTGTCTATAAAATCCCTCTAGATGACAGAGGGAATGGCTAACCTCTCCTTCCTTTCCTCTAGCTCTTTTTATGTCCCTAAAGAAATACCTCTAAGTATTGTAAAGAGTTCTCTCTTCAATCCTACTTTATTTTGAAAATATTTTGAGTGTCTCTACAATAGCAAAACAAAGTCAAAATCTCTCTTTCTGCCTTTTTAACCCACCACTTGTAGTTTTCCTGGCTTAGTCGGGAGCTTCTGAACTCCCTAACGACCATCTCCCTCCGGAGCCGGAGTGACTCAGTAGTGCTCTGCCTTGTAATACTGAACCAGGCGACTTGCACAGAGGCAGCAGGAACAGCTTAGATTAGAAATCTTCCCTTCTTGAGCCCACACATCATCATACCAGCTCCAAAACAAAATGTACTGGCTAGGGGTTTTCATACCTCTTTCTTTCATTACCTGCAATACTGCATTCATAGATGAAGCATTTTTTTAAGAAGTGTTTTCAAGGCTAGTATCAGGTTAAGCTGAAATAAGAGCTAAAACAAATCTTTACCTGCGGGGAAAGATGCCCTTGTTGCTAGGGTAGAGGTTGGGCAGTTGGAAACTTATTGGCTTCCTGCTAACCTTGGAGTTAATCTCTCTCTGCTGTAATTACTTTCCCTGTAGGATGATAAATGTAATATGTGCTTCACACGTATATCAGCTGTTACAGCAATGCAGAGCCTAGCATACAGAGTCCTGTATACATGGCGATTATTCTAATGCTAAATGCATTTAGCTTTTTGCTCAGACTTTGAGATGTAGGTGGCTGATTTCTCCACTGTGGGTTTGCTGCTGCAGAAGCAGCAGCAGTGTTTCACAAGTGCTTTGGGTGCTTCCTTTGAAGACAGCAGGGTCGGAGATAACCACGTGCCTGTTCTAGCCAAAGCAAAATAATGGAGTGAGATGGGGCTGGCTGGAGTTTCTCAGCCTCCCTGACCTTGGCAGTATGGACCGCGCAAGCGGCGTGCGGCGGCAGCACTGCTTGGCCGTTCCCACCAGCCGTGGCTCCGGGAAACCTCTCCCTGTGGTGAAGCAGCCTCGCTCCCTGAGGGTTTGCCTGGGGTGAACAATTTCTGTGCCCTTTGCTGAAGCAAACAACAACGCAGGAAAGCAGCTGAGAAATGTGCAGGCTCCGTTCTGGGGTCCCAGGGCACCAGGAGGGGTTCGGCTCTCAGTGCAAGCAGGGACAAAACTTCCTTAGTACTTGAGGGAGTGGAACAGGGTGGAAAGAGGGGAACTTGAGGTCATGTCTGTGTTTGTAAGACTGTATTGCTCATGCCATTTCCAAGCACTCAGAAATCACAAATCAGATCCCCAAATCATTAGATTAAAGAAACTAATGCATTTGAGGTTTTATTTTTTGGTTTCCTGGTATTTGGGGCATGCAAAAAGCTAAACTTTTTCCTCTGACTGCAAGAGCAAGCAGATTTTCTTTCTTTCCTTGTCTTTCCTTGTAGCAGCATTGATTCCTTCTGGAGCAATTTGAAGAACATCCAACACAAGGTTATTAGCTGATGCTGATAGGGAATCAGAAAATTGTGAATGGTGTCTTGACAACAACTGAATATCTCAGTAGCATGAGGTGCCTAGCAAAATGGCAGGAGTAGATAGTATGGGTCCTGCTTAAGAGTATTTGTGGATCACGCAGCCTGAGTCCTGTACACCTCAGTCATGGACAAATTTCCAATAACTTACATAGCAATTTGCTTCTTGTTCAGTTTCTCTTGCACCATAAATTTTTCCTGAGAAACCTTTACTCTTCGTCTTTAGAAAGGCAGTAATATGTTGTTAATATAGATGCAAAGGATCCTGGACTGGTTTTCATCTATATTTGGTGCAAATCTATAATTTTACTATTTTTTTCCACTTTATATCAATACAAATCCATTATATTTTGTCTATAATTTGTATTTTCTTAACAAGATCTTGTATTTTACTGTTTGTTTTTAAAATTAGATTAAAACCTAAGTTTAACAGAAATGCTATTGAAGCTGCACTTAGTGTGCCTTAGTGTATGAGGCTACAGTATATTTCCTTATTAGTTAAAAAGTCATCCAATATCCTGCGTGTATTGCCTTCCCATGGTAACATCCAGTTGCCTCCGTTTCATGGCAGTCTAATTTCCATTGCAGCATTTGTTCCTGTACATTGCTCGTAGCTATGGCGACGTCCAAGCCGGCCCTTGTTAGGGATGTATCAGCTTATTCCTGTAGTAGTTATTATTTTTAAGGACACTAGCAAAGTCTATAGTTGTAGTCTATCACATGGATTTTTCCATGTGATAATGAGCCTACTTGGTTTTAAATTGACTGGTTCTGAAACGAAGGGTCACGTAAGACAACGGCGATGAAATGAAAGTGCTAATAAATTAGGGGGCAAAGCCTGGGCTGCTGTTACTCATAACTTCAAAAATCTTTAATTTAGTAAATTGAATACTTTCCTGAGCTAAATTACAGAGAGGAGCTGGACATGGTACGTGGAGTGTCTCAGAAATTGATACCTGAATCAGTGCCTATAATTTTTTTTCAGATGCAGCAGACCATGAAGCCATTCAAGAGAAAAAAACTAAAAGCAGAACTCAATATTCTGGCAGCAACCCAGGCTTCCCCGCATTGTGAGTTGACTACTGTCATGATTTCCTCATGAGGTATGTTGCGAGCTTTTCAACTATGAAATAGGATCTATCACAACTTCCTACTGAATGAAGTCAAAACCTGTTGCGCTTGGGATGGGAACCTCCACTTGCTTTGCTGGGTACCAAAGATGATGTGTGGTCCACAGCACAAACATAGCTGGTGTTTGAGAGGGAGGAGATTGCAGGGTTGTGCTGGAGACAAGCAAAACATAAAGCATGAAACCTGGAGATGCTCCAGCAGCATCCCAAAAGGGGATGAATCAGTAGGTAACACCAAAGTGGTGTTTTGGGGGCACTACGAAGTGCTGATCACCCTTCATTGCCGTTGACATCAATGGGATATGAGGTTATTAGACTGGCGATTTACAGAGCCACGTTAGTGGGAATTTTATCTAAGAAAGAATTTAAGTATTAAGCCCAAAGGGCAGAATGTGATTCACCTTATAGAAAAACAAACAAACCCCAGCAACTTCGGTGGGAAATGACTCCTGTGAGGAATTGTTGTGTCTAACGGAAACGAAAAGTTCACAGGCTGAGCTGGTGCTCATTGATTGGCTGCAATATAACAGATATTTTCTTTCCTTAAAATTGAGCATAGTGGGAGACTGTGAGAGAATACTCCTCGGGCTGTGCAGCAGCTGTGAACTTCCTCTTGCGAGACTGCAAGACCCAACAAAGTCAATAGAGACTCCAGAGAGCCCAGCGGGAGCCTGCGGCTCGACCTCAGCACATGCAGGGCAGAGCCCAGCGAAAGCCGAAGGTAGCTGGCCTCTGCATCAATCATTACATTTGCTACTTCGCAAGTAATTGAGCTCCTCCTTTAGTAGGGTGCTTCTTAGCTGAAGTTCAACAGTGTGCAACAACAAGAGTCTGATCCCTGCAGGATTTCTAGAAGCTACTGCTCAAAAAGTAGTGTGGCATCCTCAGGGTTTTCAATGTGTTGCCTGTTTTGAAATTATTTCGCAGCTGCTTTTTGTCCTTTTCAAAACAAAAAAGAGGTAGTTCTTGCTTTACTGTGATTCTCATGCCACACAGGAGATGTGGCCCTCACAGCCTCATACTTGCATCCTGGCATGGTTCATCATCCAGCTTCATAGCGACTTTGTGCCGTCTACTTTTTAGTTTATCTTCTGTAGTAGTCTTCGCAGAGAGCTAGCTTGATGTTTAAAAGAAGACTTCAAAAGAGACTGAAACATTGATAGGAATTTGTTTAGTTTTATCTTGTTAGTTCTTGGGTTCAGAAAAAATAATGGAGGATCAGTTTTATTTTAGACATTTTAGACATGTTCAGCATCAACTTGCAAAGTTTAATCATCAAGACTTCTTAATCCCAGATAACTCATTTTTTTCTTACTTGTGCTCATAGCTGATCCTAATGTTCAGATTATATCCACAGCAGTTAAATCTCCACATAGTTTTTCATTTTAAGTTGTTGTTTACAAACATGAGGGATTTTGGATGAACCTTTTCTAGGTTTGGGCTCCAGCCCAAGGAAGATCTACCAGGCAATGAATACTTGGGCAGCAAACTTTCCAGACCATGCACCCATCTTTGCTGGAGAATGAGCAACTGTTAAAAATTGGAGCAAAATACGGCCCTATCCTTAGGGATGGGAGGTAAGGGGAGTGCGTGGGGCCTGGCCTTAGGCATCCTAGGAATGTGCCTTGTGCCAGCCCCAAATCTGCAGGGGACGGAGCTGATATTAGCCCTTAGGGACATGCAGGAAAGAAAGTGTGTCTTTGGGGAGAAGAAAGGAACCATTTCTGGCAACTTTCTCTCAGAGGGAAATATTTGGGAAACACTCAGAACTTTGCAATGTGAAGCCGTCCCAGCTGACCCAGTGTCGCGAATGTATGGTGTATTATTACTATTTCAGCGCTCAGGAGTATGTGAGGTCTCCCACTAGAGACAGACGCAGGCCTGTCCCACAAAAACCCCCACATGGTTGCGATTTGATATGATGCAAAAAGTACGTTCATAAACAGAGATGTCAGAAAAAAGCTATAGGGGACATGGACAGCTGGTACGAATGTGTGGCGCTGAGGACCATACATGCATGTGGCTGGGCATTTTGCTTTGACTTTTAGTATTACTTAGACTCTCCTAAAAATATTCTATTTCATATCTCCCTTTCCCCCTACCCCTATAGGCAAACAAGGTGTTTTTAGAGGGTTTTGAGGGACATGCTTTGGCAACCTGGTTTTTGAAGGACACTGAAGTTGTAAACTGAGATAACGTGGGAGAAAATAACTGAGAGGGACAGGAGTTACTGATGGAGAAGACAGGGGGAGCCTTAACTTAGAAGGTAAAACCTAAAATTTAAGCAAGGACTACATGGTTTGCAATTTTCAAGGCAATGACTTTCAAGTTGCAATTTCAGTTTACAGTCGAAGGACTTGATATGAGAATTGCCTGCATTCTTCTGCCAGTACTACACAGAGAGCAGGCAGCAAAGCCCATGGGGCAGAGGGAGCCAGAGAAATCATGCGGAGGTGGCGGGAGGTAGCCAAGGAGAGGCATGGCTTTCTGCACGGCTGGCCTGAACGACTTGACCAGGTGGGGATCAAGAAAGCATAGAAGAACAGACAGAGATGAGAACATGGGTGAGCAATGTGGAGATGAACATTATTGCTGTGGATGATTTATGTGAGCAATCGCCACACACCATGACCTATATTTACAAATAATATACAGTTACATTGCTTTCAGGAGCTCTTCTAACATTTCAATTTAAAAATGGATTGGTACTCCATTAATGCTTGAACATTCAGACATTTATGAAAGAGTCAGGAAGTCTTGTGAATATGGCTAATTCAAAATTCGTTAGTAATGTAATTCAAAGGAATATTAATTCATCTATTTTATGCTTCTAGACATTTTTCTCTGTATTTCCCATCTGGAGTAGAGATAAGTTTTTCCCCAAAATGCTTCATTTCAAGAGCTTGTTGAGAAAATGTAGAATCTCCCATATCTGTGCAGAATTCCCCATTTCCTGTCACTACTTATATTTGAGTGAAATACTAGCCTGTGCTCGTATGAAGAGCAAAAAGACCACACAAGACCACATGTTGTTTACTTTGGGCTGATTATTCACATGTTACTAGCAGTCAAGAGAGGAGACTGTTTTCCCCTGAGCTCTAAAAGCATAATAGCATCAAACTAATAATTGTCTTTGTTTTAACAAAATACATTCAAGAAGGGATTGTAACCCCCCACTGAGATACAAATGCCTACACTTGAAAAATATGTCCCTTTTGGTTTCTTTTATCATTGGCAAGTAAACTGCCCCTGCTTAGAGTAGGCAACTAAGTGTTGCTAAGCTTCTTTTCTTCTGCATCACTTTTTTATAAATTTGGGAACTTCATTTTGATTCCTTTGATGGATGTAAGCTTGTTGCATTGTCAAAGCTCTCTCTGTCTCTTTGCTTTCTTTTCAGCACATGGCAAGGCGACAGTTTTCCATGGGAAGGCATGCCTGCGGACTACCTGGTGACCACTGCAGAGGGTCCCAGAGGCTTGCATGCTTTCTGTCTGCTCAGTTTGATGCCAGGTGCACCACGGTGTCCACGTCCTCTGCAGGATGGGAAGCCGTTGAGCCGCCAAGGCAAATGTCAGGAGGCCTTCTCCCACCAGGCTTTTCCTCAGAGGACTTTCCAAGGACTGTATCTCTGAACACTTTTGAAATTTCTTTCATGCAAGGAACATCCAGAGGGTGTTTGCCTTGCTCAAGAACCTGGTAATGGAAGATTACATTGCTGGGGCTCCACCAGTTCTCCATGAAGCCAGATTACCAGTGCTTGTGCTGACTGAAAGAAAGGAAGCTTTTCTGTCACTGAGGAAGGAAAAATTCCTACTCTGTTAGAAGCTTGTGAAACTGCACTGAGTACAACCCATTCACTGCATTATGTATTCAGAGACTCATTTTCTGCATGCTCATGTTTGGACCCCGTTGACTAACACTACAAAATCCTGTTAACCCCAAAGTTTGAGTGGAGCTTTGTGAGGCCATTATTCAGAAACAGATCCCAGCCTATTTTTAGGACTCATCTTTTGTTAATGTCATGTCTCCATAGAGCAAAGAAAAAATCCATGGAGCAATCTTCCAATGGGTTCATCCTTCAGGAGCATGAGCTCAACAACGGGTTTAGAATTGCCCGTTTTGTGCCACCCTTCCTCACCCTGTGGCATGCTTCCCTCCTGAAAATATGCATCTCTTATTACCTCTTTCATATACTTTCTTTCCTCTTTGCTCCAAACCTGATTTCATCCTACTGGTGGTATTTACACCCCAGATTGCTATTTTGTGTCTTTTATTGTTGTTTCCAAAGCAGACTTTTGGAATAAGAATACAAGTAGCTGTTCTGAGTATTTTTATGCTCTAAAAGTGAGTACAGTCAACAGATACCAAGAGGTAATAAATAAAACTGAAGTGCATTTCTTAGTTGCCTCAGCTTGAAAGGGGACTGCTGTAGAAAAGGGCAGTGATGAAATCTGAACTGCATTAGCAATCCCATGAAGATACAGGTCAACACAGTGGACAGCCTGTGGAGAGCTGCCTGTAATGGCTGCAGCAAACACGGAAGTTTCAAAACAAAAACCGAAAGGCAGCGTTACAAATGCACATGATGCTGAGTTCCTGATGTTGTACAAAAGCCTGAGGGCCTTGAACATCAGAAAGAGTTCAACATCTGGTATCCATGTGAAAGTGAAAAATCCGATATGTCACAGTGACCTGGGATGTTACGCTGACACGGCTTTGAAACAGCATGGACTGCTTTTTACTTTGTGAACAAATTTTCCAGGATTGGAAAAAATAATAATGAAGAGATATGTGTCATGTTCCTCTCAGGCCATGCAACAGCTTTCACTTCAGCTGGACTGGATGTGCGGAACTGAGAAAGCATGATCCATCCTTTCATCGCGGCTACACACCCATATTCGGGAGAGGAGACTGAATTTACCTCTCCATGTTTTGTTCCTTGGGAGAGATGGAAGATCACTGTGACACCTGTCTTATAGTCTTTATTGCATGCTCTTGTGAGTCCCTGAAGGGGTAGAATTGCTTTTGTGGTAAATGCCCCAATATGCTCTCCCTCCCTTTTTTCAAATTCTTTTTTTTTTTAAAGCTCAGCATTGAAACCTGTCCTCACGACCAGTGTTAATAGAGATTAATATGAAATCTCCCTTAAATGCTGATAGGTATTTTAATCACTGAATAGATATATGACTAGACATGCTCCATGCAGGAAACCAGCTTGGTACCTTACTCTGTATTAGTAGTTATATTCTTCGCACTCACCACAATTGCACTTGATTCAATGGGAGTTCTGGGTAAATATCTGAGGCAGAATGCTTTTATCTAAAAGTTGTTGTCTTTACCATTTCTTGGTGTACAAAAACTAAAGCTGAGCTGCTGAGGTTAGTTATGCAAAGCAACAGCTTTATCCTTGACTTCAGAGTCTGTGATTTTTCCCAGTAGTTAAATTCTTGCCTTTTTTTTCCTTCTCAAATTATTCCAGGTGTGGTGGACCTTGAAGTGTTGTATCCCTGTACCAGTGCAACTGAAGTCATGAGGTCTGTGATCCTTACTCTGTTCACTTCACGGGAGTGAGTCCTGGTGCCCTGTTCTTCTTGATTTCTAAATTGTTTTTTTTTTTAAACAAAGCAAAATGAACTAACTAATCTAGGATTTACTAATCTAGGTTTCCATTGAGACAGCAGAACTGAAAGGCAGAAAGAATGAGGATTGTTGGAGGAATGAACTGTGACAGTAGAAAGTAGGTAGTGGGTAGCTACTTTTTGTGAAGAAGGCACAAAGTCCCAGCAAGAGTAAATGCAACCTAAGAAAATGTTTCCTGGCGTGAGGGAATGCATGTTTTCCCATTTGAACTTCAGTTATATATAACTGGATAGCTAGACATTTATCAATGTATTTACAGACTTTCCCCCCTTAGCTGTGCAAGCATCTCTTAACTTTTCCCAGAGATTTTCTCAAATTTCTTATCTGTAGTCAGGTGAGGATTTAAGTCAAGAATTTGAATGTTTTGAGCACCTCTGTCCCTTTTGTTTCATATACTTCTCAGTTACTGGCATATGCTGAATTTCTCAGATCTTCATGTGTAAGGGCCTTTTAAAAAACTCTAAATATTCATTGATATTCCTTTATCTACAATTTGTTTTTTAGAAACCTTCTTTTATGTATATCAGGGTGCTAATTCTGGGCAGGTTAGAGTCAGAAGCATTTCAGAGAGATGGTGAAAGGTCCTTCATAAAGCACCTTTCCATAGCTGGAAGCATAAGCACTGTCTATTCACTGAAGAAACAGAAATGTGTGTTTGGATTTGTCCATGAATTTCTTTTAAAGTTTCTCTCTAAATCTGTGCCAACAGCCATCTGTCTGTAAATCTTTTTTTTTTTTCTCATAGTCTATAGCAAATATAGTTAAAAAAAATCTGGAAATAATCACTGTTTTTTTTTTTTTACTAGTTTACTAGTTTATTAGTTTACAGTTTAGTTTACTAGTTTACAGAAAATACTGCTAATCAAATTTAGAGGTTTTTGATTTACTTTTTAATGGCATCCAAAATTTGGAACGTTACTAACGGTTTATGAGTCCTAAGTAGAATAAAATGTGCCAAACATTTAATTGCATACAATGCAACTAGTATTTGACACTGAGAACAAAGAAAGCTTTTCATTTATTTTGTTCATAATGGTAGTGTATCCAACAAATAATTCCGTTTAAAAAAAATCTAGTTAAATATACCTACTTTCTCTGTGCCAAATCAAAGGAAAAATTTAAGATAACATGAAATATATGTTTAATTTAATTGTGGAAATATATGGGAATATATACTGATAAAATAATTTTGTAAAATTTCTTAATTATAGGAAGAGAGACTTGAAGGTGTGATGACTTCAGAGTCAGATTATGGTATCAGTCACCAAAAAATCTTTATTTTTTTTAAATGTAATTTCTTGTTATTGCTCTCATGAGGGTTACCCATTTCCACTCTACCTATCTGTTTTCAGTCACTCATAGCTTACTGAAATTCAGTTTACAGGTTGAAAAGAAATGACTATGCCAATACTCCAAGGCTCCTGTGATTGATGCCTTATAGTAAATGCTAAACTGCAGAATTAGTATCAGCTGTTATTACAGATTATCATTGGGATTTTCTGTTGCTTATCATCTCTGAGGAAGAGAAACCAATTTGCCTTGGAGATCTCTGCAGTGGGCTTGGAGGGGCATTGCAATTCTCCTGACCTGACTCCGGCAAACCTGTGGCCACTAGCAGGGGTGGGAGCGCCAGGGCAGATGCCCCCATGTCCGCTGTGAAGTGCTTCTTATCACCATATTTGCTTCGCTTGATAAAAATGGTGAGATTTGCTACTCTGGGTGCAGGGAAAGCCGAAGAAACCTGCAGTTTCCTGATGTGGCGATCTGTTCTGAAAATTAAATCAAACCTGAGTTAAAGCAAACTCCCAGACTAAACACTGAAGTTTGAGAGAAGGTTGATTCATGAGTCTCGTATGCTTACATTTGCATGTTTTCACCAGCAAAGACTATAAGGTAACAAGGCAGAGCTGTAGCATTTTATCAAGTTTTTCACAGCTAATAACTGTGAAGAGCATTACTTCCTTTTGGTCTACAGATGGTAACAAGGTATATTGTGGATGGCACTGAGAAAATTGCCATCTTCCTCTAGAAATAGCTTGCATGAAAATATAAAAATGTCATCTATTTATGTAGTATGAAAAGCAAGCAAGAGTGATGGCAAGTGACACTGCGCCTAGTGCCATGTGCGAATTGCTCAGACGCCAGGCTGGCCAAGTGGTAACGCCGTTGCACTGACAAACTCGGCAGTTACTACCTTTTTGGGCAGTGATCTACAAATGCATTACAATGCTGTATCCTTGCGTGACATGTAATTAGTAGATAATATTAGATCCATTTTATAAGTGGGTGAAGTGAAGCACAGAAAAGTAGCATAAGGAAAATTCATAAACTTCATATTATAAATAGGCCTGCTGGTGAGGTGGCGCTTGGCTCGTGTCAGGCTGCCATGCCCTACTCGGGGACCTGCTCGCTGCTTTTGAACGTGCTCTTGTCTTCCAGTGCTCTCACAAGCTTCTCCATTAATACTGACCAGCACAGCATTTGCAAGCAACAGGCACCATTCCTGATCTGACGTTCGCTTTGGATGAGGCAACGTCACTAACTTTAAAGGGCTTGACTTTGGGGAGCTTCGCAGTTCTTGTTTCACCATGGGACCAAATATCAGTATGTACATTTTAGAATGACAGGTCTAAAAGCAAAACCAAATTAAGCACACAAACATCACTTCTCATTCTGTCTTCTTCTCTGTTGGCAAATCCAACCTGATTGAAATCATTTATGTGAGCTAAAAATACTGATAAAAATATTGATTATGTTTGCTGTCCTTTCCCAGCTGCAGTGTCTGGAAGGTATAAACCATAACTTGGTCAATATTTGTAGGGCAAAACTCTTTTCCCCCACCCATTATTTTTTCCCCGATGGTAAATTCCCAACCATTACTTCTATTAAAGCTTCTATTAAACCTCCACATGCAGGAAGAAAACCCCCCAGTCCTATGTATCCCTCTGTTCTCATTTCTATTTTCTTTCTATTGTATTGATTTTCAGGTGATTATTTCCAAGAAGCACGCTCAAAAATTCTCTAGAGACATACTATCAGCACACACTTATCAAATGCATTCAGCTTCCCATAGGAGCTAGCCCTTTGATGGTTGTGTCTTGTGTCTTTAATCTGACTAACTCACTAAAAGGAAAAAGAAAGATAAATGCAGCATCAGGACTGTAGATTATGCCAGTAATGAAGGATTAGGCTTATATTTTCTACATCAGCCTGCAGAGAGTCATGAGTCTCTAAGGACATTTCATGTTGTCCTCATAATGGATTCTTTGTTCCTTTTTTTGTCCATCCTCAAATTTTTATTTGGAGAAAGAGTTCACATTGTACTGTCTCTCAAGCCATGTCATGAAGAATTTCTACTCCATGGGATGCCTTGAGTTACAATTTTTGCATCCTTTGGTGATGGAGGTTGCTGCATAAAAGGCTCTCTAGGAGACAAGGAAAAAACTTCCTTGTGGAAAAAAAAATCTGATATTGTCAACAATGCTGTGATCTTTTCATCATTAGAGTGCCTGCCTGTTCCTCTGCTTTATGAGTCTGAATGGTTTCCAAAGGGGGATCTGGAAGGTGGGAGCAATAGCATGGGAGTTATTCTTAACTTTTATAGCCTAGGTTGGGAGTGACGCAAAGAAGGTGAAGGGGGACAGACAACAGGCAATAGCTGAAAGTGTAAGAAACTTGGAAGTGACATTTCATGGAAAATTCTTTAAGTTTTGGAAAAAAATTGATCTGTAAGGGAAGAAGGAAACCGCCAACAAGAAATAGCTAGTAAATTTAACTCCAAAAAAACCATACTTCAAATTAAACAAAGTATTTTCACTGTTTTTACAGTTCTACATTATGCAATGTAAAATATAATTTGAAGCAAAAGCCATTTTGAAATGCAAAATTAAAAGGCACCAATTTTGTGGGGCTTTTTTTTTTAAAGATAAAAATATGCTTTCTACAGGGTACAGACTGAGAAAGTTGACTTATGGCACCAGTACACAAGCAGCATATGTTTTTCAGATGGTTATTCCCCAGTGTCTTCCTGTCCCTCCTTTTCATCTCTTTGAGAAGGCACAGGGAATCCTTCCAGGCCTTTTTAAATTAAACTGTTTTTCAGCATCAGGGGCTAACAGATGGGGAAAAGTTGTGGTCATCAGCTAGCCAAAATAAACAGTCACAAGTTTTCAGTAATAACTATGTACAATTATGCAATTAAGTCATTTTTCAGTGAGATTTCAGGGGATTGCATAAATGTATGGATGTACCTGATCAATCTTCCTGTGCACTTGTTGGGTGCTGAGGTTCGTCTTGGTATCTTCACACACAGTTTCACCCACTTGAAGAACAGGAGGCTGTGGAGCAAATAAAAGAAGAGCTGATATTCCCCATGGGCACCTGTGGCAGAGCCGGTCTGCCTGTAGGTCCCTTGACTCCCTGGAGGGAGCTGCGTGGCATCGGTGCCCCTGGACACTTGAGACTTCTTCACATCGAGGTGGATGATGAGCCACAACACTGGCAGCGGTAGACAAGACAAGCTTTAGGTCTTTGTCAGGATCAAGCACCTTCAAATCTGTTTCCTGGGGTCTCATGGGCACAGAGAAGGAATTTCTCTTTGTACTGAGCCAAATTTCATTCACCCAGCTTTCCTGGGTGTTTCCTCTTCACTCTGTGAAAGTCCTGCGTAAAGAGGTGTGACACATTTTCAGGAATACTTCACATTCCAAATTTATGGAGCTGAATGGGGGAGCAAATGGCCAATATGCTGTTCAGGAAAGTGTTTGTGACATGGAGCTGAGAAAGATATGGAAGAAATATTCCCCAAAGTTAGCCAAAACACCCAGAGACTTGCTCTGAGTTATGCTTCAGCCTATCAGTTAATATGTGTGTGCTGCCTGCTCAGTAATTCGTAGCGAACGGGGAGGAAGAATCCAGACTTGGCAGGCTGGTGCTGCAGACAGATTTTGTCAGATGAAATCCCAATAGACATTAGTCCAACATCAACAGCTCCTGAGCTATCATATGGGAATATGCAAGGAAAAGATAAAACCAACAACCTAAAGGGTTCATCCTCTATTTTAAGGGGCAGAGAAGAGAATCTGTCTAATGTGATTTTTTTCTTTTCTTTGTACAGTTGTTCAGAGAAACAATGGAAAATGTTGGTTCCAACAGATACAATTCTGTCTTTTCTTGAATTCTGAACTTCATTTAAAGTTGCTCAATATCTCTCTCTCTTGCCTTTACTTACTTGTGAACAGGGGCTTATCTTATCTGCCAAAACCTCAGAGGAGTTGTGAGGGCAGAATTTGGAAAAGAATTTGCTATCTATGCAAAAAATCCAGAAGTGACTGTGGAAAAAACCCCAGACCTACTGTAGGAAAACTCCAGCACCAGTTGAGTATTTTCTGGAAGTGAAGTGTCCTGTTACATAAACATCCTTGAAGCTTTGCAGAAGGGGTGATGTTCACATCACATATGTGGGGCCTGACTAATTGGGCTTTGCGTGCGAGGAGTGGGGATGGGGAGGACAAGGAAGTGAAATCCCCAAGGTGCAAGCAGGGCCTCTTCTTCCCATGGCCTGTACTGTCACTTACGTGTTGCAAAGGGGTCTCAGAGCTCCTGGTACCACAGTGCTGATCCCTGGGAACTCTGCGGGTGCTGCTCCTGAGCCTCTGCCCTCCAAACCGATCTGGGAAGCCCCTAGGTGTCCGGCTCAGCCTCCAGCAGTGGCTTAGTTGTGCCCTTCAGAGAGCATGCCTCTGCCCAGAGATGGTTATCATCTCATCATAGTAAAATCAGCATTAGTTTAGTGGTCTTTCTATGCATAAAGGCGGTGCAGACCATGTCTGGCTTCTTCTACAAACAGTGGGAAAGGGGCTCCTAACTTCAGGAGCTCTGCATTGCTCCTCTGGAGGAGTCTGCATCTTTCCACTGACTAGCTGGGAAACCTAAACCTCATCGTTGCCTCTTTGATGCCTGAAGTTAGATGGCATGAACACCCTTTCATGCAGAGCTCATTTGAGAGCCAGGACCCAAATCTTCACTGCCCTGCACCTTATGCAAAGCAGTGCTGCAGCGTGAGTCGAAAGCCACCACATTGTTTTGCACACACTGGGAAGCTTTGTCACCAGTCCCAGGCAAAGCAAATACCCTTTCCTCCCCCATCTCTCCAGGGAAAACTATGTATAGCAGGCATGTAAGTAACATAGTAGTGTCAACTATAAAATCCTCACATATATTTTTCTGTATTTTATGGCAAACACACACTAATGATTTGCAGACTTCTCTTTCTGCACAGCAGCTCTCAGGGTAACAGTTCAGATTTAGCAATTGGGATGGCAGTGAAAGGAACAGATTTACAAGCTGAAAGAGCCAGTGCTGAACTGGTTAGGAAAGAGTAAATCTGAATTCCCAACTCTTTTTCTTTTCACAGCTGTTAAGAGTTCAGTGGGTTGAACTGCAATCCTTCAAGTTCATCTGTTGACTCCAACACAAAACTATTATAAACTGTGCCTCTAAAACACGTGATTATACATTTCTTGAGAGCTATTTATTCCAGCTGCAGCAGAGGAAAGTTTTCAGAACACCCGGCATTTCGTAGAGGAAAGGTCTCTTGAGCTTTGCAAAGGGAGGAATTATTTGCATACCAACGTAAGTTGCTTTTTGATTTTTTTTCCCCTGTACCGTTCAGTAAAATAGCACTTCTAATTTTTTTCCCCTATGCAAACATGGTTGAGTAGAACAAAACTCTGTTTAAATGCCTAGCAGATTATTTCTATATATTTTTCTTTCTTCTTTACTCATGAGGATTGAGGGTTTTATACTTAGAATAGAATTTGTCATGATTTAATGTTAAGTATTTTCTTGTCCTCTAATGTTCTCTGTATCTGAATTATATTTTGTTCAGTTACAATAGTAATGCAGAAGTATGATAGACTGTGCAAGCTTCAATCAGATGTGTCCTGCAAGCTTACAAATTATAAGTAACAAAGAATAATTTGGGGCTTTTAAAAATGAGTATTTTCTGGAGATGTTTCTTTTCAATATTTTGTCCGGTTTGATATCTTACATATACATATGAATTTTCCTCCAGGCTTTAACCGTGGTAAAGCAGTTTCAATGCTGAAGATGGACCATGCAAACATGACCCAAACCATGCTTAATGCTGAATCCCGCAACATGGACAAGAACAATGGCAACGAGTATTTTTACATCCTGATCGTTATGTCTTTCTACGGGATCTTCCTGATAGGGATAATGTTGGGCTACATGAAATCCAAAAGAAAAGAAAAGAAGTCCAACTTGCTTCTGCTCTACAAAGATGAGGAGAGAGAATGGGGGGAAGCTGTGAAGCCTCTACCAACCATATCGGGGCTGAAATCTGCGCAGATCCCCATGATGCTGAACATGCTGCAGGAGAGCATGGTGCCATCTCTGTCCTGCGCCATCTGCTCAATGGAAGGCAGTAGCGTGAGCTCTGAATCCTCTTCTCCAGACGTACACTTCACCATTCAGGAGGAAGTGCTGGATGCTGAGCTGGGGGAAGTGTCAGAAACGCTTCTCAATGAGAGCAGCGAGGGGTCTGCAGAAAACATCCACAAGAACTCCTAGCAGCGGCAGGGGCCCTTGAATCAGCTACCAGAAGCGTGAGTGGAGCTCCCACGATGAATCTGTGGTTCTACTTTCCTGCTCTCCAATGAACTCTCAGCTGGTATCTCTGCCCCAAGCCCGACGTGTTCCTGAGAGCTGGGAGGAAAAGGAAGAAGTGTCACCAAAATCCAAAGTGTAATTTTGCACATAATTGGGATGCTTAATTTTTTACATTACTCTTTCTTACTGCAAGAGCTAAGAACAAGGAGAATATGTATATTTTTTTCTAATGAGGTACCTATTACTGCCAATGTCTCTGCATATTTCAGAATTCTGTAAATATCTGGGAAATGTTCAGAGAAGTTACCCTAGCACAAGTGCCTAGTTGTTAAAGACAGTGGGTAATGCTCATTCACACAAAACTGTGATAGACTAGAAGTACTCCTACCGTATTTTTCTTATTAAAAAACAAACAAACACAGGCAACAGCAGATTTGGTCAATGAGGCCTCAAAGGCTGAAGCTTTGCCTATGCTGTGGTTGAAGGGAGATTGCAGTGTGGCTGGAGACTCACCTAACCTGCGTTTAGGTACAGAAGAAACAATGAAAGAAAAAGGAGAAGGGAAAAACAAAACAAAAAAAAGAGGAGGAGACCCCAGGTTTCCAGGAGGTTTGTAAAGTCTGAGTTCAGATCCATGCCACGATGCCTTGCTCTGGTTGTACCTGTGCTGCCTGGGTCAGGCATACCAACTTCTGCTGCAATCCAGCCTTTGACTGACTCACTAGTAGGAAAAGTGGTTTTGTTTTTTGCTTTTGTGTTTTTTAAGATGTGTATATTCGCTCACTAAAGGCAAAGATCTATAAGTAAAAAAAGACATGAAAAGATCTTTGTTACAAGGTGTAAGAACTAGAAAGGCTTGAATAAATGCTGCTCTGTTACACTCTCTTGAAAAATGGGTGGAATTCAGGATAGAATTTAACCTAGCAAAGGTGAAATCCTGGCCCCAATGAAGTCAACAGCTAAGTCCTACTGACTTCAGGGCACATGCACAAGATTTTGTGCTTCTCTGTTGGAGTCAAATTCTCCATTTGAGGTCAGTTAAACCATACCTATTTACATTACTAAAGAATCTGGTCTTTTTGCTCTGTTTAAGCCAGTGTAGGTAAATGTCATATTACTTCTTTTTTATTTTTTATTTTATCAGCCTGCATGTAACAAACACATGCATTTCTATAAAGTCATGAGTAACTACTTTTTAAAACCACCACAAACTTTTTGCCTACTTTAATGGTACTGTGTTTTTTTTCAAATGCTTGTGATCTTAGTTACTAAATTATTGCACTGTTAAAAGAATTAATGTTAATATTTTAGCTAGGTATGATTATTTCAATCGTACATTATATTTTATAATAACTTATTGCAATGTTTGGATTAGTTCTGAAGCATGAGGGCTAAAGAGCCTGAACCTAAAGCATTGCACAGGAAAATGCTCGCAAAATGTCTCCACATATTTTCTGTGTTAAAATAGCTCTGTGATTTAACCACTGGCATTAGAGCTTGAAAAATATGAACACTGAACAGCAGAAATGAACTGAGGCAAGAGTCTGCTGTACTTCTGCCATTTAGAAGTGAGAACTCTGGTTTTTGGCTTGAAGGGTTAATGTAATGTGATGTACCCTGCAGAGGTATCGCTGTATCTTTCTAACACAGCAGAACAAAAGCTCCATTGTGTTCATAAAGGGTCTGATTCAGTTCATATCGAAGGCAGTGGGAGTTTTGCCATTGACTACAGTGAACTTTTGATCAGACCATATAAAGCTTTTTGATAGATTTACTCCAAAAGGGGCTGTTTTAAGTTTGAAGGAAGCCAAATTAATTTTGGCACTTTGCCTGGAATCACTTGAATCCTGAAACTTTCCAAATGAGACTGACATGCGTGAGTTGTCACATTTTCCACTGCTTTCTCCTCTATCCTTTTACTTTGGTATAAATGTATTTGTAACTGTAAAAAAACGATGTATATAATTCCTATCACTGAGCTGTATATAATTGTCTCATGTATTTAAAGTTTATTGTTTTTACTGGCACTATTTTTTATTTAAATAAAGAAACACATTTCCTGGAAAAGATTCCGTGTTTGTTCACTACTTCAAATAGGTTTCGTGTAATGGGACTGGGCAAAATTTCTACGGGATCCGTTTCTTAGACCCTTTTTGAAATGTTCCCGGGTGTTTGACAGTGCTGCCGCGTCGTGGGCTGATCCCAGGGCTGAGCCAGGTGCTCCAGCTCTGCCCGGGCTCTGTCCTGGCTCTTTAGCACTGAGCAACTTCCTCTGTGCACAGGCTTTGGCTCATGGTCTCATCACTGCTCTTTCCTTTCCAGCATTGGAGATGGGGAAGGTATAAGGATTCTGGGTCCCACTGAAAGGTAGGAGTGTTTAGAGGCTACTTTGCCCTTCCATATCTCCTTCAAGCTGATTGTACGTATGGAGGCGCAGGCGCTGATGGAGACCTACCTGCATGGGGTTATTTTAGAATATTTCAAAAATCAGGTTGCTCTAAAAGTAGGTCTTTTAGCTTTAGTTATATTCTAGGTGCAAGTCCCCACAAAACCTGTTCCTCTGTGCTCTGCTCTCATTCCTGGTTAAATAATCCTGTGGCCTATTCAAAAGCCTCTGTGGACCTAAAGCTACTCATGAGCAAGCCTGCTTTTCCCTCTGGAAGTGTGACCTCCTGGGACACCCGCAGCCTCCTGGAACAGCTGGTCAGTAATGTTGCATCTTCTGCGTTTAACCGTACTGCTGTCTTGGTGTTTCAGTGTTTCCATTGCCACAACAATGAATCAAGTGACTTCTGACAGGGCTGGTGATAAGAAGGAAAAACAGAACAAAATGTAAATTACAGCTCTGCTTTGTGGATCAAAAAGCTAGCTTGTTCCAGCAGTTTCTTGTGTTAAATTGAGCCACCATCCAGGGAAACACTGTGTGCTTTGAGGTCTATTTACAGCAAAGGGAGCTAGTAAGCACGAAAACGGGACCACTTTGTTGCACAACTGAGAGGGAAGCATCCTTGGCCTGTGGGGAGACATTGGTTTGGGGAAAGTATACTTGGTAGTTTGGCACGCATCCATTTCCTAGGGCATTTCTCTTTGGACAAATTAATTTTTGAGTGGCACCAGGAGAAAAAGATGTGAAAGTATATTTTAGCTTAAGAAGTTAACTGGATGTGTCACTGAATGCAATGCTGTCTCAGAGACAGTCTGGTGACCCAAGACTACCAGGTGGTTATTGTTCCAAAATGAAAGAGGTGTTATTAGTCTTTAAAAGTTAAGAATGGAAGACAGAAAATTGTCCCCAATAATATAGTTTTAAATCCTGTTGACTGCTATGGAGAAACAGGTAGTATTGGCTTATTTATATTTTTTCAACAAAGAGAAATTTCCAGTGTGCTTGAGTAAATGAATTAAATCAGATTCAAAGCTAATACATCTTGGCTTGAAAGCAAAGATAATGGATTGTAATTTGACTGAATGGAGATGATTTTATTTTTACAAATCCATTGTTTCTTAAAAAAACACAGCAATTAGGTTCCCATTTCCTGGCAGTACTATACTTCATATGTTTGCTGGAATAGTTAACATGCATCTCCTTTGACAGAACAGGAAAAGATAGCCACATGTGTACATGCTCTGGCTCCAGGACCTATTGTAAATATAAACGCCTGCTCTCAAGACTATCACATGGGGATCTGTGATAGTAGTTGGCAGATCTGCAGCCCTAAAACCTACCAGTAGTAGTACATCTGTGAGGTCAGTCATTCAACAGATTGAATCTGTCGAATAATTGAAGTGGAAATGCAGAAACCATCTCAGGCCAAGCACGGGACAGGAGAGCGAACAGGAGGAGGAGAAAACAATAGAAAGAAAATTACTCCAGGTGTGCCTCTCTTGAACGGATGCATTTCTTGGCCAGGTACAGCTCATCTCACTTTTCTTGTCTTCTTTCTCTGGGTGCTAATTCTGGCTAAGTCTTGACAGACCTGAGTGAAGGTGTTCTTTGTTTGATGGGATGAATGTGGAGCAGGAACTGGCACACACGTCCTTGCTATCTTACCCACTCTACGCATGGGGGCACATACTTGTCACATAGATGTTGGCTACCCTTGAGACTTAGGGGAGCCACTGTTGAGGCAATCTTTGCCGTGTGGCTATTGCTAAGCTCCATCCTAACTACTAGCCCGCCCTATTGGTAAGGGACATCCATAATCTCTGAACATCTCCAGTGATGAAATTCCCATCATGAGGTGATGATCCCCTCACAGCTCCCCACTGAAGAGAGGACCCACTCAAAGGTCTCTGCCCTAGTGGTCAAAGTCCTTCATGAGACTGGTGCCAGGTACCTGAAAACTCGCTCTCCTTCCTCTCCCAGGATCTCCCAGGACAGCCATGCTCTGGATGAGTGAAAGAGTTAACCAAGGAGGGGAAGGCTAAAAAATGCAGGAGGCTCAGCTTTCCCAGGGCTGGGACCCAGGTCACAGACTGTGGTAATTAAGGCCAGGAGCCTCATGTGTTGGCACCCCCATGCAGAACTTCTTCTCCAGCTTAGTCTCCTCACAGAGCGTTCCCCTGGATCTGCCCTTTTTTCAGATATGCGCTCACCCGCACCCAAATAATCAAAGCACTTCTCACTGGGTTGGGAAGGAAGCAAAGAGAGAGAAAGGGACTATTATTGTCATTTCTATTTCTACATCCTCAGTACTTAGCTGTTGGACAAGGGTAGGTGTATCATGCCAGGACAAGGAGTGTGCAGGTCCTCAGCACAGACTGTATGGGACTTTCATCACAGCCATTTCAGCCAAGACAAGATGAAACTGTCTGCCTTTAATTTTAATTTCAGAATTTCAAAACCTTACAAAGAAGGAAGGAGGCCCTGTCACATGGTAGATAAGTGTTATTACAGATGGTCAGTGGGGTGCAGAACAGTATACTGGATTGCTCCAGACTGTAGGATGCAATTGTGCCAAAGCTGGACCAAACTCTCCTGTATTTGCTGACCCTTGCATGCTTGTGTTCCAGTCTGTTTACATCTAATGGTTCTAGGGGAAAGATATCATTTCTCTTTGAGTTCACAACTTCATTTTAGGTTTATAACATAATTTTTGGATCCAAGCGTCATAAAAATTAATACAATTGTTTAAGCTACTGGTTGTTTAAGCATTCATATTTGCCTCTGTATATTTGGTGGATTAGCTTTAGTATTCTTTCCATTTTCACACGCCTCTGCAGTTTCTAGTGCATACAACCAAAAATAGCTGCAAGATCAGCCTTTTTTTTAGTGTATTGACACTTCTGTATCCATCTCATCTAGGGAAGAAAATGGAAAATAATATGAAATCAATGAGCACTGCAGTTTTTCAAAGCTTAATTTTGGTTTAGTTTGGGTTTGGATAGGGTTTCAGTTTAGTCCTGGCCAGGTTAGACTGAGGCTTTTGCCATCCCAAAGAACAACAATAAAGGCTACTGGATAGTGCATTACCAGCTATGCTCCCACCTCCCTCCCTGGCTCACTTCGTGTTCCTGGGTAGTCTGTTTAATTCTTCTGTGCTTCTCTTGCTTATCAGACACTGCTGCTTACATTCTTGGCTGCAAGAAGACGATGTGTTCTTGACATACATGAAATACGTATGATTCTCTGATGAAAGACATGGTATAAATGCAAAGCATTTGCCCGCCTAGGAACAGTGAACTCTTTTGACCTCCTTGACATTATTAGATGCTAAAGTAGCCACTAGCAACAAATAACGCTTGCTAGCACCAGTGGCTGTCTGGAAGAGTGCAGCTCATCCTACCAGACATCTTCAGGCCAGGCTGAGCTGTGCAGCAGGGTCTTTTTGCCCGATTGAGAGGAGAGAGGAGGTGCCAGGGAGAAAGGCAGTAGACCTGGGGTGTGGGAGGCTAAATTCAGTTCCCTGTTGTGCTACTCTGGAAAAATCTCTTGCTCCAGCTAAGATCCACATTTATAAGCAGGAAAGAAGAACACATCTTCACTGAATATGGCTGAAGGGAGAATAAATACGCCGAGAAACTCAGGGTGCTGAGCTCTGACAGAAAGGGAGCGAGAAAAGATATATGAGTTGTTATTCTTCGCACTCAGAAGAGGAATCACAAAATCCAAAGGACTTCCTCTGGGCTGAATTCCAGCTACTGGGACCAGCACATGACCTCTCTGTCCCCTGCAGCTTACCGGTCCAGGAACAAGCCTGCCGTGGAGCAGGTCCGCAGCCTGGCCCTGCCTGGGACAGCTGTGTCTCATCCCAGCAATGCAAATGTTAGCTGAAAAGTGCAGGCAGGAGGATGTGAGAGACAAAATGTTCGCAAGAGATTTTGAATTCCCTCCTAGAGAATACACAAAAGACCAGTCTTTCCTTCTCATCAGGAGGAAATGTAAACCGTGTGCCTCTAAGGACGTATATCCCCTTTCTCTCCCTTCAGAATATGATAAACTGACCAAGCAATGTTTCCTGTAAGGGGGAAGGGAGGAGCAGAATGGAAGAGAAAAAGGCTGCTGGTATTGTTTTTTAATAATAGGAATGGAGTTATGCAGTAGCTGATAGATTACTTTTGAATTTTACACAGTCAAGCCCCAATTATGTCTCTCTCAGGGTCTTAACAGAGCATCATCTCATCATTTTCCTTACAGATACCTGATGACCCACTGCTATTCTGATCCTGTCAGCAACAGCAGGCTGACGAGTATCATTAACTGCTTTGCAGCGTGCTTGCACTGTGCTCCTGCTGCGATGGGAAGCAGGGGACTCTTGACAGGGAACGGTGCTGGGACTGCTGAAGAGCATTGCTGGGACACGTCTCCAGATGCCATCTTCCACACACAGAACTGCATGAAAGCACTGTGGGACGTCTGGGGTTGTGCATGCATATGTGTTAATTTTTATCAGCTGCATAGGATTTTACACCAAAGGATGCTAATAATGACCTTCATATCGCTGTTGACTTTGGGTGAGTGTTATCTAAGAAATGACAGTGAGGCACAGGGGTGATGCGATGGTAGCACCTACCCATATTTATTGTATTTATGGTTGTGCTTTCATCAAAGGAAACAGCAGCAACAGCTCTGTGACATGCTCTCACTCCTGCCCTAGCTGTTCAGTATTAAACATAATTAACTTCAGTCACATCTAATTAGCTGTTCTTTGGCCAGAATGGGTACCTCCCACAGATTCTTACTGTGAATTTTTTGTCCTGTATTCATCAAGCTGTTAAAAATGTAACATGAATGAAACACCAGAAGAAAAAGAGAGTGTAATTTGTCTCTGCTGGGATTCATTGTTAAGGAGATAAAAACAGGGGCTGGCAGAGCTAACCATCCTTGGTGCTTTTTGTGCTGCAGTGGCAAGCAAAAATGATGCCTTTGGGCTGGATGCTCAAGTTTTTACCACTTCAGATGAGCTATAGGGACTGTATTTAGCATTTGGGGAGGTATCTGCGTATTTATTTATGCGTTATTATTATATAACTCATGAAGGACATTCAAAGGGTTGGAGGATTCCTTTTGTTAGTGAAAGGAATTTTTTCCATAGATTCACTTCCATGAGCCTTTGTCTTGTGAAGAACTGTCATCAGTAAAAATGTGAACATAATATTCATATGGAGTAGGGAGAACTTTGGGATTAAAAGTGTCCTGTATAGGAATATTTGTGACATACATATTTGCCAGGGAGAGATTGCAGACCCAGGAATTTAGAGTGAAAGTACCAGACTCTTTGTGTCTTTGTATTTATGATGTCTAGACAGTGAATTTTCCCTGATTTTTCTGTTGAGAACTGTGCCAGTCTGAGCAGGGAAAGTCCAATAAATGGACTTCTGTCTGTATGTGTGTTCATGTATCTTTTTCTTCCCCATCAGTACCATTTTTCCATAGGACTGTAGCTCAGGGAATTTATATTTTGAGGCTCCTCCTTATCTTTTTTCTTTCCTTTTTTTCCGTGACATGACTATTTCTATCCCTTGGCACTTCCAATGCTAACTGCTACCATCTCTTTTGAATAGTTCAGTACACACTTTTCCTATATAAAATTTACACACTGACACATGGTTAACCTCAATTTTATAGGGGCCTGAAAGCATGAGAGACAGTGTTAACTTTTCTGGTTATAAAGTGGGACACAGAAGTTGCTACCTCTCCTGCGGGTCACCAGTTCAAATGCAAGCCTGGGGCAGGACTAGCATGGGGATGCGGTTGCTCCTGCGACACAGAGGCACCCTCAGCACACCGAAAGGATATTTCACAACAGATGGCCATAATGTGCCCTGCCTCTCCACAGCTGGTTTCTGCTCGCCAAAGCACAGTCCCAGCTGGCACCATTTGCAGAAGGGCTCCCAGGCTCCTGCCCGCTGGCCACCACCTCCCTGTGCCACCAGCATGGAAACTTCATGCGCAGATGAGTACCAGCCCCTTGGTCGCACCGACCGGGTTTCGCAGGGGCAGACCTTGTTCCCACGAACGTCGCAGGCAGAACTGCACCAGGGGAGGGGAGGCTCCAGGTAGGATTTGGGGGAGATAACCCTGCCTGCCCCCCAGCCCCTACAAGCCAGGAAGTTGTCTTTTAAAAACAATGTCCCTCCCTTTCACTTTTTTTTGTTTGTTTGTTTTGTTCCTTCTGGGCTCTGGAAACATACGCTTTATTGCTACACAGCAACTTCCCTGAACTCTATCTGGGAGATTAATGGTTTATTGAAGAACAGGCAGGATTTAGATTGTCATCAAGAGACCCATAAAAGTAAGCATGTAAAAAGCGTTATGGAAACAGAGCGTGGCCCCTTGGCGCTTTCAGGGACGGAGGCCGGGCCACGTACATGCCCTGCACCCAGCTCCTGCGCTGCTCTGCTGGGGGCACATTTCCAGCGGCAGTGGGAGTCACTATTTGTCCTGGAAATTAATGGGTCTCCTGTGATGTAATTTGCTTTAAGTGCACCTTTGCACACAGGCTGATTTTTTTTTTCCAGGCGAGCCACTGCTCTGTGTGTGCGTGTGCGCGCGCGCGTGCCTCGTACGTCACTGGGAACGCACTGATGGCAGTCAGGAACATTTCTCTTGGAGTCCTCGCAGATATCCCTAGCGATCCAATTTGAAGCATTGCCTGGAAAATGATTAATTCCTCTCTTTGGTCGACGAGGGATAGGATTACACAAACGGGCTCCGCTGCCCCGGGCCGCAGCCAGCTGGTTCCTGCAGACATCCCGGCAGCCCTCCCCGGGGAGCCAGGCTTCAAGGGGTCCCGCACGTAACTGTTGCTGCATCCCAAGGCCAAAGTGCTCCATCTAAGCGCTGCTCCATGAAAGCGGCTGCGCTGCAAGGCCCGAGGGGAGGGCTGGGCTGCGAGCGGCCAGCCGAGCAGCAACAGCGAAAACAGCACCTTTTGCCCTGCTCTACTGGCCGTCTTTGCAAGCTCAATTATTGGTGATTTTTGTGTGTGTGTGGAAATAATGACTTCATGTGTACCCCAAGTGATGTGGCGTTAGGCGTGCAATAACTTGCTTATTCTGCACGTGCACAGTTGCTGTCCTTGTTCCCCTACTTTTTCTAAATTGGCCGAAGTTCATTATTTCCCCATGCAGTTGCTGGCCTCGCATATTAAAGCCCAGCCAGAGCGTTGAAAAATGAGTGCTAGGCTGTAATAACACAGTTGGCTTGTTTAGGAATCGGTTTCTTTGGTTAAGGGTTTAAAATAGCAGCTCTGCAGATTTGTTAGGACAGTTCATCCTCGCACGCGTAACCATTCGCCCCATTACTTTCAGCCCAGGATCTTCTTCCTCCGCCTCCCGGAGGCCTGCTGCCCTCCCCAGAAGTAGGTGTATTTAAGTAGGTTTCTTTCTGTATATAAAAGCAGAAGTAAAAATGAAGCATTAAAAAAATTAAAAAAAACCCTAGCTTTTTAGCTCTGTATATTTCTTTCCAAGCTGATAACAGAAGGGGTTTGCACTTGGCTCTTCCCACAAGAGGCAGCTCCCCCATTTCCCCCCAAAGCTCCAGCAGCCTCTGGACCCCAGCACAGTTTTGGCAGGCAAGTTGGGGGAGGCGTCCTCCCCACAGAGCCCTTCCCAGGGCATTTTACCACTTTCTTAAAACAAGATAATAAACCCTGTGAATTTCTGTGTAATTGTACCTCCCAGGTGCCGCCGCTGACAGTTTTATGCTTTTTAATACCACCTGAGGCATGCTATTACTCCCCAGCAAGCCTGGCACAGTACATTTTACTGCCTAATTCCGCATCAGAAGTTTGAATAATGTTTCCTGTTGTTAAGCTTGTCAAGTCCTCTCTAACTGATCCTATATGCTTATTATTAATTTTCACTGCTGCATCTTTAATGTAAACAGCTCTGACATCTAGCTGTACTTTACGCAGTTCCTTTTAAAAGATAAAAACAAATGTAGAGAAGTCTGGTGAATCTGTCCCAGGTTATTCAGGCTGTATTATTTGCTGGCTGTGACCATGGGGGCAAAGGAAGGAACTCGCCTTGTTTGTGGTGGTAATTACAGCAATGATTTTGAGCACATGGTCATCAAAAGCAAACCTTTCCCACAGGCTGAGGACTGCTTCAGCTTTGCCT
The DNA here is from genome assembly GCF_036417845.1 of Apteryx mantelli. Taxonomy (NCBI): domain Eukaryota; kingdom Metazoa; phylum Chordata; class Aves; order Apterygiformes; family Apterygidae; genus Apteryx; species Apteryx mantelli. Next base: position 21,817,972 of record NC_089986.1, on the reverse strand, counting down.
CGTTGGTATTTGTGAGCCTCTGATGAGGTGCCCTTTTGTGTTGCTTTGTGTCTGAGGACTCTCAGGAGTTTTCTTATTTCCAGTGACTTATGAAAAGGGCAATTCTGTCAGGCATTTTGTGACCTTTAATCTGAGGGAGCGTTGTTCCTGAGGATGACTCCGGTCATTTTGTCTGCTGCATTACTTGCAGGGATAATGTGATGATGAGCACTCTGGAAAGCCAAGCTACAGCTTTATAACTGTGGCCTAACGAAACCCATGGTGAGTTCCTTTTTATCCAGATTGTATAAAAAGAACACCTTGTCTTCTTAAATAACTGTTGTTTAATACTTATAGTGAAATACTCCAAATGAGCCAACTGGCCTGCCAAAATGACACAAAAAAAAATTCTGGAGAATAATAAATTTGTTGGGAAAATGGTATTTAGGCCATCCTAAAACTATTTATGAATTCATGTCTAATTCTCTAACTTGTTCTTCCTGGGATTTCTTTTTTCCCAGAAGTAGATTTATGGTGACAGTCATTCTTCCTTTTACTCAGTAGCTCAGTGGTTAATGTCTTTGCCCAGAAACTGCAGATCCCTCAGTCAGTTCCAGTCTGCAGCTGGGTGGAGTTGGATAATTCAGTTCCACTGAACTACCAGTGCTTTTGAGTATCTTAGGGAAAAAGGGCAGCGTACTCACAATTTCTCCCATTGGACCTATGTCCTCACAGTATAAAATAAGCAGTTCCTGAGCCAGAGAACCAGGAAATGACAAATACTCTCTAGCCTAGTGGTTAGCACATACACAGAGGCAAGAAGATACTGTATTTCAGTTCCTGCTCCAGTGACTGCTTAGGAACTAGTATAAAATTTTATGTTAACATCATGGACTCTAAGATTTGGCTCTGATATGAGATGTGTGGATCCCCTCAGGGACTGGAGAGAAATCTGCCTGCCTCCATTGCTCCCTGAAACTAATCAGGGAATTAAGCACCTTATCCTCTCTTTTCTTTTGCTGTTTGTGAGAACCAAATGTTTTGCTGAAACAACAGAGTTTCAAGTCAAACCCATTTTGGTTCTGCTCACTTTGGTGAGAAAACACCAATTTATTTTAACTTTGTAAATCATCTTTTTGGTGACTAAATACAGTTACTGGCATGAATCCATCCAGATGGGTCCTCCTTTGCTAACTCTTAAAGTAAGAGAGGAAAAAAGGCAGCCCTTAGCTCACAGGGCTTGCAGCGTAGGAGAGGAGATGTGGTAAGCAGAGACATGGGTCAGAGTAACTTGGTGTGCAGCTGGGGTGACATGGGTTATGTAGGCAACGGACTATAGGCAGGTCTTAGTCATTTGGCCACTGTGGCAATATTAGGATCCAAACGGTGTCTCTTTGCATGATTGGAAACCACCTGAAGATAATAATCAGATCTCACTCACTGCTCTAATGTGCTTGTAAAAGGTCCTACTAGCCACAAGTTTTTCTAGTGGAAGCATGAGGCAATATTCAGCTCATGAGGCAGGAAGAATCATCTGACCTCCACTTTTCTTCTTGGACTGTCCTGTGTATAGAAGGAAAGGTGGAACTGGGTCAACATTTATTTTTCTGAGAAGAAACCGGACTGTCTTTGAATTCTCTGGGTTTTTCCCATTTGATTTAGAAATGGCATGTTATTTTACTGCACCCTTAAGTGCAAACAGCCCTTACAGAGTTTTCATAAGAATGCGTTGTATCTTTTTCTTAATAGCTGTAGGTATTGGGGAAGATGTGGTGGGCAGAAGATGACGAAAAAATCCTATGAAACATCAACAGTTATATTCGGGCTTTTGGAGAAGTTTGGGAAAGCCAGAGAGCTCACAATGGCCTGTGCAACTTTGCTCACTTTCTTATAGCTCTATTTTTTACTGGGATTAAAAAAATCCCTTTCAAAGCCAGGAAGGATGAAAATACTGGGCATAACCTATAAGATGGTTTGAATTTCAGGTGGGCTTCTGCTGCTGTTTCTGTAAGGCCATTAATTGTTTCTAATTAGCTAATGGGGCCAGTTAATAATGATGTGGTAACATCTTACAGGGCTAGCACCTTTCTCTCCTGCCCAGTCTGATCCACGCAGCAATCAGCTCAAAGGTTGCCCTGTGACAGGCATGGTGGAGACTGAATGGAAACATCGCAGGCAATTTTTAATAGGACTGTCGCATCCCTGGAGGGCTTGCCTACACACTGTAACATGTGCCAGGAAGAGATGCACATTAGTACTGCATAAGCTAGCATGGCTTATACAAGAAACAGGGTGGTACCAGCATGATGTGCCTATGTGGCTAATAGGTTAATGAGATTTTAATCCACCACTGTAAATACAAAGCCCTGTTACCAGAGCTGTTACCTCTGAAAATCCCAGTATCCAGGAAATGTTGTTTCCAGTCCCTCTTTCCCAAAGACAAACCCTCCTCTGTTGGTTTATGGGAAGAACAGGTAAGTGTGCCAGAAGCGTGTGGCAGGGCGAACAGGACGTTAAATGGTGGGCTGTATGCACTGCCTCCCTGTGCGAAGGGCAAGGACATGCGAACTTCACCGTGGGGTAGAAAGGAAGACAGTGGTCTGAGCTGCTGGCGAGGAGCCTGAGCAGCTGTGGCCGGCAGGACGTGCACCCTGCAGCTGGGACCTGCAGGTGAGATAGCCGTAACACAGAAGCGGGGGCTGGCAGTGTGAGAGGGAGAGTTATGAAAGCTGCTCTCTTTTTACAACATGCAGCTTTTCACTTTGGGGTCTCCTATATAAGCACTGACCCCTTCTAGCCTGGGGGAGCCAGAGCAATCAGGACAAAAGGGGCCTTCTCCAGCATGTGGACATCTAGGGGTGAGACTTTGAAACATCTGAAAGCCTTTCATCATGGTCAAGTCTGACCTCAAGAGAAACTGGGAAGCTGAACCAGAGCCAGCAGAAGTCTGGTTTAAACAAACAGCCACTTTCTCTGTCCTCGACAGTTAGGAAGAGACAGGGGTCATCTGTGTGGGTCAGGAGCGTATCCCCCCGCAGGCAGTGACGGGTCTGTATCCGGCATTAAGGCAAAGCGAAGTGGCTCATTAAGAGACTGAGATGGCCCAGAGCTCATCAGTTTGGACATTTTGCATATGAACGTCTTCAAGGGAGCCGTTACCCAGTTTTAGCCTTCGTTCAGGTAGCAGGTGCCTAATGTGTGTGTGTGTGCGCGTGCCTGAATTTTGTACAGAGATCGGTGTCAGCTACGTGTGGCCATGGGTTTGCCGCAGGTGATGCCCAGCCCTGCAGCTCCAGTCCCTGTGCGTGCGCGGCTGTGCTGGCGCTTGAAGGGAAACGTGTAGCGACGGGTTTTGCATCTGTAAATGAAGGTACCCGCTTTACTTAGTTGGCAGAGAGGATGAGGGATCTAGAGGAAGCGGCAGCTCCAGGATTTCTCCGCAGACAAACACGGGCAAGAGAAAGCAGCAGCTTGCGCTGGAGACACTCTCATAAACTCAGCGGGCAGAAGCATGGGATTTGCCTTATGGCCTGCCACAGCACGGGCAGTCCTGGACTCTGCAGCGCTGTGCACGTGCGTTTACCCGCTGGCGCAGCATAGCTAGCACTGCTGCCCGACGAAAGCATGAGCTGCATCTGATGAACCGCTCGCAGGCGCGCCGCGAAGCCCGCGCTGGATTTACACGTGCTCCTTCAGGAGCTCCTCCGCCCAATGACGAGCGCGTCGAAGGGCAGTTTGAACGGGCTCCGTCTCAACGGAGCAGCTAGCGAAGACGCGTGGCTCGGAGGTAACGACTGGGCCGCCTTGGCCCCCGCTGGCCGCGGCGGCTCGTCTCCAGGCAGGGCCCCGGGGCACGGAGGGTCCCGCGCAGCCCGCCTGGGCCTCGCGCGGTGGCGCCCGCTGTGCCCTCGCCGCAGCCGCGGGGCCGGGGCCGGGCCGTGGGGGCCGGGCCGTGGGGGCCACCCCGCTTCGGGCCGGGGGAGGCCCCGGGGGCTGCGCGGGGCCCCGCGTCCTGCCCCGCAGCCCCTTCGCACCCTCAGCAGGCGCGGGGGGAAAAGGCGTTAAGTGGCGGGGCCGGGGGTGCGTTTCCGTCCCCTGGCAGCTCGCTCACCGCGGAGGGCCCGAGGAGGTCGGAGAGCTTGAATTCTGCTTAAATTGTTTGGGGGGGGAGGGGGGCTGTAAAGCTGCTGGTGTTTTGCACAGGAACATGCCCTCTGTAGGAGGGTTCGTACGGCAACCCCGACTCAAACGCCGCGATGCGAGTCGCCGGGTGCAACGTTGCCTTTCAGCCGTTCGCGGACGGGCGCGTGGGGGCCGCGCTGCGCGTCCCCGCCGTGCCCTCTCACGGGGCGCGTGCCTGCGGGATGCGTTCGCCGCCGTGGAGCCTGGTGTTTCAGCGGGGGGAGCTCTGCTTTTGAGCTCTGGAGGTCACCGAGCCCTTGGCTGGGCCCCGGCATCCCACAGCGGCGCGCTCGAAGCCGTGAGGCGCGCTTCGGGCGAGCAGTGACGTGGGGAGCGCGGCAGGGAGCGGGAGGCAGGCTGGCAGGTACCGCGGCGGAGGACGGTGACTCTGCTGCCGCGCTGCCTCGGCCGAGTCCTGTCTCCAGAAACCTGAGAGAAGCTCTAAAGCATTCCCAGAAAGCCGCGCAAACGCACCGAAGGCAGCTCCCTTTAGCTGACAGTCCCTGCTGCCATCATGGAACATGGACAGAGGCTTTTGGGCATAAATATTTCACAAAAGGAGATTAAATGTCTTAAGCAGAAAATGTAGTGACAGGTGTTACAGTCTTTCAGATTTTCCAGTAACGTTTGTACATGCATGTGTGTGCACTTGTGTGTATGCATGATCATACAGTGCAGGAACAAAAACTGTATTTAATAGCAGGAAAGGTTGCATCAAATCCTGTAAAGTGATCTGAGAAACAAGAAGGCCGATAAGTGTGCTGCCTTATTCTAATGTTTCATATAGCACATTAGTGTCCTATGAGAACAGCAGTTTTATGGCAGAGTGCAAACTTCTTGAATCTGGAATACGTATTGCCTTTTGTGCTGGAAGTAAGTTTTCTGGAGCATAGTCATCAGAGACATAACAAATTGAAGGTGGAAAGAGTGCACAGGATTATTTTCAAGGTTCACTCCTGTGAAGCTAAAGGGCGTGTTAATGGGTCTTTCCTGTTGCTTAGTTTCCCAAGTGTCTATATTGCTCGCTATCTCAGGGCAGCAGCAACCACCTGGAACTGGAGGGAGAAACTGCAAAGAACAATCATTATCGGGGCTGGCCTTGGGGCACTGGTTTTCCAGTATAGCTAGTTTCCCTGGGAAACACTGCCAAAGTATATTTATTACCTGGGGATCTGCCCGTGAAAAGCAATGTCTAGGCAAAGACCAGGTTTCAGGATCTATTGAGTTTCTGGCAAAGGAGGTTCACGGAAATGTAGAAATCCAGTAAGAATTTCCCAAAGCTATTTTTCATCAGAAGTCATGAAGATAGCAAATTATGCTCAAAGTTCATATTCTCTTACTTCTTATTTGTTGTTCATGTTACCACAGCAGCGGAGCAATATGTGGAGGTACCAGGAAAAGTCCGTACTGCCCTTGTTGACATGAGCCAGAACTGTGCCACCATGTTTGAAGCAAGCATCTGGGTTCCTGCTGAGGTCTTGCAGACAGGACAGCCACTGCTTTGGGCAGGTGTAAGCTGGCATCAAGGTGTGCCAGAGGCAATTCAGTAAAATTTGCTGCCATTGTTTCACCTTCCCTTTCCCTGCCCCTTTCTTTGTGCTTCTCTGAAGCAGGAGCTGCCACTGAGACTCTGCAGGTTGGGGACCTGCTGCTTCTCACAGAGGCCAGATGCTGCACTGGTCCTGCTGGTTCTTGTGCCTGCAGGGATTTGGTGCCACACTCCTATAGACTTATATTCATGCTTTTGTCTCCCATTTTCAGGCATGGTATAATTTCTAGGAACCACAGAAACAGCCGAAATCCCACTTTGCTAGGGGCACGTTTCCTGTTTTTATTCTTTTAATCGGATTTTTATTAAGGTTTACAGTTATTAAACTGACCTCTGTACTGCAGTCTCTGTCTGAGAAAGCTGTTGAGCAACAAATATCGGATGCTGAGGGACTATTCTGGAGAAGTATTATTATGTGCTTCCCCTGCTTTTAGATTCTTCCTTATGCATTCATTATAGGGCATTCTTGAAGACAGTGCTAGATGGTTTTTTTGTCTAATCCAGTAATAGCCATTTTTATGTTCAGAAGCTCTGTAGATGTACCTTGTCTAGGAAAAAAACTACTTATACAAAGAAGCTTATTAAGATTTTTTACAGTAATGGAACAACGTATTGTGGTGCTGATGTAAGCTGCTAAAATGTCTTGGATAACCACATTATGATATACTCTTACACTTCAAGGGGATTATTGTCTGCCAGTGCAGTTCCCATCTTTCTATTCTGCAAAAGTGGAAGGAAACACTCTCTGTGCTGTATTGCTAAGCTGGGTGGAACTTGATGGCTGAAATTCTTGAGCTGATCACCACAGAAACGCAGAATGATGACCTTTTGAGTCATTCTGAGAAAGGCAGAGGGCTTGAGTGCAGGCAAGGCAGCAGAAATGTATCTGCATGAAAACACAGTAGCTCATACACAGGCACTGCTGAGCCTAAGCCAGGGATGTTTGCATGCTGTTCCTGGCTTTGCAGATGGATGTTTATGTGAGTAAGCTGCAACTTCCAAACAGCTTGACCTTTTGCAGGCATACAAAAATGCAGGTGAAACAAAAAAACTGGCCATGGGGGAAAAAGTCAGAGTCAAGTTTTGAGCACATTGTAATGAAAGCAGGTAGTCCGTAAAACTGCTGGAGTTTAGCTCACTGGTAGGCCTATGTGATTTTTGGATAAAGAGCTTTGAAGATGGGAAGAGTACTGTCTGAATTAAGAATTGGCTTTAGCTATAAAACCATTGGTCTTATAGCTATATTGGTTTTAGCGGACTGTATCATTAAGATTGCTGAGGCATTGTCTAAACCGTTACATTCCTTGTTAGTGGCTAGATTTCACAAGGGATGTGGTTCCTTGTGATGTGTCATGTTCGACAACAGAAAAAACTTGGGTCTCTAGGAGCTGACATATTGAGGAGTATCTTGAAGCAGAGTTGCCAATTGCCTTCAGCCTGGCTGAAATAATTATTTTAAAAATGAAGAGCAAGGATTGTTTAGGCTTACATATCATGTGCATGTAAATAAAGAACCTAGATACCTTTCTTTGCTATAAAAGGAATTTGTATCACTATGGTCAAAACTTTCGCTGAAGGACAGTGGAAAGGACCTTTCTGACTTGCTGGATATGTGAGTATGAGTGTCAGGGCCCCATGTGCTCTTAAGATGTCCCCAGCATTCCCTGTAAGTGTGTGGGTCTGAGAACCCAGATCCATGAAGTGTAAGGATGATGTTGGGACAGCAACTGTTTCCCTTCTCCCACAACAGGGAACACTCTAACATACATTTTCTGCAGTTAATGAGTCTCAGACAGAGCTTTGTCCTATCAGGTCTTAAAAACCTCTGGTTCAAATCTTAAAATTCTGGTTCAGTCCAAAAGCATCATAAATTTGAATTACAGTCTGTTAGTTAAAGCTTCTTACACTTTTAGAAGTTCTTTTCTCTAACTATGCAAAATCCTTCAGTTCATTTTATACTTGCTGATGACACACCTGAACTAATCATACAGTCACAAACTAGAAAAAATATATATGTATATTTATATCCTGATAACTTGTGTGTGGTATGACTTGTGTGTACTGAGACTGTGCTGAAATTTTGGTCTGTTTCATGTGTATACTTTAAGGATTTTTCTAATTTATTTCTATCTAACTTTTTACGGGCTGTGCTGAAAGTCTGGGCAACAAAAAACCCCAACCCTGTAGCTTTATCTACTAGGGTGGAAAAGAGCATAGTGTCTTAATAGGCACAGAGACACTGCCTGCCGCCTCATTTCTTTGACATGGACTCTGCTCTTAGGACTGCTAGTTCCTGATGCCTTTTTAAAATTAAATTGTCTTTGCAAATACTAGCTTTTTTTCTTTATTCCATTGTATTATAACTCAGGGATTTGATAAAATTTCTAAGGAAATGTATAGACCACTTAAGTTGGTCTGTACTAGATTGTAGGTATTTAAATGCCTATAACCTATGTAGGATTCAGCAGGAATTAAGTACATAAACATATCTGAAGGTCTGAGTCTCAGTGCTAATGACAGGAGCTGGATGATGGTTTACTCCCAGGTAGGACTAGAAAGGTATTTTGAGTTTCCTCTTGTTCACTCTGTTCCTGGCCTGACCACTGATTTCCCAGAGGAGTGCTAGGTAGCAGTGAGTGTGTTGTACCCGTAATGGGAATGCCTGTTGTTAAAAGAATGGTCTGATCACCAGTTCACTACAAATCAGTCCCTGTAGAGCCATATGATGGCAGGAATTCAGGTTGTTGTAATACCCAAAGATTCAAACTTGAACCTTTTGTTCTCTAGACTTGGCGCATGAGCCCAAGAAGAAGGACTGGAGGCTGGCTGGTTTGTTGCTCTCTGTATTCCCCAATTGTTTCTTTTATAGCTCTTCTGGTAGCAGGGATAAATTATTTTGGGGTGTGCAATGACAGAAAGTGTTGAGCTGCTGTGGATCTGGCTCTGCGTTTCATGAACCCTTGCATGAAGCAACTTATTTGGGGCTTTAGGTCCTAGAAACCCACTAAGGAAGGCAATGAGTGCGTATGTACTTGGGGAAGAGGTAAGGTGCTTTCTAGCTAGCTGGGAAGACTTATAAGAGGCTACATTGGGCAGAAGATGGTAAATACCTTAAGCAGATTTGCATGCATGAGAGGGTGGGAAAACTGGCCTCCAACTTGGTAACATTTGTGTTCAAAAAATACATTTTCTTCCCATGAACTGTCTGGCTCCCTTCCCCTTGAAGCTCTATATGTTCAGTGTCTGAATTGATGATGTGGATAAGATCAAATTCAACCTGACAAAGCAAGTCAGAAGATGTGAAATCCTCCCTTTCTCTAGCCTTTCCTGTGGGGAAACAAATGTCACTTCTGCTTAACGGAAAGTTATTTTGCTGGGGATTGAGGCTTTTGGATTCAGTGAAATCACACAAGCAGTTTTCTGCACATGGAGACTGGGTTTTCATTTGTTTTTGTTTGCTTGTTTTTTTTCCTTGCATGAATCTACTTGGGATCCTTGAGGTGATATATTAAGTAGGGATTATTCAGTGCCGGCAGCTCATTCTTCACTGCACTTTCTGTCAGTTGGCTTCTTCTGAAGACTAGGCATTGCTGGCCATGGGATCAGGCCTGGGAGTGGGACTTGAAAGTGGTTTTGCTTTGTGCTGGAGTACTATGATATTTGGGGAACAAATATGTAGGTTAAGGGATGACACCACCTCTCTAATCTTTTTGCTTGCAGATACCTACCTGGTAAGCTAATACCTCCTAGCTAGGTTGTTCTCTTTAGTTTTCTTTTTCTCATGCAGAGTGAAAAGGGCCATATCTGTCTGGGAGAGGCATGAGAGCTGATCAGGATATAACTAAAACATCAGTTAAATGTCAGCTGCGACATATTAAACTGGAGGACTGGTTTCTTTGATTATCTGTTGGGAAAACACAAGCTGTCATGGGAGCTGTTCCATTAATTAAAACTCTGCCATAAAGCATGCTTGTTGCTCTGGTTGTCCTAGCTCTTGCCATCCAAACCGCATGTATTCTGGAAGATTTTCTTTCAGCTTAGTACAATCTTTAGATGTGCTTGTATGAAGAAAGAATTTAAATCAAAAATAGAGGGAGGTGGAAGGAACAGGGTGGCAGGAAAAGAAAACTGCCTGTGGAAACAGAGTTCAAAATTATTTCTTTCTCTGAAATAACCTTCATTAACTCTTTGGAGGTTATATAACTTTCATGAGCTAACATGTTATATTTATTTTACAATATAAACTTATTTAGACCTGAAAATGTGGTCTTTATGTTTGGCTTTGTTACTTCTTTTTATGTAACACACAGTTTAAGCTCAGTAGCCTTTTAATAATAATAATAACCAGTTCATTTTTGTTTACCTTTGAAAATATATTATATCCAGTCTCAATGTTCTGTGGTTCTTTATTCTTTTTTCTAGCTGCAAATAATGTGCTCGTAGTTAGTCTTGCTTGTAGTTAAATGTAATGTTTAGTCTTGAAACTTTATAGCACGTAAGACTAGGAAAAAGTTTTTCCAGCCAGCTTAGAAACTTCCCTTGGTAAGTTATAAATGGTGTCAGCGTTAATATTTGTGTGTGTGAGGAGACAGATCTTTTGACTCTTTCCAAATAAGGCATTTGCACTTCTAAGGTTAATGCTGTCTTTTCATTGCATAATACATCATGATGGCCCCAAGCTCTCTGAATCCTTTTCTGTGGGACAATTTCTGCTCTTTCTTGGGTGTGTACTGGTGCAACATGGTCTAACTGACTTTAACTATTTCTCGCAGAGGTTTTGTGTGCTTTCAATTTGAGATATCAGTAGAAGTTTTTGGAACAAATGGATAAAAATGAGTAGTAATGAACTGTCAAGGCCAAATGGTGTTGCCCAGGAGTTCTGAAGGAATTCAGATATGAAATTACTGAACTGTTAACTGTGGTGTGTAATATATGACTTAAATTGGCCTTAGTGCCGAAGGAATAGCAGCTGGCAAATGCATGCCCATTCTTAAAGGGATCTGGGAAGCCTGGGGTTGGTAAGTATGACTTCAGGGAAAACTAGTAGCAATTACAATAAATAACAGATTTAGTAGACATGTAGATAAATAGGCCTTAGAGGAGAGGTTCACACAGCTTTGCACAAAGAAGCTGTGTCTCACAAATCTATCAGATATTTTTTGAAGGTCCAAGTAATTAAGTGGATAAGCCTCAGTCTGATTTATATTAGAGTACTGGAATATCTCAAAAGCTCAAAATTCCTCACTGAGATTAAGAGATGAGAATAAAGTACCGTTTTTTTTTGTTGTTGCTGTAATTTTTTGTCCCCCTACAATGGAGGCAGATGTATCAGCTCAGTGGCTGGCAGTAACAAAAAGGCAAATAGAATATTAGAAAAAACTACTAGGAGGATGAAAGAGAAAGCATCATCATGCCACTGCTAAATTCATGGTTTGCTCATGTCTTGCGCAGTCTGTGCAGTATTGGTCCTCCCATCTTAAATAGTATACAGCAGGTTAAGAAAAGATGAAGGAAGTGGTGACTTGCAAGTCTTAAACTCAGAGCAGATATGGGAGATGGAGGCTGGGAAAAGCATATCATAAAACTTTATAAAATCACAGGAGCTATGGAAAAGGTGAATAGTGAAGGTGTATTCACTATTTCTCATAACATGTAAACTGTTAAATAACATGTAAACTGTGAAAGTACACAATCAAATAATCAGTTGGCAAGTTTAAAACAAACCACAAAACATACTTTTTCCACACAAACATAATTAAATGATGGCATGCCTTGCCACGGGATGTTTTGAAGGCTGAAAGAGTCAAACCGTGATCACACAAATCAATGGAAGAAAAAAATCTGCAAAGGATTCCTGAACACGAATTTGTAGATACAGTCTCCAGTTAAGGAAGTTCAGAGCCGGGAGGATACACTAGGGAAATACTACTGTATCCTTGTCCTGCTGCTAAATGCTTTCTCTAGGCAACCCGACTGCTTGAGGAAAATCAGTAGATGAGATGAGCTTTGACCTGACCCTGTTCTTGCAGAGCAGCTGGGGAATTTCCCTGCTATATTCCAGGGAAGCCTCTGTCTTCCTCCAGATTTCTTCCCTGTGAAGATTTGACTTCTGCGGACATATGTAAAGATGGGAGAGTACAAGTGACTTGTGTTATATCCTGCAAGAGATCTTCTGTGTCCTCTGCCCAGACTCATCGCGTGATAGGACAAGAGAAGGGAGCTGATCTCGGCTCTTGGTTTCCTAATGCAGTGTAATAAAATGGAGCAAGCCCGATGGAGCTTCCATGAGTCCAGCAGCTGCACAGCCACCCCGTCTGCTTCTTGCTTTGCTCCTGCAGCAGGGTTGCTTACTGATGTACCGTAGCTGCTACATACCCTTTAAAATGAGCATACAAAATTTCAGGTCATTTATCCCCAAATTGTAGATTTTCCTGAGATATAATCTATAAGCGAGGCTCACCTTGCCAGAAAGTCTTACATAATGAATATGTCAAAAGCTTATTATCTGTCTTAGTAACAGAATTAAGCCATTAACTGAATGGTATGCAAGATATTTCTGTTGTTTCTGATGCTAGGGTCATATCCAGTATAATTTGGAAAGGGTATTTTTGTGGGAGTTTGGGCTTTTTGGTTTTTTTTGTTTTTTTGTTTTTGCAACAGGCGAAGTTAGATTCCCACGTGTTTCAAAAATGGGTGAAAGGAGTTTGCTCGCTTTCCAGAAAAAGTTCTGCTTCAGTAACTGAGAATGGAAAATTTCCACAGAAAGGATTGTTTGAGAAAGTTAAGCATGAGTGAACGCAAGGATTTTGCAATCTTCATGTAATAACTGAGGTTTTTTATGTATGATAGCAGTGTGTAGAACAGTAGAGACTTCTAAGAATACAGTGTTTTTAATGCTTTCATGAACACTATTAGTAACTAGTTATGCAGATTCATTTAGACAGATGGCTAATTAGACTGACTTTTTTTGACTTTTGAGGAAATTAGCTTTTATTTCCCATGTGTTATTCCTAAAAAGCCCTAATAATACTCTAACATTCCAGCTTCAAACCAAATGAATCCAAATTGTGCAGTTGGAAACCATATGGAAAATGTTTAAGTTGGTAGCTTAAAATTCATCTGTGCTCTAGTTAGAAGCTCAGTGAACAGCTGTGAAAATCAAAAACAGATGAGTAATTGGATTTGCTGTCTTTGGGAATAGAATCCAATAGATGGTTTTAATTTACCATGCACTTGAATGCTCTGTATGATTTTGATGGGAATGCAGCTAAGACGATGAGTATTAATGAGTGCAGTAGTTGTGCTGCTTTTCCAGGTGGGCTGCTGGTGGGATTGAAGGTGGTCTCTCCTGAGTACTTTTGGATGCAATGGCTGGAGCTGGGCTGAAGAAATCTGTACTACTGCTGTTCTTTCTGAAGTTCCCTGGGCAAAGGGAGGGCTTTTACTGCTCGTCTGGTACTGTCTTTAAACACAAAGATAAGTGGAAAGGTAACTGCTTCGTAATTTAAATGCTAGCTGTGTGAACCTGAAGAGCACTGGATAGCTTCTTAGTGGTGGCTTGTAAGAAAACATGAAAAGCAACAAAACAGAAGCTCTTCCCCTATATATACATGTGTGTGTGTGCGCATGTCAAAGCATGCATGGATGAAAACCTACCCAGAATTTCCAAAGGCGTAAGAGTGCTAGCTGAGAGGGACAGAATATCCTTCTGATTATTCATGAGCACTAGCACATTCATAAACTGAACCTTCAGACAGAAGCTTTTAGGCTCTGTTGCCGGAAGCTGTTCTATAGTGTGTTCTTCCTGCAAAAGGCAAATCCTGTGTATAGGGTCTGACAGCCAGGGTGGGCAAGCTAAGCAGTATGGATCATGCCTGCCCCTCAGGTAGGAGGCTGGAAATTCTCGCCAATGTATAAGCTAAGGTAGCCCGACTGTACCGCACAGCCACAGAGAGCAACTGATTTAGCAGTGAAAAGCTCTACTTACGAGGCTGTAATTGAAGTTATAGATGTCTTGGTTTGGAAGTTTATGGAGAAAGGAATTGAGCAGAGCCAGCTTTTCTTTTAGAAGCAAACCAAGCTTCAAAATTTTTTATTTTGCATGGACTTTGTTTATACAACATTTAGATAAAAGATAATTCCTTACTGATTATTTGATAGGGCTTTGTTAAGAATGATGCTTATTTAAGATGATTCCTAAATTGTGGGTTGTTTTCCCTAGTAAGATGTATTTATGGCATGAAACTTCTGCTGTATCCTGAGACACTGTCTCCATACAAAGTGTGCTTTGGGTGAGCATGGGCAGCCTCGTCTTCCTGGGCTCTGTCTTGCTAGTCATATGCTGGAAGGTAAGGGGAGGATTTTGGTCTTTCATTTTTGTCAGGCACTTCCATTTCACATTTATGTGTATTAAAATGAAGAGGTGCCTGTTAGTGTATATGGTATTGTCCAAGTTTAAGATGCCCATTCTATTTTTCCTTTAATGATTCTCCAATATCATCAAAGTGGAGGTCTCTGGTTTATTGTTGCTGCTTCATGGTTCTCCCTCCTGCTTTTGGCTAGGTGAAAGGGGGAGCAAGTCCCTCTCGAAAGGATGTGCGGAGTGACTGACCTATAGCCACATTTGGCCAGTAGGTGAACATGACTGTGCAAGAGCGAGCGGGCAAAAGGCCATTTTTAATCCCCCAGACCTAGAGATTGTGTAAAAGTGAACAAGCCTGCCAGCGGAAAGTCTGTCATTGTGTGTTACTGCCTCCCTGTCTGTTGCAAGTACTGTCGTACCAGATACTTCACAAGATGCATGAACATACAGAGGCTGAAGTTTCAAATTCGGCCTAGATTTTATATCCCAGCCATCACAACTTTGAGTGCTCTGAGGTGCATTTTAGTAAAGACGCCACCATTTGGCACCTCTCCCACTCTTTGGTGTGCATGGGGAGCGGGCTAAGCTGGATGTATTCTGTGCTATTGTACCTCTGATGTATTAGTGTTCACAGAGTAGTTGTAAATTAAATCAAAACACAGTCTGCTTGACAGATCAGTGGATCCCACTTCCAGAAGCTCCAATGTATTTGACTATCTTTATTGGTAGCATGGAAAAGGAGATGCTTTAGAGAACTTTGTGTGAAGGGGCACAGTCACTCAGAGAGTCACATACCTGCAGCGCAGCTTGGAGTCAGTGGAGCTGGGGGCTCCAAGAGGCTCGCAAAAAGAAAAGAGCTGGCTCCATGAATGTGAGGCTTTATTCAAGTTTGAGTACTTCTGCTTCCGATACGAGAGAGACTTCACAGGGCAGGAATGGCACTGTAGTTGTCTTTTAAGGCCATAATAAACTTAATTTGCTATGCTAGCCTTGATGGTCATCAAACAGCTGTCTTGGGTCTGGGAATCGAGCCAGGAGGAGATGCATGGATTGGCACTTCTCTAAGTGGTAAGTGGGATTTGGTGGAGCTCAGCAGTAGTGTGACTCAAGGATAGTTGCTTCTGGACAGCTAAAAAGCCTGCTGCGAAGTTACTTGAAAGAAGTGGAGGCTATCTGTGTCTGTGTCTGCTATACTGCTGCATTTTTCCAAAATTAAGTCTGTGTTCCCTTTCCCCTATTTAAGATTTCCTTGTTTTTTCATGGTCCAAAGATGCTTGTGAATTAGAAACGCTGAATTCATTTAGGGGGCTTTTGTGGACAATGCTTTTTGTAATTTCCAAGTTAGCTGGCTGGCATCTTACACTGCTTTATGTATTTGCACCAAAATGCCCTAGAGCTTGGTGTGTTTGGACCCCACCATTAGAGTTGGTGGTAACTGCTTCTGGCTTTGTGCTGCATGAGATATAGTTTGCATAAAAAAGATGGTAACCTCGGATGAAATACACTGGTTTTGCTGCTGATAATGACCTCTCAGAAAAGGTTTATTTATATATAAATGCATATACACATATACTCCACTTGCAACAAATCTTTCAGTTCAGTGGAGCCAGTAGCACAACCACCTCCAGAGAGATATTAAGAGATGTTTCCACCAGGCTGTAAAGAATGGTTGTATACCATGGTCATGAGTAATGTCTTGGTATGGTCAAAGAGAGTTTATAGAAATTGTGTAAAGTTAGTATCTGTTTAGGGAAAAATCTGCCACTTTTTGGTATAACTTCTAAATTCACAATTATTTCTTCAAAGAGCAATGAATACCTATTTAAATGCAGTGCAAGTGGAATCTCATCTTGTAGTAGGTCAGGCATATTTATTTGCTTGAGAGTGTGGTGAGTGAGAGAGAGGCTTTGTACTGAACTCATATTTCAATTTGCTCACTTTTAACAGAAGAATCTGATAAATAACAAAAATGCAGTAATAAAATGAAAAAGAGAGAAAATCAATTTGTGATTTTTGAAGATGTATATGTGGCTAAATCAGGGCTATGGACCAGGCCACATCTGTGTGGATGATCCAGAAGATGAAAGCATAACATAAGAACCTCCATGAAGAACCAGAAGCAGAGTCTGTTTTGCCCACTATCCTTTGACAATTGGAGGAATGAACATCTGTGGAAAGAGCATTTAAAAAAAAAAAAAGGTGTAAATCAGGTGATCCTTCCCCTGAAATCACCTCCTATTCCTTTTCACGTTCTTCTATATCCTTTTTGAGATAGGGAGAGCAAGAGGGAAAGAGAATACTAATTAAATACGATGTGAAACATGTGAATGAACCATGGATTTCTACAGTGGTTTTCGAAATGAACATATTTTCTACCTCCTTCTTTCCTAACAATTCCTAACACTTGATTTGCTCTTTTAGCTACTTGCTGGTAATTTATCTGGTATTTTACATGTTACCTGTTGAAACATCAGGATAATTTATGTGAATACCTAATAGCTAACATAGAGACCATCACTGCAGAGGAATAGTTAAGGTTGTTTTTCCCCATTTACATTACTTCTTATTGACATTACATTTTATCTTCCATTTTATCACCTAATCAGCAAACAGTGGGAAATTTCTGACCTTTCACAGGATTAGGTCTAAACTATCCTGAATGATTTTGCATGATCAGCAAACACTATTGCCCTGCATTTCCCTCCCTATTCTACCTCTTCACGTTGCTTAAGAAAATGCTGAATAGCACAGGTCCCAATATAGATTCATGGAGGATCCCTCTTATGACTTTCAACTCTGAAAGTTAAAACTTTGTTCCTGTCTTTTAACAAATTATTAATTCATCAAAGTACTTTGCTGTTATCCTGTGACAGACAGGCCACAGTAGGGTAATGGCTGTCAAAGCCATTCAGAAGTCTAAGTTAACATCTTTGGGGGAAAATCCTAGTACTTTATATACTGTTGGTGTTATCAGCATGCCGATGAATTCTTCAAAGCATTCTGAAAGATTTATTGGACGTGACTTTGTATTAGGAAAGACCATTGACTATTCATCATTATATCATGGCTATCCAAGTATATATATTTTTTATTATTATATATTTTACTGGCCTACATGAGCCAGTAAATTAAATTCCTTACTCTTTTATTTGCAAGAACACCCTTGAGCCATTTTAAGATTTGTGACACAGTTGCCCCTTGCATCCCTCTGCAAGTGAGGGATATTTAAGTGGTAAGTTATGCACCATAGTAGCTCAGCAAAATTTCTGTCCGGTCCTGGCGATTTATTGCTGTTCATCTTATAGAACTGAGAAAAAGCCTCTTTATCACTTCAGTTGGAGACCATTCCTCAGACTCAGTCCTCATCAAGGCTAACCTCAGTGAGTGAACCTGCCTGACCTCCTTTATTGCGAACGCATAATGGAAAGAACTCATTAGCTTTTCTGCAGTTAACTTATTTTCTTAAGTGTTTGTATCTTTATGATCTGTTACTTTCAGAAACTTTCTGGAAGGCTTAATGCTTCTAGTATGTTTGAAAAAGGTTTTATTAGCAGTCTTTATGGTAAGTTGTACTTTAAAATCTTTTTCTTGTTGGCTTAATATACTTTTAACTTAACTTGGCAGAATTTATTCTCTTTTCTCTTTTCTCTATCTGGCCATGGCTTCCACATTTTGAAATGTCTTCCTACTTCTAATACCTGTCTTTACTCAGATGTTTGGCCACATCGTCTTTTTTCTTACTGTTACTCTTGGATTCTCGCTCTTCTATCTCTTTTGTCAGGTAGCCTGCAAGCTGAGAGCCTTTATATGATTATTTTTGAATAGCCTCTCTGCTGCCTGTAGCTGGTCTTTTGAAATTTCTTTTAACTATTATTCCTATTTTTATGTAATTCTGTTTTTTAAACTTTAATATTCCTGTGGTGGAATTTTGAGGTGTTTTGTCTTCTATAATGCTATTAGAACTGATTATATTGTGATCACAAAATGGTGGTTTTTCTGAGATTCTGCTTAAACCAGATCTTGTGCTGACTTGAGAATCACTTCTTTGATGGATTTTCTGACTTTTTTTTCCCCTCAAAATTAGCTATTGATATAGTCTAAAAAGTTACTTTCTGAATCAAGCTGCCACGTGAGCTTTTTCCAGTCGGTATAGAGGTAGCTGGAGTTTCCCATTCTCATTATCTGTCTTTGTGGCCTCTCTAATCTCTATTATCATTTTATGGTCCCTTTTGCCAACCTGACTGGATCTGACCTGATCTGATCTTTAGTTGGATCCTGTAGGCAAAGTCTGTAAAGGAATAGAATTTCAGCCGATAGGGAACTGTGGCACGGTTATAAGCATTCATTTTCTTCAGTTTCTGTAACTGTTTAAAATATATTTTGACCTCCTGCACTTAGAAGACTTATTGTCATTCTTGGAAAGTGTTTGACTTAATATTATAGCCTCCTGAAATGTGTCTGAAATATGCCTTGCTTTAAATATAATAGATATTTCAGATCATATTTAAAGTTTTGAAGCTGCTTGAAAGTATCTACAAAGGCCAAAACCAAAATCTGACTGAAAAAATGTGTGAATTTTGAGAAAGCTCAGATCTATGCATGGAAACTAACCCCATCTCTGCCAGAACAGTTCTATTAGTTTGTATCAGTTAAATGAAGCAGAAACAGAACTTCTGCAGTGGAGAAAATGAAAGGCATTTTAGAAAGCCACAATTAGCTACTTGTCTTACGATCTTTGGCAAATGGTTCCTGTTGGAGAGGCCATTGCAAACAAAGGCCAATTTGCTCGCTGCACAGCACAGAACAACTAATTTACGTCATTCAGCAGAGCTGAAAGCAGCTGATGTTATTAGAAAGAAGGAGCAATAAACAACTTTGTTGTGAACTGGATTGAACAGTGTCTTTTGCCAGGCATAACTAGACTGACCTTTGACACTTCACAGGCAGAATTACAGTGATAGGAATGAAAGTTGCATAATGAACTACAATGTTGTACAAAACGTGAAACACATCTTGCTCTTGCAGTAGATATTGTGTGGCTGAAGAATAAATTCTTCATTATTAGCTAGCTCAATTTCTACAAACTTGGAAAGGCACATAAGTAATTTTGTATAATGTATACTTTCTGAAGTACAGTCCAGGGATAATATATGTAGATAATGCCTTTCATGATTGCCTGATCAGGACTTTAATATAGGTCTGTAAAACAGTTTGATAGTATACTGTAGTGATTATATACCCAACAGCCATCATGTATTTAACAGGTAAATGCAGAAGCCTCTGAGAGGAACATAGCTTTTTAGACAGTGTATAATGGCAGTAAGTAACAACTTAAGAAATAGCAGGTGAAGAAATACCAGTCTACAAGAAATGGTCATTAAAAACATAAGAGCCCCCATTTTGTACCAAAGATCCACCTAGTCCAGTATCTGGTCTGACAGTGACCAAAAATGGATAAATGCCTAGGAAGGAGTGTGAGAGCAAAGTGAACATGTAGGATTTTCCTGAAAGTACTCTCCCAGGCTCCAACCATTTGCTGCTCAGGAACTTCCCGAGCCAGACATAACTTCTATGCATTTAGTAACCAATAAACTGGACAAGCTCATGGAAAGGAGACTTTTCCTCAAACACTTGTAAACATTTAGGATCCACAACATCCCATAGTAGTATTCTTCAACTTAACTATTCTTCATGTGAAGAACCACTCCCTTTTGTTTACTCTGTGGAGAAAAACCCTGAGATTTATTTTCCAAAACTGTGATCTCTCAGCAGTATGGCTAGATCTGTGACTGGAGTCCTAAAATTCAACAGCAGAGAGATGCTATGGAGACTGAGTGCACGTGCTCAACATAAAGTCAGAGTGGGAGATGAGGTCAGCACCTTCTATGCATTCAGAAAGGGTTGCATACCACAAGACTGCCATTTTGTCATTCAGAAGGTGTAAGTAGTCAGTGCCTTTGCTGTAATCGGTCTAGGACTGTGCTGGGCATTTCTGAGGTGTGCCTGCTTACCAGATTTAAACCTGGTCTCTGTGTCAGCTCTGGCAGGTCAGCAACACAACCTGATAAGGTTATGGGCCATGACAAACACATGTTGCATGCACCTGGAAATGGGAGAAAGGCAGGCGTGGAATGAGCTTACCTGCTGCTCTACGTGAAAGCAGAATTACTTTTATATTATCTTGATTAGACTAGTCATCAACCTCTGTATGGCAGAAAATCAACATAGTCTGTTCAGAGACTCAACATAGACTTGGAAGCCAGTTTTTTTTTCACATACCTTTTCATCTATTTTCTGTCCCTTATGATCATCTCTGGGCGTTCTTCCTGATATTGTCATATTGTTCCTCTGTGCTTGGTTCTCTGTAGCCTGCTGTTGGAGCTTGACTTATATTTGAATTTGGAACTCTTCAGGTAGGCTTTTTTTTTTTTTTTTCCCCTAGTCTATGGTACCTAGTCTATCAGGAGTAATGGTCTATGACTAGAATCTTAGATTACTTAGTAATTACAAATAACAATAGCTGGCCCACAGTGAATGGGTTTGCATATTCCCTGCAGGCTTTTAATCTTAATGAAAAAGTATGTCCACACTGAAGAAGGAAAAAGTCTTTGGTAAACTAGCAAAGAAGGTGGGCTTAAAAATCAGCTTCTTCTTACCTTGAATGCAATCCACTTTGTCTTAACTAATATTTAATTTGAATTTGTGGGCTGACTGTATACTCAGGGGAGCTAACCAGGGCAATCTAGCACAAGTCAGGCCTTACAATTTTTTGCTATAATGTAGACATATCTAAAAATTAAGGAAAAGGCAGTAGAACTGTACTGCTCAAGTATTTAAGGAAATTTTATCTCTATTAAGAAGTGACTCCAGCTGTTTTTTGAAGGCAGAAGTGAGTAAAGATTTTCACATAAGATCTACTGGTATCTGATTGTCAGCATATTTCTTCAAGTCCCTGTTTGCAATTAGTTAACAAAGAAATGTTTGTCTGAAGAAGGAACAGTACTAAATAGCTGGCAGGGGAAAAAAAATCAATAAAAATACAAAATGATGCAAAAAATGCTTGGGCTACCCTTGAAATTCTATTTATATCTTATTTATATTAGGCTGCACTTTTTATTTAGCACACCAATATATTTTAAGAAGAATTAAATCGGTAGCTGGTGTCTTTGTTTTCAGTGAAAATATGTAAAATGAACTAAACCATCAGCATGATTTAACGCTTGATTTCCTGGCTGTACTTTCTGAACTTCTCTCAATCAAAGTTTTTTTTTGCTTGATTCTTGCCTCAAATGTTTTCATTAAGCAAGAGAAATAAAATAAATGATATCATTTTTAAGTGTCAGAAGAGTAAAAACTTTCTCTTGGTTCATGAAATTATTTGCATCGTAATTAGTTACAGCTCCTTAACAACAGGTAAAGAAGATAAGATTGCTTTGTCATGGATTTCTCTTTCTCAGCCAGGCAAAGGATTTCACTGCCAAAAAGTAGCTTACTCCACCTATGTGGAAACAAATGGGGGTGTTATGGCAAGAAGACTGAAGCACTGTGCCATTGAAGAGTGCCATGTCGAAAGCTGAGAGGTTTATGAAATTTTAGGAAAACAAGAATCTTGGTGCTCATTGTCCAAATCTCCCTCTCCCTCTTCCTCTCTCTCTCTCTCTCTCTTTTTTTTTTTTTTCTTCCCACTTCTCCTTCAATAATGCAGCCAAGTCATAAGTCATCAAACTCCTTCAGACTTTGTTTCTGGACTTAGCTATGGAACTTCTTGAACTAATTCAGATTGTTAGTGTAGAGAGAGGATCAGATTTTCAGATGGTTTAAATAAGCCTAGCTCCATTTACTGTTATGAATTTATACAAACTCTCAATATCCCAAAGTAGTCAAATCCTAGCCCACAGTTGTCAAATCCTAATCTTGGAAGTCAAAAGGATTGACTGTATAGGTAAGCAGAGAGGTCTGGGAACAAATTTAGGCTTTGTGCAAAGCTAGAGGAAAGACTAATTTATTTGTATTATGCAACTGCTAAGGACTAAGCAAAGTTTAACACAGGTGTCTGGACTGTCCCAGTAACAGGACAGTCTCAGATCTGTAAAGAACATTTTTATTTTCCTTTGTTTTCAGTGGGAGTAGAGTGTAGACATCACACTGTCAGTGTGAAAAAGCACTGCTTAAGTTTGTCAACTTGAAAGAACTTTCATAGAGATCAAATTAGAATTTAAATATCTTGGTTTTTATTTGCCAAAATAATAATTCAAAATTTTAATTTTGAATTAAAAGGTCCCAAATGAAAACATTTGTGAAATTAGGGGCTAAATTAACACAAATAACAGTTGGAAGCTGAGTATGTTCTCTCTGTGTGTGACTGACCAATAAACCCCTGCAATGGAAGAAGGCTCAGAGGAGACGGGCAAGGGCGATGTGCCCGTGAAGCTCAGGGAATAACGTAGGGTGTGACTGAGCACAGCTGTGGCACAGAAAGCTGACTTTATCTCAACACAAAGAGGAATGGAGGGTGGCCTCTCTTTTAGATAAATGGCTGTGTCAGTTGAGTGGATGAATTGACTACACTACAGCTGAGTGGATCAACTGATGTTATAAATGTTTCTCCCCAAGTTCATCAAAAAAGTGCGCTTGTCTTCCTGAGTTAGCCAGACCAGCATGGGGGGACTGTATATGTGGCTCAGTCCAACATAGTGTATAAAAGCAGAACAACTAACAAAAGAATTTTGAAGAGGGCAATGGGCTTGAGCAGGTTACAACCCACATATTCCTTCCTGGAGACTGGGGATGCCCAGCATCGTGATGGTGATTGTATTATAGAGACGGGTAAAGGGAATCTCATTTTGCATTTAAAAATGTTCAGCAGCACAGGAAAAAGTAAGCATATCCAGAACTTTGTGTATTAATTATAAAATAAAAATAACTCTGCTTTTTTGGGAAGCAGAAAAGTGCATATTTCAATTTTTAAGGAGTGAGTCACTTGATCTCTCTCCTTAGAAGCTGGTTTCATCTAAGATCAAATAGTATTGACTGTACAGTAAACATGTCTCTTCAGCTGGTAAACAATTTGTGTGAATTACTTTTAAGTGTATGTTTACCTTAGAAATGCTCCTCCAGTCTACAAGTTCCTCATTCTTGATTAGAGAAGGTCAAGCTATTTGAAACTATGCTGATGTATTATCTAAATGGGATTTTGCTTTTCCGACCGTATGTAGAATCATCTGAGCATCTTCCAGTAGTAATGAACATGTTTCTGTTCTCATCTTCCCAAAGGGAGAAATCTGTGATGGGAAGTGTCTTAGTTGTGTTTGTCCTTGCTAAATACACGTCACTATGCATTTATGCTAGAGAAGGAATAATGGAAAAAGTGGTCAAAATAGGAGGTGTCATGATCCTTGGTTCCTGGGGGAATTCACTTCTTTGTTTCTGACTGTCCCCGACAGACTTCTGTCTCCGAGAAGATGAACTCTAACCTTTACTGCAGAGAGCTCCATCATGCCCAAGGAACAAAGACGTTGATCACAGTCTGTCTTATACAATTAAGTAATCTTTTAGACATTCTGGGCATAAACTGCGGAGGGTCTGAAGGTAGGTACTGAGACTTTAAGACCTCTGATGATGCAGTGCATGTCTCTCCTCACAGTTAAATGTCAGACTGACTAATGTGTACATGCATGTACACACATAGATGATGGTATAGCACTGAAATACCGTGATTTTTTTAGACTGTTATTGCTCTAAGGGCCAATGTATTTTCCAGTGTGCCAGCTGTTCACAAATGTATTCACATAATATGCCATTGCCACAAAAGAACTGATGTAGCTGTTCAGAAATTAGTGCAATTCTTATTGAAGGTGGGAGGACCAATTTTAATTTAAAACAACCATTTAAGGAAAAAAAAAGGGGGGGGCATAGTTCAAATTAAAAAAAAAAAAAGTTGTAATGTTGAGTAGCCTGTATGGAATTTGTGTTATGAGTTCACTTATTACTGGTCCTTATTTTGGATTTTTGGAACCCTAAAATGACTATTGTGCTCCTTTTTTATTTAAAAACAAATTCCTAAAAATTTGAGCCGAGGTTGCCTTTGAGACGTGGTCTAGTAAGTCTAGTAAGAACTACTTGTTTGCTGCAGAATTTAACTCACTGAGCAAGAGAGCCAGTCCTGAATTTTCATGCCAGAAATTATACTGGCTTCAATGAGATGACGTTCTTGCTCCGAGCTTCACTGCAGTCGGGTGAAGTCTCACCTGTGCAAACTACTTTGAAGCAGTAGAGAGGTGCAGCCTGATCAGCAGATGTGCCCCCTGAGATGGCCTTGTACCTGCATGGGTCAGGTTTGGGAGCTGTCCCCCCCCCGTGAGTTTGCACGTCCCCCTTGGAGGTGGGAGAGCAAATTGGCTGCGAGGCCTTGTCACTGGAAGTGGAGGGTTGATGGACAAACTATCATTACCTTCCAGTCACAGAAATATTTATGAATAACAGAGGATTTCTCTATGAGAAGTGTTGCTAACCTCTGTTTGGGCTGAGAGGTCTGTTTCACAGTTTACTTCGTATCTCCTGAAAGCTACCCAGAAGAGACAGTTTCACTTGCAATAACTTAAAGCATCACTTTGGGGTAAACATTTCAAAGATCAGGGACTGTGAGCAAGCAGTTTCTCCAGCCTGTATGAATATCTTATGTGAGGCAATTTCTCAGCTGGTTTCTATAAGGCAATATCTCAAGCATTTTATGCTTTTCTCTGCCAGAGGCCTTGGCTAGATCCTACGTCTAGGGTCAGTCTTGCAGATACTTATATGCCTTAAGAATGAGCCCAAACTGAGTTGAAATTACTCGTGTATCAATTTTTTCATGTCTAAAGTTGTGTGGATAAATTCACTGAATGTTTTTCTCTCGTAATGAGAAAATCCATTCTTAGATTGCTGTGATCAAAACTACCTCTCAAGCAGGAGTTCCTATGTACTTAAAGTTTGTCATACTAACATATAGATGATCTTTACCTTATTTATGTACTTCACAGATGTGGATGCTAATCCTATATGTACGTGTTGCTGCTAAAATCCTCATTTTTCATCCAGTTACTACAGTGCCTGTAACATTACATGGTTTTTTTGTTTGTTGATTAAGAAATTACTGAATTGTACTGGTAAGTTACAGAATCGCAATTTAGGAGACAGAGCTGTATGATTCCAGTATATGTAAAATCTGAAGTTAGAGATTGAAATCTTGGATCCAGTCACCCATGTTTTGTGTTCCATGTTGGACAGCTGATAGCTGGAGGAAGTGTATCACAGAACAGAAACTATTTAAATTCAAAAGAACTGCTCCAAGTACCTGCTTATAGACTATACAAGATACCTTAATTTTGGAATAGTTACATTAGTTAACTTTTCCAAAGTGCTATTTCCTGGACACTGTCTTTCCTTCATCACTGCATGTAAGCTTGTTTTCGTTAGAGCAGCTACTGTACACGAAGACACTGAGGTGGGATCACTACGTTTTCTTAGTAAGATCTTTTTTTTTCTTCTCTTATGGGTCTGTCTATTTAAAGTACTGTCAAACATAAAACACCCTGAGATATCTCTTCCCAGATCTGTGCCTTTAAAAGTGGGTTGGTAGGCCCCATTTAGCTTCTTGAGTAAGCAGGCTTTTTGCAGTAAGAAAGGTTGTTGATATGAGTGAGCATTTACAGGAGATAGCCTGAAACAGGGGACTGGCTGTAGATAAACAGTTGTAGGTCTTTAAGCCTTACAATGCCCTTCGGTTTATTGTTTTAAAGCAATGTGGAGGTCTTTGAACAGTTTGTTTTTGCTTTGTTCTAAAATAGTAATAGTATAGTGGGACTTATTTTTGAGGTAGTTCAAGTAAGAAATGTCACTTAGCAACTCCCTTTATGTTGTTGGACATCTAAAGAGAGCAGAGAGTGCAGGAGCCAGGCTTTCTTCCCCCCTGGTTGAACTCTGAGCCAACACTTTCCTATATGATGCAATAAGATAACTTTTCCTTGTGTTGTGTAAGTAATACAGCATTCCCCCCCCTTTCAACCCACCATGTATGTTTGTATCAAGTTAATCTTTCTTGTCTGTAAGTAAAAATGAGTATATGTACCATGTGAGAATTTGTATGTAGCCCTTTGATGTGAACAAAAGGCTGCTTTCCCATGCCTAGTCATCCGTCTCCTATGTAAATAGTTCTGATTGCCAAAATGTTATTGTTGAATTTTATAAGTCATTTGTGAGCAGAGGGAGAATGCATGCTTACAGCAGAATGTTTTCCCATCATATTCATTTGACATGACTTTTAAAAGAAATACTCAAAAGTATGTTTTAAAAAAAATGTAAAAAATCATAAATACAATGAAAACCTTGTAAATACACTTTTTAATGTGATATTATGTTATATTAAACTGGGTGGGGAAAATCTCGCTGTAGCTAAGACTTTCCTTTTTTGGCTAAGAATATAGTAAATTTTAGTTGGATCTTGGTGCAGCTCAGAATATGTCATGCTAGATAAATTGAACAATTTGGTGTGTTTCAAGCCCTGTCCAGGATTCTTTATTTGAGCAAAATTTCCTTTAATGAGGCGTAGGCTCCTGCATACACTCCATGTTGAACATCTGCCTACAAATCAGCACAACTTTACTGTAACGTTCTGTATTCACAGGCACGTTACTCTGCTGAGAAGTCTGTAATCAGCAGAAAGAAAATGGAGCTAAAATATAGCATAAATGAAATTTCAGGGGCTAAAATCTGTCTGATGACAGAGCTGTTGGAATACTTTGACTGATGAATTCAAAATGCTTCCCCTCCAAAACAGGGACCAGAAACAAATTCCTCCACTTGACTCTTCTTCTTGAATTTGTGTTTAGAGTGATGGCTCCATATGTTTGCCCTGTCAATAGTTTTCCAGTCCAAAACCCTTTAACTTTCAAAATATTTTCAGATGTGGATCCAGACTTGATATTTCCAGTATGTAGGACACTTTGGCCTTGCTTTTTAAAAACCATATCATTACCTACCTCTCTGTCCATTCTGAGTGAAGACCACTTTTCTTTGCTACTTGCTTTCATGATCTTCCAAGTTGGGAGCTGAAACAGATTAGCAGCTTCCAGGAAGCCCTGAGGATGGTAAAACTTTAATAATCTGTTTCTGACTACAGTAAGAAAGTTCTGGATATTCAGTCTGGTGCTAGTGTAAAATGGTATCCACTTCACTTAGTAGCAAAGTGGCTTTGGATACTGTGAAGGAATATGACTCTGTAGGGCTCTCCACCGTGAGTAGAGCAGCCACTTCTGTTGTTGCCTGGCTCTCCCTTGTTAGTGGATACTGTAAATCGTTGACCAAATGACTCCAAATGTGTGCCTTCATTGCAGCACCAGCACCCAAGCCAATCTGATTGCTCAGATATCTTCTTTTTCATGAGGCGTGACAGGTTGGTATGGTGCCAATGAACGCCTCCTCCGAGATCCATTCTCTCCAGGCACAGTGAGCAGTGTTGTGTTTCCTGCACTGTTCATATACATTTCTTCAATATTAGAAAATGCTGCTGAACTTTGTGCCCAGTTGCACTTCTTGTCAAGAGACCAGGCTGTTTTTTTGGATCCCCTTCTCTGATATTCCTTCCCATAATGAGTCGTGTCAAAAGGACTTATTTATTCTGCATAGATAAGGTCTGACTGCAGCATCAGGAAATTTTAGCAATGTTCTGCTTTCTATCCTGTTTTATATCTAAATTGACTAAAGGATAGAGAAATCAGATTAAGTGACTTCAAGTCACACAGCGAGCAACTCACTTCAAATAGGATCCCAGGAGGATACTTGTGGTTCCCAGCCCTCTTCTGTAACCTCCAGACCACATTGTCTCCCTAATGCACAGTGCAGTGAATTCAGTCTGAACATTAAATTACAGCTTTGGCAATGTAGTAGAAGTTCCCTGGGCTCCCATATTTGCTGGAACTTGAACTTTCCAGATGAGTTTCTCATTGTGGTTTCTATAGTCTTCCCTCTTGACCATGCCCCTCACAGTGGGGCACAGTATATCTAGAGGAATGTTCAAGGCCACTGCAACACACTTGCCAGTTCTCATGTTAGCTACCCATCCAAGTAAAATCTCTGTTCTTTGCTATTAATTGAGGATGGCAAGACATCGTAGTGACTTACTCCACTTATCCTGGCTTTGTCATTCACCATAGGTGAATTTGTGGTTGATTGTGGCCCTCAAAACAAAGTTTTATGTGAGCCCCTCTAGTGGGGACCTCTGTAAACTTGCTGTGGAGAAGAAGGTAGTGAGAGAGAAGCTTAAGACCAGAAGAAGCTCTCTTGAATGAGACTTTGCAAGTAAGTGCAAAATGTCTTTGGATATCTCTGTGGCTGTACAATTCTTCCCATTACATATAATAAGCATTAGGTGGGAAAATGGCTCTGCAGATCACCTGGAGTCAATGCCTCGCTTTGTATCCATACAGGCCTCTGAGGGAAGGCTTCCTTCAACACACCACTTTGTGGTTCCCTCTTGTGAACTAGCAAGGGCTGGGAAATACAACCACTGTATGTTCTCTGTACATCCTGATTTTAAAACTCATTTTCAGAAGCAGAAGAGGAACACTGCAAGTTGGATTTTTCAAATGTTCTGAATCTCTGTAGCTCACAGACCACTGAAAAGGGTGCTGGGCTTTGTAGGATCCTGTCTCTTGGCTCTTACACAGTAAGAGTTATGTTCAAAACTTAATGCCTGTATGTAAGCAGGGCAGGTTCAAATATACATGTGTGAAAACTGGAACTGCCCTATTGCAAAATGGAATGAGGTACCAACTATGCGTTGCCTATGTAAAAGTCTTTGGAACTGTTTTTTCACTTCTGAAATAAAATGACTATAGAGCTAATGTACAGAACAGCAAAAACAGAACAGCAATTAAATCAGTATTATTTTGTTGTGGTCTCTTACGAAGGGCATGTGGAATGTCCCTAAAACAAGGATTCCTGAACTATAAACCAGTCTGCTTGTTGGGGCAGTGGTGCAGCTGTCAATTAGTCACATGCCAAAAAAGGCTGATCTGACGGTTTGCGGGCAGGTCTATAGCTGGGGGCCTGTGCCACAGAGGTCTTGCGGGCACCTTTGGCAAGTTATGCAGCTCCTCTGGGCCTGTGCATCCTGCTGTAAAGCAGAGCTCCCTGACTTCTGGGGCACCATGCCTATAAAGCACTCGGATCTTGTAGCAGCGGGAGGAAGGAGACGAGCTCAGAAATGCCTCAGATAACAATATCAAATATGGGATAACTTCAAATTTCAGAATCATAGAGTAATTTAGGTTGGCTGGCCTCTGGAGGCCATCTGGTCCAACTTTCTGCTCAAAGCAAGGCCAGCCTTAAAGCTAGAGCTTTAATGTTTTTGGTCAAAGACCTTGGTGTCTCCCCTACCTTTCTGCTCTAAGAACATGATGACAACTGTTTTCTTAAATGACAAGAACTGTTTCCATAATCCTTTCCAAAGCTTTATGGGTTAATGGGTGGTTCTGGTGTGAGAAGCAGCAATGCTGTGCTTTTTTGGAGGGCCTCGTGGTGCTCCTGCTGGCTTCTGTGCTGCGCCCCCCTGCCCCCCCTTGTTCAGAAGTGCTAGATGCTGGACAATAGTGGTGACGTGGTCAGTCCTTGAATGCAGGGCTGTGGGCTGGGTAGGCACCACTCAGCTCCTCAGAGGCTTGAGCCCCATGTGGTACAAGAGGCTGTACCTGGAAAATGGAAAGGCGAGGTATTAATCAACATGTAATTACCTTATTCACTTGCCACTCTTTGTCTTGTATTCCTATTAAAGCAGAAGAAATTTCAGCAGGAAACCAACTCAAGCAATGAACATATTTTTACAATTTACAAGCAGTTTTATGGCCCTGAAAACGGCTAGTAAGAGTGATACGGGCTGTTGATGATGAGCTTTGCAACTTGCAATCTAAAAAAAAATATAGATCTACATTTAGATACTGTGTCTTCTGAAAATGATCAGTGTGTGCAATCAGATAAGCTGAGACAGTTCTTTTTTTCTTTTTTGGCATGGAATCATAGTTTATCTCAGCTAGTCGATCATAGGATTCCTGCAGAAATATATCTCCAGTTAAACTTTATTGAGATGAAAGATGACACTGGGGCCAGGTTCTGCTCTCCTTTGTATTGGAGAAAACCTGTTGCATCCTCATTGATTTCTTACAGAAATCTGTGGAGTGGAACAGAAATGGCCCACCATGCAAGGCTATATTGCAAAAACCTCCCCTTTCTTCAGTAAAAAGAGAGTGAGGTTGCTTCAGACTTACCCCAGAAGGATAATGGAATTTGGCCTGTCTTCCTGTTACTCTGGTTGGTGGTTTATTCAGCCTAAATGGTAAAGTTTACATTTTTAGCGGATTGTATTTCCTAACTTCTTCATGACCAAATATGATGAAGAAATCATCTTCTTTTCTTTTGTTGCCCCTTTTAGGGGGTGGTTGAGATGCTGTGCCTGAATAGTTGCATAAAATCTAGTTCAGCTCTTTATTATGGAACTAGGAGGAAAATTATCTTCAGGCTAAATAGGAGTAACTTACTCCATCACACGATGATAAATTCTTTCCCTGATGTGGCACCATTTTGTACTCAGTCTGATATCTCGTAAGCTTCCCTTCTCTTGTTCTGCTTTCCCTTGATATCATCTGACTAACAGAAATTATAAAGACACAACAGATTGAAACAAAAGAAAAATAACTGCAGCTAATAACATCCCCAAATGCTCCTGACAAGCAAACTGGGAGCCAGAATTAATCCTTTTATGCAAAGACGAGAAGTTCCCACGCAGAGTGCTAAGGATCATTTCTGTATCTCTGATGTCGCACCACAAACATCCATTTTGTGCAGTCTGTGTAATTAACACATTCCTTTACTGAACAACATCTCTCTATCCCATCCATTAGCTCAGGAGTGGCAATGAGGCAGAGTAGACTCTACGAGCTTGTTTGGCTCCTGTGGTCTCATGTTTGCCAACTGCTGACCCTCTTGGCTTGTGTGTAGGGTACCAGGGATCGTAGGGGTCTCCTGGACAAGCATTAGTCAGCTTCTGAGATCAGACAAGATCTAGAGAAGCCTGCACAATGTGGATGAGGCCTTCCATAGCTTAATGCCTACAAATATACCTTTTAGATTTATCTTCATTTAAATTTAGTCCCTATTAAACTATAGAAAACTATGTTATAACCTGAGTATAATGTGCTATAAATTATGATTTAAAACAAAAACAGCAACAAACCAAAAAAAAATTTCCTGACTTCTGTAGCTGGAAAAATGGACAAAGTTTCAGGATTTATCTGCTATATTTTGGGGCTTATTTGTTTTCTTTTAACTGGTCAACACTATCAACTAATAAAAGATGTTGTGTCTTCCCACACTTTCCCTTGCGCAGATCCTTACTTGGACTAACAGCACATCAACAATATTGGTACTGAAGCCATATGATTGTCCTTATTATAGTCTTCAGCATATCATTACAGACCTTTATATAGTGTGCTACCTTATTAAAACTACTCTTTATCAAAATTAACGTGCTTCACCAAGAGCAAGGCATTTTGGTGTAAATATAGTTTCTTGAACCGCTCTTTTCAGTTCCAATGGGTTTACTTCAAGGAGATAGAAGTTGTACCATTTAGTCATAGTGAGCACAATGTGAGCTTGTCTGTTAATAAGCTGCTAGAAAGGGAAGGAATTACATCTATTTTCCTCCTCCTTATTCATTTGCTTTTAATAATTCACATGTAATTTGAATGTTAGGTAACAGGAGCAGAACCAATATTTATTGGATCCTAAGCCATTTGACAGTGAAATAATGAAATGGAAACATTTTCTGCTCCACAGTTCCAGCCCTTCCCTGCAACAAAGCTGAAAGATAGGTAAATTTATACTAATGGAGAACAACTTGTTTCAAAGGCTGAGCAGACAGAAATGGATTCAGTCAAACTGGGAGCAGATAATTTTGGAGGTAGAGGAAAAGCCTTGTAGTATCCCTAGCAATTCTTTGTGTACATATAAATAAGCTCGATCATCAGAGAATACATTCATCTGTCCACTGTTTTAGTTCAGGCCCATCTCCAGCTTGAGATCCCAAGTGAAGCATTATCATAACTTGAATCATTATTTCCTGGAGGGTGCACGTTTCACACACTGTCCTGCTGGGGCCTGGAATGCCAGAGGCTTGCGTCACCGCAGAGATTGCACTGTTATATAAGTGATATCCTAAGGAAAGGCCGTAGCAACAACATATTCCTCTTGGGGAAGATGTCTGTGAAAGCCTGAGTGTGACCTAGAAAAGTTGCTGATAGAAAGAGTTGCTCTCAAGGAGTCTTCATCGAATCAGGCATCAGAATGCTGATAAAGTTTTACAAGAGAACTGAGATTACAAGAATACAGCAAAGGTGGGGTACTAATAATTCTTTATTTAAAAAAAAAAAGAAAAATAAGCCTTTGGCTCTTTAGCCAAGGCCAAGGCTTGATCTCTGGATCTGTGAGTTCTTACAAAATCAACAGAACCAGAGCTTTGCCCAAGAGATCAATATAAGTTATTGCTATTCAGTAGTTAGAGTAAAATATTGTAGCGGATCACAACTCAGTAACAAAAATGGTCTGGGAAAATGGATGCACGGTTTATTGAATCCTACTTAACTTATAAATTTTTCCCCAAATTTTGAAATTTGGAAAAAATTCAGGCTGTTCTAGCA
The DNA here is from genome assembly GCF_036417845.1 of Apteryx mantelli. Taxonomy (NCBI): domain Eukaryota; kingdom Metazoa; phylum Chordata; class Aves; order Apterygiformes; family Apterygidae; genus Apteryx; species Apteryx mantelli. The sequence goes on along the minus strand of NC_089986.1, from coordinate 21,785,175 downwards.
AGGATGAGTCAAGACTTCAGTTTGGAATTCAATAGCACCTCAGGCTCCTTTCATAGAGGAATAAATTATTCCATAAGTTAGGAAACAGAGGTGCAGCAAGCTTGTAATAACTGTGCAATGACATGGTGCAGTACAGAGACTTATTTATTAATTTTTGTTGTGAATTTACACTGATCCAAGGAGGGTGTATGTGTTAAAAATCTTCTCTCTTATCACAGCACCTATACTGCCTTCCCTGCCCCTCTAGATACCATGTATTGCTCATATTGAGAAAAATTGTCTTTGTTCATGCTGGTTAAGGTTTTTCCTTCCTTGTATGTTTTTAACTTGAATTTATAATATTCCTAGTGATATAATTGTGCTAGGAGGACTAAGCTTAGAATGAGCTGCAATAAATCTGAAGAAAGACTTCATTCTCCATTTTTATCTGGGCAAATTTTTAAAGGCAAATTGAAAACTACCTTCAAGTGGGTCCCAACTTCTCCAGCTCTCCTATCCTCCTTTTTTGATTGGGGTCAGCACCTGCTCCTGTGGTCTTTCTCCATGAAGTTCTTGTCATTAATTATGTCTTCCTTGCCTTTAATAACAATAACCAGGGTTATTGCTTGCAACCAATTCCAGGCCTGTAGTTCGAAGAGACCTACATCTTAATCCACCTTGCATGTCCATAACTTTATCTCTGCAGCTTGTTCTATGACTTACCTTTTTCAAATCTCAAATGTATCTTGGTAGTGTCTCTCATCTAATGTGATATGAAATTTATGAAACAAGAGAGAATTGTTCAAAGCTTTTTTTTTGGGGGGGGGGGCTAAAACTTTCTGCAGATTTAATAACTGTTTGGCATCTTAAGTCCTGGGTAGATAGCTAAATGAAAGAGTTCATACACATGTTGTTTTGAGACATAATTTAAGATCTTCTAATACAAAGCAAACAAATAGCTTTCTTGCTTCTTTTTCTGTTATTTGAAAATCCTTTTTGGCACAGTGTATACATAGTTCTTTCGGCCAAATATCAGTGCAGCTGAAAAAATTGTCACAAAGTTCAGCAAAGGGAAAGTGGGAGCCAGGGCTGAGTCATTGCATGTATTGGAGCGGGAAGGAGGAAGAATTGGACTGTACTGACAGAGAGATTCAGAAAATGCTGAGGAAGAATCTATCCCAGAGGACGCTGGCAAGATATCAAGAAACAAAGCAAGAAACAAAATAAACCACGGCTCCACAAAGGGATGGAAACCACCCCCCACAAAGTCAGCCAAAGAACTTTCCATCACAACATCAACATCAGTCCAACTCTCTCTAGTTTTCCCAAGACAAAGCGACCGCAGCACTGACACTCATAGCAGTTCATTTAAAATATTGATCCAGCAGATATTTAATGCTGGAGTGGCAGTGGTGAAATGTCTCATATGTCAAGGAGCAGCATGGCAGGGTGTTCGGGAAGGAGAGCAGGGGGTGACCTCTGTGACAAGGGTCCAGCCCCACAGCACCTGAGGAAGAGAACAGCAGATCCAGTGAGAGTAACTAGCTTCGGCCAAGAGTCCAGTGATCACCAGACAAATTCATGGTGACAAGGCAGGTCCAAGATCAAGCAAAGAAGTCAAGTTAAAAAGGCAAAGTCAAGGTTCGGCAAGGTACAACATCAGGTACAGCGTATCTATGTTGTAGTTCAGAGACAGACCAAATGTATGTGCTCAAGTGCAGCTCTCAGTCCAATGGGTGAAGAGCCTAAATGAGACTTCTCACAGTGTTGCACCTCACAGCTGCACTGTTTTTGTGGAAATCTGATCCAAGGTTATACAGCTGTGCAGCATGAGAGCAGACTTTGGACTCAAGCAAACATGCCCTTAAGATGGGGAGGAAGAGGCTCCAGGAGAGGATCACAGGGGAAGGTGGTTGCAGACTGGGCAGGGCGGTTAGTTGGTTCACTCTGCACCCTGAGAGCAGAGCAGGAGAGGGAGGTTGGGTGCAGTGGGGCCAGCAATAAGCCCAGGATTGTGGGTAGGGGTGTGCCAGAGTAGTCAAAGGAGGTGCAAGAACCTGTTCTGGTCCCACTTCCAGTTCTGTTGCTCAGGATCTGGTCCATGGTTGCCAATGGAGGTGAACAGGATCTGTGCTTCTGAGAAAATGAGATAAGGCCAGAAAGCATTCTTTTTTTTTTTCTTTCATATATTTTTTAACCAAGTGCAGCCACAGGAAGGTTGATCTTGGACAGTGTTGCCTGTGGTGACAAGTCAGCCAGCTTCAGACAGGTAACACACCAGAGAGAGGTTAATCAAAGCAGACCTTCGCTTCCTGCAGTTCTTTCAAAATCATACTATATTATTACTTCTCTTAAAAAAAGGAGAGTTTAGTGACCATCTTCACAGTCAGTTGCTTCATTTTAAAGGTAGAGTCAGCTATAGCAATGCTAGATTTCAAGACATCAGTGTTTCATGTACTCAGTGGAAAGGGGTAACTTGCTGCCCTGAGGAATCTCAAGCTTTGTTTCCATAATGCCCTGCATGAATTCACAGGTTATTGTGGCTTTTGGCCCCCTGTGTCCTTGTAAGTATTCATGCCAGGGGGGCGGAAAGATAATAGTCACACCTAATTATCTACCTGTCTTAGTAGAACTATCTGAGTGTCTTCAAAGGAAGGCAAAATAAATTCTCTAGTAGATGGTTACAATACAGTTTTATCCACACAGCAAGTTCCTTTCTTATCCATTAATTTTTGCACAACTTTCTACTGCTTTAAAAAATAAACTTTTTTTCTATACTGTGCACTATATATTTTTCAAATTATATGCCTGAGAGTCAGTTATCAATGAACTTATGAAACTGTCTCATTTTTAGGTCCTTTTCCAATTCACATGTGACTTAAAGTACTTGCTAGGCTATTTTTGGCTATGTCGGTAGATAACTGATGTAACTGAGTGCTATTCTGTCATGCTCTGGACAACCTAAATTAACAAGCAAAGAATATATTAGGACTCAGGACTTGATAGGAGTGGAGAGAATTTCCCTTAATGTGGATGTTTGCTGATAATCATGTGCTTCTGAATCACTGCCTGTGATTCATGCGGAAGGCTGTGGCTTTTCTGGTTCTATTTTATTTACTGTTATTGTGCAGCTAAGGTAGGATTTTTCTAAAGGATTTTTTTTTTTGATTCAGGCGAATCAAGAGCAATGTCTTCACTAAGCACCTCAATTTTTATGTTTACACTTCAAGGTGTCTTTAAATTAAGCTTTAAAAAAAATCCCCCTTTCTAAAGTTTAGTGTCAGTCTGCCAGATTGAATGTTCCTTGTTTTTTTTTTTTCTCTTTCCCCTGGTGATTTCTCTGTCAAGGATATTGCAGTTGGCTATATGGTGGTAACTGTTCATTAGCAGCTCCGCTATAGTTGCTTCTCAAGCTGAGCCAAGCCAAGCTCATGTGTTTTCGGGACAAGGGTCAGAACATCCTCTCCCCTGTGTGCTCCAGAACGAGTTGTTCTAAGAAACCATCCTTTAAGGGTCAAACTTTCTGACATAAGACGAGTTTAGAAGCAAGCAGTGGAAATCCTACTTTATCATTTTATTAGATTTTGTTGTCCTTTTCATCTCCCAGCATTTTGTGCTCTGTAGTTTTCTTAGTAGAGGTCAGTGGCATGTAACTCTCATAGGGTGTTGCAGTTTTCAGAAAACCGAAATCTGTAGATTTTGTTGTATGGTCCTGGCTGCACAAAACTATGATAAGATTCCCTGAATCACTTTGAAATGTTCCTTATCTCTATAATCCCAATTATCATTTTGGCTTCTAATGAGGAGATCCACAGAGAATAACTATAGCCAAGTAAGTGCAGAGGTTCCCTTGCTCTCCAGTCAGTAGAGAGAGGAGGGCTTTTCCAGAAGATAACTGCATGGCTAAGGTAGATTCCTCTAGAAAAAGGCTCTTTCTCTCTCTTTTGTCCATTAAAGGAGATTAATATTGACTTGAAGAGATTCATGTCACCATAGTGGTGCTTTTCTTTGTTATGCTCAGATTGTGGTTCTTCGTGTAATAGTCATTCTGTGGGTGTGAGGTTTCACAACCTCTTAAGAGCTCCAAAACATTTTGTCCCAACCACTTCCTTATATATCGGAGCAATAAGGGACTGCCTGTGAGGTCTTAGAGGAGAGAGGAAAGGATCTAGAATACTGGAAAAGGGTAGGCATGAAATCCTACCTCAAAGAAGATGAAAAGAAAAAGGAGGAACTGTCAACTAAGCCAGTGTATTTTGAATACCACATTAGAAGTGGCATGTCCTGTCACTAGTGAGAACTCAGTAAGTTTTTTGATACTATATATGGCAACTTTCAGGAATATAATGGACTACTTAATACTTCCTAGCATACATCTCAGTTGCATGCTGTGAATATGATACAAGTCAGTGGATGTTAACTGTATTTAACTCCATCACAGTAATTCTCACTATTACATCTTTCAATATATCTAAATGATCAAACATGATCTAATTACAAAACAAAGCCAGAAACTGCATTTTTTATAGAAAAATCAAGCTATTTAAAGTTGTTAGCACACTATCTTTGATTGGTATTTGAATTTAGCTTTCTTTTCAATTTGGTTTCAAACAATTAGGGTAATGAAAAGAGATTCTGATTGCTGTCTTCAGCTACCTAATGGGAGGGTATAGAGAAGACAGAGCAGACTCTTCTCCAAGCTGCATGGTGAAAGGACAAGAGGAAACATACTCAAGTTGCAACAAAGAAAATTCCAATTAGACATTAGGAAAAAAATTTTTCACAACAAGCATGGTCAAATGCTGAGACAGATTGCCAGTGCAGCTTTGAATTATCTGTCCACAGGGATATGCAAAACTTGAAAAGGCAAGGCCCTGTGCAACCCTATGTAAGCTGGTCCTGCTTTGTGCAGGAGGTTGGACCAGAGACCTCCAGAGGTGCCTCCAAGCAAACTCCCTCTCTGATTCTGCAGACGCAGTGCCAGGATGATGTCTGAGGTGGCTTGGACACTGGAAACGGTCAATCTGTGGCGCCGCTGTGTTCCATAAGCGGTACTTTATATTGCCCTGCCATTATTACTTACACAGCTAAATTTATTCTCAGCACTATTAAAGCCACCATTTTAATCAACCGCTACCCTGAAGAGAGATCAGAGCACCCTGATGACTGTGGCTGTAGCAGCGCAGAGGAGGAAGGGTGATCCGCCAGGCAGGCTTGTTCCAAGCCACAGTAAAGCAACAGTTAAAACTCCTCCTTCCACCACGGCTAGTGGGCAGCCAGTTTGAATGCTGGAGCAGGGTGGCTTGCATAGTGAGTAGTCAGCTCCACTTTCTGAAAGCTGAACTGAAATTCTGTCTTATGGAGACATCTAAAATCACCACTAACTTGAAGAGACTAACACCTGTAATAGCAATCCTATCCTTTTACCTGAAGGAGCTGACATTGCTTAACCTTAACTTTGAGCATCAGCCTCTTTGTTCTCATGTAGTTGCTACTAGCTAAAGCTTCGAACAGCCTCATCCGAAGTAAATAAGTGGGAAGATAGGGCTGGAATTGTTGGCATACTGAAAACTGTTCAGCCCTTCCCTGTTCTGATAAAGGAGCAGGGAACAATGATGCAATAGCACTCTGTGGTGGACTAGTGCTCCAAGAAGCACCCTGTGCGTCAGGAGCTGAGCTGGTGTGCTGTCACCTGAGCACTGGCTGGTAGAGCTAATCACAACAACACAGACACCAGTTCTTTATTTATTACTAAGAAGAGATCATCCTATAATGCAAGCTCTATGCCACAGAGTCCATAACTAGATTAACAGAGCCAGATTTTGAGAGCTGTCTCGTCATGAATTTTCCTGAAAAGTTTACTTGTCAAGTTACAGTTACCTAGACTATAAGCTTCAAGCAGTGACTTTCTGAGCAAAGTCCTATTCTTGCTTCTATCAGTGTCAAGTGAGTGCACTGACACTCATAGGGGTGGTAAGGAGGATAATCACACTTCTGGGGTTTCCAGAACAGAACTTCACACTGTAATTTTGAGCTGGACCCATTTCAGGGTGACTAAGAACCTGTTTGTGACAGGATTGACTTATGGGTTTTTGTATTTTCGTGGCAGTTCGACCTGTATTTAGCAATTGATATATTTGAACGATACTTTGCATTACATTTATTAAATTTAGTATGTAATAGAATTTCCCCCACTTGACAGAAATATTATGCATCCTCCAGTCAGGAGGAAAAGATCTCTCTCTGATACGTAAGCATTTAATGGGAAAGGGAATTAGGTCTCAGTGTCCAAATATGAGCACAGAAGACATTGTATTTCACAGCATGAAGCACTGCAGATTTGGAAGCATTTTTTTGGCAAAAGAAAGTCCAGAGAAATCATTTTTTCAGAATTACTGGTAATGACATATTTCATGCTCCATATGAACTCTGTGAATTTCATGGTGTTTTGATAAACCAAAGCTCTTGAGTTGTGTCCTGCAAACTGCGGAAGAGTGGGTGGGAAGCAGTGGGACCTTGACTTGAGCTGGGAGCTTCTAGACCTGGGAACCATGGCGAACTACACTTTCAGGAACCTGACACCTTCTCAGTTAGCCTATCAATCCTGCAGGTGGATTATTTCAGAATGAGAAACCTTGGAAATTTAGGACATTGGAAGTGGGAGCTACTGGGGCTTCCATATTCTCCATGTCAAGTCTTTTATGTTCACTTTCATGAGGATTTGCAGTCTCTTGGTTTCCCATCTGTGCAGCACAGGCCCGCAGGCAAGCTGGCAGAAGCCTGGGCATGTTTCCAATAGGTTTCCACTGTAGTGTCTTTTTTTTTTTTTCCAAAAAAACCACAACTCCTAAATGCTTTGTTTTTGATGAATCAGCATTTTCCTATGGAAAACATTCCTTTGGAGAATTTCCAGTCAGAATGAAATCAAGCTTCAACATATTGCAAAATCCCTCCAGAAGCTTTATTTATAAGCAATTTTACTCTTCCTTGGCTTCCCTGTATAGTAAGAAAAGGAAACAGATACAAATAATGTTGTTGTGGGTATTTGTAATAGGGTTGTCTGGTTTTGCCCCTGCATAGACAGTGTATAGACTTTTTAAATACAACACCTGGAAAGGAGTTAAAATTCTTCCAGATTCCTATGGGGACAAATGGTGAGTTTTGAGTCTTTCTTTTTGCAGTCAAAACAGAGGTCACGGAACGTAAAATTAAAACAAATATTTCAGTATTTGCTTTGTAACTTGCTTGTAAGACAGATTTAAAACTAAGCACATTTTAATGAAAATTATAAATTTGATCAGACATTTTTGAATACATATTTATATTCAGCTTTGGTTCATTTTGACTGCATGTTTCTTCTGGCCATCTATCCTGGATCAAAACATAGCTAAGGCGGTTGGAAGAAGTATAACTGTAAATCACGAGTAGTACTCAGAGTGGTAAATACAGTCTTTTTGTCTTGTGCCTTTTTGTCTTGTGCCTTTATGAACTGAGTAGGTGTGAAGGCAGCCATCATTTCAGGCTTGTAATCATGGGATGGCAGCTAGAAACCAGTCATGCAAATTCACATCCTTACTTTCACAAGTTAGTCATTCCCTTAAAATAGGTGAATAGACCATCTCTGCAACACTCCCTAGATGCATTAAGTTTAACTGTATGTGCAGTCCCTTCCTCTTTTTTGGGTTAACAGTTTAATGGTTTTGAAAACCCCTCCTCCTCCAGCATTTTTAGAGGGTCTTTTCCAGCCCATGTCAGCTACCTGACTGGAATTCAATTAAGTCATAGCTAATCCTTTTGCCTTAAGGTGAAGTATTAAGTTAGGAGCAATTCAGCTGAGTTACATCAACCTGAATTCAGAATTCTTCTGTGCCCTTTTTTCATTAGCTGAAGTTCACAGATGAACTCCATGCACAGCCTCACCTGGGAAGCTTTTTCTCCTAATAAAAACTAGCTCCTGTTTCTGTCCTTCATATTGCAGGCAAAGAAGGCAGTGCAACTTGATGTGCTCCTGTGAAAAGAGACCTTCAAGCCCAGCCTGCCACAGAGATCTCCCCTCAAGAGGCATGATCTGTATGTGAGGAATATGAGATTACAGACAGAGTGGAATTAGGGTGAGTTCAGCTATCTCTGTGCAGACTCTACCACTCATAAATATGGGCTTTTCAATAGCAGTGCAGTTAATGGGTGGCTGCAAAACTACTAAGGGCATTTTCTAGAGGTGGGAGAAGATTTCATTCCTTCTCCAACCTGGTGGTCCCTTGAGACAAGGCTTTTGTAGCATGCAAGACTTCATGTCTTCACACACTTAGAAATAGCCTGTTGCTTAATACTATTTTATCCCTGAATGTTCCTATTTGGTCTGGCCTTGTTGTTTATGCTGATGTGGAGGCAGAAGAGGAATGCCCCAGTTAATTGTGGTGAGATCAAGGATGTGTCCCAAAATGTGCAGTAGCAACAGCAAGAGACAATTCCTTTATTTAACATGTACTAAATGGAAAAATGGAAAATGGAAAAAAAATTTGAATTATACCTTTTATGGTTCTGAGCTAGAGAAGTAGACCATCGCAAACATAGCACAGCTACTTGGAATTGTTTAAAGAAGCAGTTTGCTATGCTGCACATAGATCTGGAAAGAATAAACACAGGGAGCTGTGGAATTTAATTAGGTTTGCTGTAATTGGAAATAAATCTGAGGCATTAAGTCCCAATCAGAGTTACCCAAAGTCCAAGCATGTTTAGATTCAGAATGAATGATTCATATCTTTCTTTAATTGGAACTATTTTTTAAGGGACACCTTCTATGCTGGGAGAGCTAAAATTTACTTTTTCCACATGTAAAGTTACATAGAACAGAATTTTAATGAACTTATTTTCAAATTCAGCACCAAAATCAGTGTTTGGGTTTATAATGAGATCCGGCATTTATAGCATGGAGTTCATTAAAGAATGTGACTCCATCTGAGCTGTTCAGTCCTGAGTCTGAAAATTGCCAAACTGAATATGTGACCATTAAGTATCTTCTTTAGAGCACAGTTGGGAAGAGAACATGCCATGAACCAACTGACAATAAAACCCATTGGAGCAACTTGCTAAAGGTGCATGAAGGATAAAGCTGTGAATGGGAAGCCATGGGAGTTGGAGCAGATTAACATTTACAAGGCCATGCGGTTTCTTTTTACCTAGGTCTGTGGATACTTAATATATCTGAAAGTTCACCTGCTTAAAGGAGCTGTTCCAAAATGTTGTAATCAGTACTCTTTAAACACAGAACAAGCATTTTTGCCTTTTTGAGGGGGTGGAAGGAGCCCAATGTTACTGGAAAATATCCAGGGATTGGACTGAGTATACTTGTTCTCTGGTATAGAGAAAAGGCTCCTTTTCAGTCTCTATGTGAAAGAACATTTTGAGCTGACTTATACAGGGTGCAAAGTTCCCAGCATCTTACAGGACTAAGGCTTTTCAGTGAGATCTTAATGGCATGACAAGGATTGATTCAGTATATCTGCTGTGGGATGTGGGATTCATAGGATGTGCTTTACAGTCCTGGGTGGCTTAGAGCATAAGGGAGCTGGGAATGCTGCCAATTTCTTCTGGACACCTTAAAATCATGGCGGTTTTCTTAAATATCCAATGTATTGTTTAGATAAAATGGTTTATGAGAATATTTCTGTAATAAATGGATGCAGTCAATCAGCTTAATTCTGTACAAATATAGAAGCTCCTAAAAATCCATCTGAGATGCCTACAGAATCCAAGTCAGGTTCTTGCTATTTTCTGTAGGCAATGAACACTGCAGGTACTCCTCTTCTAGGTCAGTATGGTTACCCTGCATCTGAAAGGAGCCCTATTAGCCCCCTACAAGCAATTGCCCAAACTGCTTTTCTGCAATAACTTGCAATAAACTTACATCTTGGTTTTATCCAATTTAATTGAAAATTTGGCTCATGTTTTGAATACATCTGGTCTTATATCAAGCTTTAATGAATGTATTCAACCTCGGTCAGTCAAGCTGCTTGCAGATGATTTTTAATGCTGACTTCTGCTGTTACCAAGACTGCAGTTTTTGACCAGCCATCAGTGTTTTCCTATCTTGCAGGAAATTATACTTCTCAGGGTGGGGGGAAATGAAGCTTATGTTTGGAGAGTAGATAACTAAGTAGGGAGGGTTTTTTATTTTGTTTTTTCTTCTCACATATATATGTATTTGTTAAATACTTTAGAAAGTGTCTTGGTTTATGAAGTTAATGAAACAATAATAGAAACAGTTTAAAGTGATCTAGCTATTTTAGCAATGCAAGAAGAAGCTCTGGAAAATTTTCTACGATTTATATTTTCAGTGGAAAAACAAGCTTTATTAACAAGCTAACTCCTGCTTCCAACACTATTCTAGGCCAAGCTATTCTGGATTAGGCCCAGAATCAGCTGCCTTTTCTGTTTCAGATCAGAATGGGCAAAGAATGAGCTCTGATTGGTGGATAGAGCTTTTCAGCTGTTTGTGACTGCTTCACTTCTGTGCTCAAATCACAGATAATCAAAATAATACATATTCCATGGGTATTCAAAGTCCTTGTGTCATAGTGTATGAAATGAACTGGTGTACAAAGCAGCAGAAAAGCAATAATAGCTTTAATTCTCTGTTCTGTCCCTGATGCAATGAAAAAGCTAAGGAGAAGGCAAATATCCTCTCATTACAGCCATTTTGCCTGCTTTTAATAATAGCTTTACATTTATTAAATTATTTTTAGTAAGAATATTGACCTATGACACATGAAAAGCTATCTGGCTACTAAAAGGGTGGTTCTGGAAGTGGAATGCAAATTCTTCTTACATCCACCATTTACTCTCATCTTGAACACTGTATCATATTAGCAAAACATTTATAGTGCAGGAGATGGATGAGTCAAAGTATTACACTAATAGTTTAAACTGAAGACAGGCCAGAATTCTTCTGTGGTGTTCTTTGACGTATACGTAGTGGAGTGAACAACCAAAAGGAGATTTAAATGCTATAAATCAAACTGTTGCTCAACCCACCATCAGTAATCAGGAGAAAGTTTCCACAGCTGTCTCTTAGCAATTGCTAATAATAAAGTATATTTCTACTCCTATACACAATGGTAATATTTTTACTTAGGTGACCAGCGGGATTGGCTGTCAACATGTGGGTGAGAGGTTTCACTCCACTCTTCCCCCCCCCCCAATCTTTCTGAGTAGGGTTTTGTTGCTTTCTTCTACACTTAATTTTAAGAATATTGTCAATATTTGCTTACTTAAGGTGTGCTGGGGTGGAGATCCCAGTCCCCTGGTTACCATGCAGCTCCCATTGAATTCAGTGCCTGCCTCTTTTTTGTGGAAATCGGGATACCGTGGGGGGGCTGGCATGCACCATAGGGAGTCGGGAGACAGCTGGCTGAGCACTTGCAGCCGGGAACTCGGAGCGTGCCCAGGGCTCCCAGGCTAGGTGTAGACTTGGTGTCCAGAGGAGAAGGCAGGATTCAACATGATGCCCAGCTCTGTCATGGGTCTTTTGGATGGCAATGGACAAATCCTTTTACTTCTCTGTTTCTCAGTTTTCCCACAAGAAAGTGGAATAATGCTATTTCCCTTGTCTGAAAAGTGCAGCGAGTTTAACAAGTAGAAACCACTGTGAAAGTCGGGTAATAATTTTATTATTAAATATTATCACTTATTTCTTGAAATACTAGCAACAATTTGAGAATACTCTCTCACTATAAATTATGGCTATACACCCTCGAGTCACCTCCCTGTGCTTATGCTGTTAGATGCTCTGTTTGACAGCCACCACGGTGATTTCTGTATGGGTCTGGCTTTGAGACGAGTGGTTTGGGTAGGGATGGCGGCTGTCTGTGGATGCCTGTCCTGTTTGTTGGGTGTGTTGAAAAGAACCTCGACAAGGAAGTAAGAATTGGAGGAAGAGAAGGCACAGACACTTCAGAGAAACAGGACAGTGTCTTTGCCACCGAGGTCCGATGGTGTGCTAGCCTGATAGCGTTAGACAAAATGTTTGCATGTTATAATCCATACTCTCCTTATTTGCTTGGTGTGAAGCAGTTAGGGCCTGATTTACAAAGGGTCTGAGCTCTGAGAAGTGCATCTGAAGTCAATGAGCTTTCTGTCCTGAGAATAAGAAAGGCCAAGTTCTCGAAAAAGCAGGAAATGACTAAGTAAAAATGGCCCTCCAATGTTAAGGAATTGTCATGGCTGGGACGGGACAGCAGGCAAGAACTATATCTTGCAAAATTTGAAGAGTTTGGCATTTTATATTTACTCCTGCTCAGGGCAAATAAGAGACCTTCCTGTTTCTACATTCCCCTGCCTGCATGATTTTTTTTTTTGAGGGTACAATGGAATATCAGAGATCTGCTTTTTGGTAAGTGAATGCCACCCTGTGCCCTGAGGGAGCCCATGTCCTCTGAGAGCAGTGGGATGGCAGCGGCCCCCTCCCGGGGCTGAACCACCTTCTCCCTGTCCAGGTGGGAAAGCGAGCTGCAGCTCTCGCTCCCTTCCACCAGCCCGTCTCCATCACGTGGCTGTGGTGGTGCTTTACACCATCAACTATCCTGCAGAAGGACACCTGTTGGGTGATGGACATCCCCGTTTTCCCTGCTGTGGGGAGCATCGCATCTCTATCGCGTCTCAACTGTCGTCCCTCCTGGGATGAGCCCTGGCAACACTGTGGCTGCTGGGAATGCTGCGGCTGTGTCTCCGCGACACTTCTCTCTGCAGTATGTCCAGCAGCCAGCTTAAAAATTCAAAACAGTTATCTCTGAGCTTGTGCACATTTAGAGGTCTTATTGTGGCTAATGAGTGTAGGTGTGGTGTCTGCTGTCAAGTCTATAATTTGCTTTGGAGAGGAAATAGCTCAGGGTCTCGGCACTGTCTCCTCCGCTCCGTAAGCTCTGCTGCTCATCCGTGCTCGCCCTGACCTGGTGCTCAGTCTGTACCTGCGCTATGAAACGTGTACCTGGTGTTACAAACTGTCTAACAGCAAGGAAGAGAGGAAGCTAATTCTCAGTCACTTACTCTTTCGTGAAAATAGAGCCCACATGAAGCATACCAGTGAAACTAAACTTGTTCTGATAAAATCAAATGTTGCTGAGCTGAGCAAATCAATTAAGTTACCTTTTCTTCCATCTGTCCTCTACTAAATTCATCTTAAACTATTGCAGTCACGAAAAGCAGTTGTTAAAAATGGCAAGGTTCTTGTTCACAAAAATAATGGTTTTAATTATGTCTGCACTATCTTGTGCAGAGTTGGATGTTTCTACACACTGGTCCCTCAGCTGACAGAGGAAAAGGTTAAAATCTTTTATTTTAATTTCCTCAAATATCTTTGGGATCTGTGTAATGCAGAGTAACTTAGCCAGGACAAAGCTCTGCCCCAATAGAGCTGCAGTGAAACTGTGTCTGAACTGGCTCTAAACATGTTCACCTGAGCGAACACACCTCGGTGTCTGGGGAAGGAGAACTCGCACTATTTACTCAAGGGAGGTGCTCAAGTTTGGCACGTAGATGCCATAGGTCCTGTATATAGTTAACCGAGCGAGAACTTCTCCAGGACGTGACTGAGGTCTGCATCGCCCTGTGGAGCTGCCTATCTCTCTCCATTGACTAAGGACAATTAGGCTGCTAACTGAGGCACTTTAATTATTGTGAATCTCTTTCCATCCTGCATATTCTTGTAACAGAGCCAGAGGCCAGATCTTTCACACAAGTGTTATTTAGATTCCTCCTATTTCTTTGGACCGTGGTGCTCCTTTCCCTTTCTTTGGCTGCAGTCAGGCATTCATTTTTCTTTAGTATTTTTTGGTTAACTTCTTTATTAACGCAGTGTAGTTAGTGCTGCACTTCCTTCATACAGTGCTAGGTTAGACACTCTCAAGCACTTGCTATAAGCATAGCAAATCCTAGTCAAGTGGTATTTTGGCTAACAGTCCAGTGCAGGAGCAGTCCTTTGCTATTCAATATTAAGTGGAAGCGTGTGTAATTTGGTATGGCTACTCTGTAAAGTAAGCATGTTTTGTTTCTGTGGGATATTCATGTGAAGTAAAAATAACATGGAGCAAGATTCTCAGCTTTTGTGTTTGTTTAACTCCATGGGACTTACACGAGCTGCAGATCTGACAGTTTTACAGCACATGTCATCTAATGTATAGAGTTGATATGAACTCTAGGGCTTGGCCCAGCATTGGCTGGACAACCCAGGCTTCACCACTGAATCAGCAAGATGATATATATATATATATATATATATATTTTTTAAACAAGAATTTATTCTGGGCAAAGAAAAAGCACCCCCCCCACCAATATACCATGCTTATACAGTATAAGCAGCAAGGATGGTGAGGCTTTAGGAATTTTGATTCATATGTAGTGCTTGGTTCAAAACCTTTTTAGCACAATTCCGATCAGACTTTTTCTGTACAGAAGCTGTGAATGAATGCAAGGAAGAGATAAGACAGACAGAAGAAAAGCCAATCACATACATGAGACAAAACGCACTGTAAAGAAAGGTGCGTGCTCTTTTTTTTTTTTTTTAATTTTTTCCTCTCCTGCCACCATCTCACATGCAGAGAGACACAACTCAAACTGCATCCAAAATTTTTTTTAAAGAACTGCTAGTCATTTTCCATCCACTTGAGGATGGTTGTGACAAAAACCTCATTTCTTCTCCTTAGCTCAGTGCAATTTTCTCTTGTACTTCTGCTGTTACTGATATATAACCCAGGATGTTGATCTGTACCTTAGCTGGCTCAGTAATCAGATAATTTGTAAAAAGTAATCTCTTTCATGTTCAAGCCAGTGAAAGAAAAATCAGATTGATTGACCTAGACTCTCCTAATTGCCTCCTCTTAGGACCAAGGATTTTTATCTATCCTAATCCAGTTAGGCTTGGAAATCAGATAACGAAGCCTTGCATATAAATTTATCTTCAGCTCTGTTCAGTAACACCTGACTTCTTGCTCCAGGGGAAAAAACAGTCTGATAATAAGTTCTTAATCCTAATTAATTTTTATATAAATAGGCAGCCTCTTAAAAACTTGAAATATATACCCTTGCATTAATTACATTTGCCCTGTTTCAGCTGGAGGAGAGGTCTTTTTATAAAGAAAAAAAGATCCTGCAGACATGAAAAACCATCCAGACAAAGCGAGCGCAGATATAGAACAGTCATCTGAATCTTCCTTGCTATTGTAAAAAAATATATATATATCATGTAATAGTTTCTTTTTAAAAAAAAATCATAAGGAGAGGTTCTAGGGTTATATCAAGTCAAAATAAGGACAACCTTGCAATATAAATAAGACCTTCTCATGAGAATCAATCTTGTTTCAAAGATTCTGCAATACAGAACTCGGCCCAAATCTTTCTTAAGCTTTTTAAAGAATCATTGTTGTTTAATCTTATGTAGAGTGTAAGGAAATGAATTCTCTGCAGGTCTAAAATGGTTTCTATAATGGGTATGTGGCTTAAGTTAGCCTGCTTTATCTGTTGAGGGCAGCTTTGATTCATTCAGCTCCTGGCAAGAAGGCAGATTCCCATGTACTTTTCACACTTTGCTAGTGCACTGTGCCCCTGCCCCAGCTGCCTCGTGGAACATGAGTTTGTGTGGTGGATTTTTTTTTCCCCCTGTTTGTTTTTGTTTTTTGTTTTGTTTTGTTTTTTGGGGCTTTTTTTTTTGTACATGCCTTACAGATCACAATCACTTGCAAGCTGCATTAAGTTCTGTGGGAATAAAAGGCATACATAAATCTCTGATTATGATTATTATGACTATGGTAACAAGAGCTGTCTGAGGAACAACAAATTCTGTCTTGCAACAGCCTATGAGGTTTTGAAATTCCCTGTTGGAATGAGATCAAACCTTTCACTGTCTGTGAAGCAGAGCTGTTGAAACATCCATTTTTGGACTCTAAACATCAGGTTTTTTTTTTTTTTTTGGAGATCTTTCTCTGACTTCATTTGAGGCCTCAGAAACCTACCCTTGAAAACATAGCTAAACTCAATATATTGTTACTAAGCCTAGCAATTTTGATAACACTTAAAAAATGCTTTGGTGGGCAGTAACGTCCACTTTGAGTTCCCATATGGAGGAGAACATAACCTTATTATATTCTTATTCTCTGCTTGGGCAAATGCGGACTTACTGTATTTCTTTACTTTTAAGGCTTTCAAAATGGACCTTAAATGGAGATGGGATTAGTAAACAGTGGATTAGAGTTTGCATTTTGGGGGTGTTTCATTAAGGAGAGTTAGTACTAGGCCAGTTTGGATGTCACTCTCCCCTGGGTCTGTGTGCTGCTTTGGTTTTTTTTCAGTCACTCATGTGACACTTGCCTATGTTACCTTCAGTGACCAGAGAAAAACCGTCAGATTATGCCAACATGCGAAATATGTTGTGTTGAGATGGAATTACTAGGGAGCCTCTGGGGTGTGGCAAGACAGATAGCCATGTCTATGAAGACCGAAATTCTCTCTCCATCCTTTCCTCCGCCCCCAAAAGGGATGCAAGAAAACAATTGTAAAAGATATCAAAGGTCTTTTAATAACTGGACCTTTCAAGTGTGTTAAGAAAGCAAAGTGGGCAAAGTCTAGGCTAGACTGCCTGCAAATAACTGGGATTCAAAGGGGCATAGGATAACTGAGCAGCTCAAGTACAATGCATACTAGGTGTTATGAAGGGATGGAAATTTCTTATTAAATAAATTCTGCTTCAAGCCTGTTATTCAGGCTTGAATCAAAATTTGGTTCTGTGTCCTTGAACTTTGCAGAAGACTCTGCCTCCTAATCTTAATGTTTTAATTGCCCTGTTTTTTCCACAAAAGAACTAACCACCCGCACCTGGAATTTGGCCAGAGGAAACCAAATCTGGCTGTACACTGTGTTTGGAGCCCTTCTGTATTTCTTACTGTAAAGTTCCCATCAGCTTCAGGTGGGACTTGCCCATTAATTGTTTTTTTTTTTCATACTCCTAAGCATCAGTTTGAAAAATGGATGTGCTTGCTCCTCCCCCTAGAGACTGGACATGTTGAAGGTGATCAGTGCTGAAAAATCTGTTCACAGAAGCAAAAGAGAGTTTTATCTGTGGCCGGGAGGTGAATATTTTATGACTTTCTTGGTTCTGTTTGTGTGTGTGTGTGTTCCCCCCCCACACACACACTCTTCCTCATGAGAAGAACATGTTGTATTGATGGGCAAACATCAAAAAATTCATGCTCCTGGCTTTGCTTAGTGGATCATCTAAAAATTCAGGTAGTTGCTAGCCCATGAGAGGCACAAACATTGAGTAGGGAATTGCCTGAGTTTAGGCTTTCCTAAATCTCATCTCAACCAGGAATACTTTGAGAACTGTTAATTTTTTCCATTGGCACTTGTTGGAAGCATGAAAGACAGAGGTGATAGTGGAAATGAGGAGGGTGGGGGCAATAAACTTTTTGAAATTCTCAACATACAGTGATGTGCTACGATGTGGGACATGTCCATGTGGCCTAGTTGTTTGACACTGAGCACTCCTGTCATTATTGAAGCAGAAACTCCATTTTTACTGCAGGGCTGGTCTTTGCCTTTATGGATCCTTCCTCTTCCTGCCCCCTTCTTCACCTAAAAATTCCTGGGGCAACAATAGTTGAACTTTGGTGATCAATAGTCAGCTACTGCCTAGTGCAAATGAGGTTTTTCCCATTCTGAATTCCAGTGAGGAGGGAACAAAGCAATAGGTGATTTAGTGTGGGTTTTTGCTTCAGAAATCTCTTGGCAGCCTTTGTTTAGGAGGCTTGGGTAGGAGAAAGAAAGTGTGTGTCAGGGAAGGGGAGCAGAGTGAAGCAAGCGGAGGGCTTGGAAGAAGCTCCTCTGACCTGCTGAAGAAAGGAGTAAGGCACTTGGACCTCAGTTGTAGGATCACTTGTAAGTGCTGAGGCAATTACAGGGAAATATAGTGGAGGTGTTGTGTTTGTGTGGTTTTTTTTTTTTTCCTTGTCTTTCTATCTCCTTGACTGGATCTACATCTCTTCAGAACTTTCATTTCCTGCTACTGAACGGACTTGCACGGCCTTCGTCTTGACTCGCCCGGGGCTCTGAAAAGCGAACCGCAAACCCAGAGAGTTGGAGGGGGAAGGAAATGCTGCCTGGGGGTCAGATTAGGGGAACTAAGCTTATGTCTTACAACATTTAGTTTGTGGCAGGGACGATAATTAACACAAGCTCCACTGGCACTGTGCTGAATATATTGTGAGACTTTCTGCATATGTTGGGCAAAACCTGTTGCTGTGCCAAGATCGTATATCTGCAAGATACTTGGAGTGAGGCATATCAAAAGAACAGATTGCCTTACAACTATAATAACTCTAGAAGCATCTTATGTGTATGGATTTTCTGTTTCAAAATATTATCTTGACATAATATCATCCTTAAATGCTAGCCAAAACTCTAGCATTTATGCAGAGAAAGCATAAATCTGACCTTGCATAGGAGCAGAAGTGTTTTACAAAGGTTTGGCTTATTTATAGATAGTGTATGAATTACCGTAACACTATATAGAGTTCTGGGCACATTTATTTTAACCTTGAACTCAGGCTTTCACTAGTGGATATAGAATTTGGTGTACCTAGGTTAATTTTTTTTTTCTTGAAAACATCGATGACAATTCCTTGGCTGTTCAGTTGCAAACAGTGGCATTACAATACTAACCCTCCGTGCATGTAGAGAGGCATAAAACGAGAAGAAATGATTGAAAGAGTTGCTAGAGCTAAGGAGGCAGACTACTGTGTTTCAAAACACTATTTTTCCCTCGGTGTGGAGTGTGTAAGAGTTGGACGAACTCTCAGGTTTTACTGATCAAGGTGGCTTTTGCTGTTAGAGATGCAGACTCTGTATTATTTTCCATTTCATTAAGGGGGAATGAATTAGGCAAGTATGATTTACTTGACAAATATTAGCAGCTGGCCTGTTTGAAATTGGCTGCTTTATAGTACTGGAAAGGTTCAGGTGTCTAGCAGCAGCCCAGTATGCTGCCACTAACCAGGACCAAATCCTGATCCCCTTAAGCAGTAGCCCCTGGCTTCAGTATTTGATTTACGATTCCTGGTTCTTCTGAAGTTCCTGAGCTGGTTGTGGCTGGGTGAAGCACAAAGGCAGGGGCTGGGTGTGGAAGCGACAGTCTGAACGAGCAGAAATACTCTTCTGAATTGCTTCTTTCCAGTCCTTGTTATGTTTCCTCTTTTCAACTACTTCTTTTCTCCTGCTGTTAGAGCACCAAACCATGCAGCACAGGAACTGAAATGCAATAGGAAATTGGCTAGAAAGGCAATGCTTTTCACATGCACAAAATTAATGTGGAAGAAGGGGTGGAGATTTTTCTTTGTGACAGTCATTTAAAACATTTCTAGTAACTAGGCTTATCTACTGCTACTCCTCAGACAGGAGTGTTTTGTTTGTTTTAACCTGATGGCTAAATCCCTTTAAACCCTCCAGAAATTTACTCCTGTATTTCAAAGAGAACTGTGAATACAGCATGAAGACAAATGTAATATGCAGAATGAACGGTCACCCTAGCATTATTCACCCTTATACTGTGCGTTTGCCTGTGAAGATTTGAGTGCCTCTGTCTCTGCTCATTTCTGTAGTCTTGGTCTGCTTTTCTTGCCCTTGGGTTTCTGCTGTTTCTTATGGTCAGTGTTTTGGGCTTTCTTCACTTTCTGACCCTCTATATCTTCTCCTTCTGGTTGACTTTAGTCTCTCAGGCTCTAAATATAACAGCATGAACCTTCCTAAAGAGATGTACCAAAAACATGGAGTTCCCATTTAAGTGCTAAATTGAAGCCTTTCCTGAGAGTGGGACTTTGAGGAGGGCTGTATTACGGGTAGGTCTTCTGAAGTCTAAGAGAAGCCTGTGCTCACATTGCTCTCTGGGCACTAATATGGATTTTTCTCTCTTGTCAGCAACACAATTTCATGAAACATAAGAATTTAGTAACCTCAAGTTCTCTTGTCTGCTCTGTCAAGTTTAGATGAATATCGTCACTGGCCAGGTAGGCAGGTACGTGTGACTGGACTACACAGAAACAAGCCCTGTGGTATCGCTGCTCCCCCCACATCCCACTCTTTCTTTTCACCTCTTTACTGCCTTCTCTCTGGTTTAAATCCAGGACCTGGCTCCACCCAAGTCCTTTTATGTTTTTTGGGAATTGTATTATTGGCTTATGGGGGAAAGCTTTATGAGGAAGTCATACCCATGTGGATTGTGTATATGGCAAAATGTAAGGGTGTTGTGTGTGTGTGTGTGTGGTGGTTGTTGTTGTGTGTGTGTTTTTGTTTTTGTTTTTTTTTTAACACTAAGCAATTGCAAGGTTAGCCTGTAAATCCAAAAAGTGAATATGATCACATTAGTCAAAGGATTAGGGATTGCCTCTGCTACCATTAAACATTCTGTTAACATGCTGCCTCTGGAAGTCGCAATGTACTCGCTCAAAATGTGTGATATTTAAAGCTGTTGCATTACAGAGGAAGCCACTTCCAGAGCTGCTGTTTTAGTGACTTGAACATTGCTAAATTATCAACTTAAAAATAAAACCCTTAAACAATCACTTTCCACACTTTTCCTTTGTAAGCAGAGTGTGTAGAATAGATGCACGCTGATGCTGTTGCTGGTGCACTGCCTTCAGACCTGTTCCCAGACTTCCCTCTTTTTTTTTTTTTTTTTTTTTTTTTGGTATGATCCCTTTGTATAAAGTCCCCTTGAAGTCCATGGAAACGTTTAGGTTAATTTGTGCAAATGTGAACCAGAAAACTGACTATCTCACAGGATACTTTGGTCTTTTCAGCACACAGCTGGCCTGACAATGCTTTTAGCTTGCAATCCACAATCAGATTTTAACTTTCCCACAGTCCATGCTTGTATGTATGCATATATGTAATAAGCATGTATGTAGTATATGCATTTTTTTGTATTCTTTGGAAAGCCAGCTTGTCCGCTCTAAGCTGGCAGTTATGCAGTGGCCACATCCAGGCCCAGTGTGTCCAAACTAGGTGTAGACTGTGGTCTGTGTTGTAGCAGTGCGGGCTTGGGCCAATATTCAGAGGCATATCTAGCTCAGACTTTGATCTTCACTGTGGATGGTGAGTGCTGCTAGATGCATAGCTCAAACCCACACTTGACATGTCGTAAAAACATAGGCGGTGGGACTATGAACATGAGTGAATGCAACTCAGTTGGCTTGTAGGATTTGCAGATTGACTCCCCCTGGGCTAATCACTCATCAGCTAGAAATCAAGTGAACACTGCTCCCTGAAATGCACTGTGAAAACATCATCAAAAAAGAAAAATGTATTAAACCAATCATTATAACAAGAAAAATAAATATGTAAATAAATCATCACAGATCAAAAAGCAGCCAGCTACAAGGACGTGTTTTAGTTGTTGTTTTTCTTTATATATTTCCCACTGAGCTAAGAGAAGAAATTAAAAAGAAAAAAAAATGCACTGATGTTGAAATCAAACTTCAGCTTTCAAAAGAATGTGATTAGAATATTTGTTAATCCCACTCACCTCAAAAACTCTTCTTCTCTTGGGGATACAAATATTGCAGTCATAAGAACAACTTTAATTTATGTGGGAAATGCATTTTGATTTTGCCATATTTGTAACTGGCTGAAGGGAGATTAGACCCATTGCTAACAAGTACCTTTATGGAAAGCTTTCACTTGATGGATTTTATGGGAAAATACTTCAGCATGATCTTCGGGAAATTAAATACACCTCCACTGCCAGCAGTAGTGTATGTCCTTGAGGTAAATCCTTATTGCTGTGTTTATATGTATGATTGAAGTCTTTGGAATTGCTCATGCAAGTGAAACAAGCGGGATTCTGTCAGCCTCTGACAGCAGCGATCAAGTGTTTGCTCCAGGGAAGGTATCACTAATAGTAATATTAATTGTTTTAATTCTTCATGTGCTTGTGTTAAAGAACTTTATGGTAAAGCAAAACTTTAAGTCAGATAATCATTTGTTAGGAAAAGTCAAATGGAGAAAAACTTAGCTGACATGTCATCCTTCTATTTTAACCAATATTCCACAGAACTAGTGTAAATAAAAATACAGCTTGGTTCTTTTCTACAGCTGACTTTTTCATTGCAAATTGTGCATTCATTAAAATCCTTATTTATGAGAAATGGTCAAAACAATGGAATGGAAGCTGGAATAAAGGAAGGAAGGAATATAAAGACTAAAATGATGAACCACAATCAGTTTTTCTCAGGATTCTAGTTTGTGAAATTTTAGTTTGTGACATTATCTTTGGGCTGGCATGGGAATGAATATAATAAAAAAATCTGTTTTAAAATGTCAAGTCGGGGAAAATATTCCTGGTCAGCAATAAATCTCCACCACACAAGTATTTTAGATCCTATGGGGAAGCTGTCTGAGCTCTTCTCAGAACAGACTGTATAAATTCAGGACTCTCTGCCTTATGTGTACTTATTTGCAGTAGGGTTAGCCATAGCCTTGTACTGAATGATGCCTGCTGAGGTAAACACCAGCTACAATTTCTTCTGCTCCAGAGCTGCCCGAGTCTGAGGTGTTGATTCTGGTCTGTTTTTTGCAATGAAGTTCCTCAGCATATTTTAGTTTCCCAGGGAGTGTCGGCACCGCTCTCCGGCTCTGCGATGGGGTGGGGATGGCTGGTGGTGGACCTTCTCAGCATCTGTTTCCAGGTGCATAAGCACAGGCAGCATGTTATTCCTGAGGGCAGAACCGAGCGAGGGGCACCCCTTGCTGCGGGGATCATCCCGGCACTCGGTAGCGCCAGCCTGTGCAGCCCTCTCGGGCAGCTGGAGACCCAGAGCCAGGGGCCCGGGGAATGTCGCTGCAGGATGGCTGGCTCAGTAGCTAGACACTGTGAGACCCCTAGCTTTTTAACAGCTCTTTAGGAGGCTGCCATAACTCTAAAACTTTTTTTTTTTTTTTCTGATTTGCTTCCAATATACCATTTTGGCTACCTGAAGTATATCACAGTTTTTATCAATATTTACTTGGACCAATGTATACATATATTGAAAGACACAATTTATTTGCAGCTCTGTTTCTTCAGATCTTGATAGTAACCATCAAAATGTTGCTTTTGTCTTGGAGGAAAGGTTTTGGTCAACTCTGACCTTTGCACAAACTAGAGACTGTTCTCTGGCTTTGGCAAGTGCCTGCTCTCCAAAATCTACTGTATCTCTAGATAGCAAAAGCCAGTGGTTAAACTTCTTCAGTGGAAGCTCAGCTTCATGACGAGCTGGTGTTACTTAACATGATTCTCTTTGAACGAGCAGAAAAAAGCTCTCTTGTCTTACTCGAAAAAAAAAAAAAAAAGTTGTTCATTTTAGTCCATTGTGGGCGTTGGGTCTGCTCACTGGGAAGTACGGTGGTATTCATAAAGGAATTCTCTGTTTGAGTGCTAACATTTCCCAGGTAATTTCCTCTGCTCGCCTTGTGCTATTTGCATCTGAAAGATTTTATTTGAAATACAGTTACAAAACTATGTACATATGTTCTGACCCAGTTCGTAGTGAAATCAGGGGAAAGTGTCTCCTCAGTATCAATGCTTGCATTTAACTCCTAGACATAAAAGAAATAACTTTGAGCTGTGTTTCAGTGCAAAGACAGTTCTCTGAATGATTAGTAATGGGAATTTATACAACGATGTTTTACTTGCAGGAGGCCCAAATCTGTATCGCCTGTTTCTGCTTGAAAACAATACAGTCGTATCTGACTGTCGCATCAGTGTGCATGTGAGGGTGCATGAACACAGAACAAAGATTTCTATATTGACACTTCCAAGGTATTGCAGGTACTGCATGTTTCATGCTGAGGTCTAGGTTCGTACAATATATGGGTGTACACTTTGGAGTGTCTGTTTAGTGTATGCATCTGCATTTTGATTGCAAAGACAAGGAACATTGGCCTAAGCAGGACCTGGTCTTTTTTACTTGATTTAAAGAAATGCAAAATTTTAGTCTAGCAGTGACATTTGATTCTCTTTAATATGCCTCACCGCAGTTAATTATTCTGAGATTTCTGGTTTTACCAGGCTCTAACAAACTTTTACCAGGTGTGAGCTGTGTTCCAGATACCACACATTTTACAAAGCAAAGACTAGTTTTTATACAAAAAAGCTGAATGTATATTGAACATATCAGCTGTGGCCAGTTTACCAGCATGATTTTTCCGGAGCATTAAACGGAAACTTTTATTTTTCCATGATGTTCAATCTTTAAAAAGGCTATATTTTTAATGGTGGTGGCAGGTAGAATGATACTTATCTGATCTTTGAATTCTTCTGTGTCTTGCAACTCTTCTCTTCATGTTCTTTAGTGACCTTCTGTGCCATAGGTTCTTTCTGTGGGAGTGGAAACGGATTTCCTGACGTTACCAAGTGACATCTAAAAGCCTCTCTCTTGCTTGAGAGCAGACAGTGATGTCATGGGAAACGGGCAGTATCAGGCAGACTGATGTTTTCAGAGTGTTATACTTTGTGCCGTTTACTTGATTCTGGTGAACTTAGCAGCCAATTCTGCAAGCCTTCAAGCTGAAATCAGGATATCTCAGTAGTGGATAGGGAACTGTTTTCCCTCATTTGCACCCTGTTAAGCAGCACGCACCCTTAACAGCACCCCTCTGGAGTTCACGCGGAAGTTATGGGCTCAGTGCAGAAAGTCTTGACTGAGTTTTGTGGTGTGTTTCTCTAAGGGCAGCAGTTTAGACTAGGGGATTGTTTTGGCCCAGTTTAGAGGTGACAAAAGGGAGGTATAGGAACAACTTGCACTGTCCAGAGACGTTGTGACAGCCCCTTCAGGGAAGATTTTTGAGAGTGATTTAGGCATAGTTCGTTCAGCCTTTGAGCAAAAGGATGGGCAGGGCCAGGACTCAGAAGTCTTCAAAAGGCAATGCATCAGCCTTTATTTTTTCCCAAATTAAAATTCCCTATAGAAACTCAATGAGATCTGGGAGATGCTGCCTTTCTGAGGAAAGGTATATGGCCAGTTAATTGAGATGGGATAAGACAGCTCCTGCTAAATTCAGAAGTCAGGAGATACTTCCCAGAATGTTTCCAACTTACTTCATCGTTCAAATCTGACTATGTGCCATCCGTGGCAGTCAGGATATCTGCAGACCTCTGTGTTCTGTGGACTCCAGAGGTTATTTTGGGCCCTATTTTGAATTATTCTAGTCTTGCAACCTGTATGTCTATGGGTTCATGTCTATTACCACTTGTATGAAGGCATTATCCTGTTCCCTACTCAAGAAAAAGCTTGTACTTCCTCTCTAAAGTTCATGAATTTAATTCTGTTCTTTCCTGTTGATATTGGCAAGTACCTACCAGAGAGAACACCCTGTATGTTTTCATTGTGGCCATCTGTCCTGGTATTAACAAAATGATTGCATAATCTAAACAGCAGAATCCTTTGAGAGGAGGAAAAAGAGACACAAGTCATGTGGCTGACATGCACCGCAGTGATCCAAATAATTATGGAATCAGAAATAATAATAATAATGTATTAGATTTCTCAGTGGAAAAGTGCTAAAACTTCTAAGGAACAATTAAAAATACAATATGCAATAAAAGCACCCAACCATAGTAAAAATGAGTGTCTCAGACTCCAGAGCACTTATAAAACAAAGACATCTTGGTGCACTTTGAAACAGAAAATCATCATTAAAACCCTTCTTGACAAGGACAAGAGACGTTCTTTTCTCATTTGAATGACTTTCACATTTCTCTCCTCCCCGATTAGCGCATGAGAGCGCAGGGAGACATTCTGGCATAATGCACTGTGAGGTCAAAATGTCTTGCAACTCCCAATTCTTGTAATTTCCGCAGTGTGTTCAAAGAAGCATCTGAAGGCACTGATTTAAGTGGTGTCTACTTACAATGACACAGATGGGGAAATTTGGTTGATTTGTTGTAATTACTGAGCTGATGAGTCATATGTGTTGCTTGAAAGAAGGTAAAATTTTAACACGATGTAGGGTCTCAGCTAGCATGGACTCCAGTTGATCTGTGGGTATAAGATAGAGACACTACAAGTAAAAATTCAGATGCTCAGGAAACTTTATTTTAAAGCAAAAATGGCAGCCGTATTCTGTCCTGTTATGTTAAAAAATAGTCCACAGAAGTTACTTCATGAGGTAATTTCAGGTTATTTTACTTTACCACATGAAAATAATTTTTGCAAGACAATACTGGCATTCCTTGAGGTCCTCCTAGGACTAGGGGTGGGGTAACATTTTGATACCCATGAAGTTAAAATAGATCTGTGAGTTTGAAGGGAGCAAACACCTGTGGTGGTCATCTTTGTCACATTTTTCTTGGTGAGAATGGGACAGGTTCTCAAGGTTTTGTTGGGAAGGTTATAAATAGTGTAGTTGTTCTAGACAAATCCCTCAATGACAGCTCAGAGGCTTGGAGTGTGTTATCCACATACATGTTGATCCTAACAAAAAAGGGGGTAACAATTTAGTCCTGAAGCAGGATGAAATAATCATAATTTCACATTAGTTGGTGTTTTTCATATGCAAAAGGATGATCATTTTACTGTTTAAAATGAAAATTTGATGTTAATGATCTTCCTGTGTGTTTGGCCAACTGCAGAGTTGATACAATTTTCAAAAACTTGAATTTAAAAAAACTTTTACAAGGAATTGATCATTTTCTTCATCCCTTTTTCACTAGTGCTATTTAAAATTTTAGGCTATAAGCAGTTATTTTAGTGCCAAAATATTTAGCTATGGTGATATTTCTGACAAAGATAAATTATCTTTGGTAGTAAGTGTTATTCCAAATTGTTTGCCTAATTCTGTTTCTTTTTAACTCGGTAAATCAGTGAAGATCAGCCTATTGTCAAAGGCAGAGATAGAGAAATGGCAGTTTATGATAACTGCCTTCTTTGATCTTCATATACCGTCTTCAAAGAAGAGCACGCAAAGACTATACCTTTGTGCTTTGAGTAATTTACAATAACCAAAATAAGGTTCAGTATCCTGGCAAGCAAAATGTAATTTATTTTATTCTCTCAGAGAAAGATGTTCAATGTATGATGTGTTATGGTTACTGGATAAGAGGATCAGTGGTTGGTGTGATTTATATACACTCCCCCTAACTTTTTGCCATTTTTTTCCCGTATATGGGAACTGTGAGGATAAAGAGGGAAGATTTGAAAACTGAAGAATATACTTTTGATCTCCCAGGAAACATGTGCTTTCAGATAAAAGACTCTTTGCCCCTTTACCAACACAAGTGAGGCTGGCAAAAATGACTGCTCTCAGAAAAGACTGATGGAGCTGATGGTAGCAAATGTTCAGTCTCGAGATGATAAGTTGTGCTAACTCTGGTTTCCTGTGAAACAGCACGGTAATATGCTCTTTCCTTTCTAGTTAGAGCTGGTGCTTGAGACAAAAGTCAGTTCTTGCTGTGAGCGCAATGTTGGTCTGAGAGGGCCGGCAGGAAGCAAACAGACCCAGCATCGCTCCAGGGTTACTACAAGGGCAGGGATAAGGCGAGTTCCATGGCACGAAGACCAGTCCGACCATTTGCTAGCTGCTTTTCAAGGTATTCTGCAAAGGTTCAGCAGCAGAAATAGGTGATGCTGGTAAGGACAGGAACAAGAATGCAGTGGTGGCAGGCTCTCTGCAACAGACCTTCAGGCTCAAAGGTTATCGGTTCAAGTTGACTTTTTGTAAGTCTTGAGGTTCGTTACTACACAGTTACTATTGTTGTAATAGTGGGAATAATCATAGTGGTTAGGAGCCTTTGCAAAAAAGTGCAACAGCTTGGTCCCTTCACCTGTTTTGGCCATAAAAGCAAGGCAAAATTTCAGTGGTCTGTTGAATCACAGCTGAACTTTTCTCTGAGTGCATTGGGAGCCCCTCCGATGGAGCAGATAAACTGGTTTTCCAACAGACAGATTGTCTCTCGAGTCTGTCCAGCTTGAACTTGGATAACTCAGAACAAAAAGACGCCTACAATGAGCTGTTAATGCAACACTGGTTTTATTCTCTGAAATTCTGGAAGTCCTTGTACATACAAAATTTAAATACAGTGGAACAGAGTTCAGTAAGGAAGAGCTTGTAGTATCGGCTGTGCCTGGAGCAGAACTCCATAGCTTCACACAACATGCTTTATTACAGCCAAGCCTTTTGACTTAACCAATGTCTAATGCCACAGAAGGGCAGTGTATGCCAGAGCAATGAGGGGCATTGCTCAGAATACTTTTTGCTTTATTTGGATCACACAAATTTATTATTGATTTTCAGTAATATGCATATATGGTAACAAGGATGAGGTCTTCCATCTGATGTTAAGGAGGAGGTGATGACAGCTTTTACAGTAGTGACTTCCTCTTTAATAGATTGATCTGTGGGCACGAGCATTTACTAGAGTATGGGAATAAATATGACCTCACCCATGTCATCAAACCTCCCAAGCTTCCTTCTGTAGGATTTAACCTTTCAGTCCCAGCTTAGTGTTTGCTGAAGGGGTGTTGATCAGTCAAGCTCCATTCACTACCTGTTCTCGGCACCAAAAATGAGAACTTTAACTTTTTCCCTCTCAAATTCTGACTGCAGATAAAAACCTAAAATTTTGACTGTGATATGAGAGAATTGAAAATACGAAGGCAAAGAACCATACACGCAAGTGTTTAATATCATAATTTTTAGTTGGCCTCCTGTCTGTCTCGGTAACTGGAAATATTGTGGGATTTTTTTTTTTTCAGTATTTGAGGTTGACAACACTGTATTTTACAGCTTTTTCGAGTAATAACCTTCTTGCCTTTTCAGGTGTTTGGTCAGCACTGAAATAGTATGGGTGCTTATTACAGGAGCAGAACTGGACAGTAGTTTGTGGGTTATTGCTTCAAGCTCTTTGCCGACTCAGTGGGTGTTACTGCATAGGTTATATTTGACTCTCATTTCAAAGGTTACCTTCACATCCTATGAGCACCAGTGACCTTTCCTTCCCTGCTTTTCTTTTATAGAAGGCTTAGAGGGGGAAAAAAAACAAAAAAAACTTAGGAACTCCAAACCAAAGCTGAAGTGATAGGGGTGCGTGTGTGTGTGTGTGTGTGTGTGTGTGTATTTCTTTGGGGGGGGGGGTGTCCCCCCCAGGAATCAGTCTCCTACAGATAAAGAAGCTGATGGCAATAGATAAAAAAAATCTGCTATCAGACTGAACAAGCCCAGGTAGCATTACTGAAATAATTTGGGGTTTTAGTGGTAGACTTGCCCTTAGCTTTAAAAAAATAAATTAAATAATTAAATAAATAAATATATGTGTATATATATACACACAGATTGATGACCTTGCATTTCCTCTTTTGACGTGCCATGGAATGACAGAAACATTAAACTCAGTCTACAAATGTAACCTTTCAACCCGCAGGCTGTGTACTTCACATCCAGCATGCAGACTCTCTTTTCTGGCGCTCACGTTTTATGGCAATAGGTACTCTATAAATATCAACAGAGATCAAGATGAAGGGAGGGGCAAGCTTATCAGTGGCAAGAATATGCTGCTGCTGCTTTGAGTTTTTATCTTTGCCCTTGTAAGCAAATAGTCTTTGCTGATGAACTGCAAGTTGCCCAAGTTGGTTACTGGCTGATACCTTTGTGGATCTTGGCCAAGCTACTTGGAAACAATTGCTAAACAGAACATAATAACGTCAAGTCCTTGCTTCCAGATGCCAGGTCATAAAAGCGCTGTTTGGGTTTCCTGCTATAGTTATACTTGCAAGCTTCATTAGCGTAGATGCAGTCAGTACTAGCACAAGAGTCCTTGGGCTGAAATCATTTGTATTTGTTCTGGAGCAAAATGAGCTATTAAAAAAGTGTTGCCAATATGACTTAATTTGCACTCTTTTTTTTCTTTTTAGGGGCATAGCTCTATGTCAGGGCAAAACAACTAATAAATAAATAATTGAAAGTGACAACAGTAGTCTGGGAAAAGTATCACAACCTGCAGAAGACAAGTGTATGAATTTACATCAGTGTAAAAAGTATCTCCTACATGTTGATGAGGCCCAGTCAAGTGCAGATGTGCTGGTTACTGGCTGCTTTAATCTGAAATCAGAGACTGATTTGAGTGTTAGTGTGAGAACTGCTGAGCATTTTCCATAAATGTATTTCTGAGAGGAAATAACATGGGTGATGTGCATTGAAAACAAACTTAGGAATCTTTTGAAATGTTTACAGGTGTATCTATCTAAAGGGAAACAAAACATCAAAAAATATTTTAGGTTTTCCCATCCTTTTATACTTCTCAAAAGAGATAGTAATAGTAGTAATAAGAAGACCTGAAATGCAGATATTAAAGAATAATAAGCACTCTCAAATGTCTGGAGAAACCAGTAGCATTTTTGAACCAGCTCTGTTCAGGCTTTCCCTGGCTGAGTCTTTCCTGAGATGCCCTGAGCTGAGACCCTGCTGTGCAGACCCCGTCCCAGTGCTCCCCTTCGCAGGTGGCCGTGACATGAATCCTCTGGGTTTGCCGCTCACAAGGGTGCAGCGGTGACACTGCAGTCCCACAAGCTTTGCTGTGTGCTGCAATGCCCACACAGTGCGCTGGCTTCCACCCAAACTGTCCACCTCATGCAGGGCCTTCCCACCAATCTGAAACAGCAGCTGTGCTCGCCCTGCAGAACTGGCGGGAGATAAAGCTGAGACAGGCTGGAAGGGGTTCGTTTCCTTTTTTCCGCTGAAGTAAGGAGATGTGACTGAACTCTTGAAAGAATCAGTTCTGTTGCATGAAAAACTGTTTTCCAGAGTGATGCTTGGAAATAAGAATCTGTTCCCAACCACATATCACAGTATAGGTTATTTAAAGGTATGGTAGGAACCATTGTCCTTAGGCTCCACGTGATCTTGGTGAGTTACTGTTAACAGATGACAGCAAATGGGGCCAGTTCTGTTTTCACTGGATCTTGGAGGGGGAGATTGAGAATGGGATCACAAGTTCAGGTGTTCAGGTTCAAGTTCACTTTGCTACATACAGCCTCTCTGTCCTCAGCATCTCCCTCTTGTGTTAGAGGGAGAGAGGACCAGGCAGAGGGATGCTGCTCAGCCTGCTTGGACCAGGAGCAGAGCTGCAGAGCAACTAGAAACTGGCTCTTAGTGTAGGCAAAGTGAGCGATCAGTGAAGGCAGTAGAGTGGTGGGGAGAAAAAGAGCCATGGCCCCGGTATCTGCCTCAGTTATCCCAAAGTCTGGCAAGCCATGCTGGCCACTGCTGGGGAGGATGCCGTGGTGGAGTGGCAGCTCCTGCCAGGGGGCAGAGCAACGCTGCAGAAGCAGTGATTGCAAATGCATCAATGTAGAGGGGAGCATCACTGCCCATTTAAATTGCCTCCTGTCCGTCCTAGAGACAATTCTTCACAAGTGAGGGGAAATGGACGGTATGCGTTATGCTGAAACCAAGGGAATCTAGTATGTCTGAAAGCCATGACCTCTCCAGCTATTCATTTTTTCAAAGGCAGTCTTTCTTTTCCATAATGTCATTAGTGTTGCTATGAAGTTTAGTGGTGCTGTACTTGAAGGTCATTCACACAGTTACACATGTGCTTAAATGATTTAATGAAACGTATACAAACTTTTATTGAGGCGATCTCAGATTTATTGATTGTCTACAGTGTGCTTGGCATGGTATAAACATTGGGGAAGACTTGGTCTCTGTCCCTGGAGAGTTATAATCTGCCTTAGCAGAACACATCACACAAATGTAGCCTGTAAGAGCAAAATGCACTCTGACTTAATGAAACAACAAAAAAACAAAGGCAAAACCCCTTTTGGTCTGAAGACTTAGCAGAACTTAAGGGATGGAAAATGGGACATGTACTTAAAACACTGGCAAATGCTGACACTGATTGTTGATTCCTGTATGTCAGGTGTGAGAAGAGGGAGGATCAGTATTCCTGTCACCTGATAGCTCCACAGGCGCCTGGGTGACTTTACTTTGGTTTAACAAGTAACTGTGCATGAACAAAAATGCAGTAAACTGTCTGTGAATTATGTTCATAGTTCACAGCAAATACAAGCCGGTTCAAACCACAGTGAAGGATGATGAAACTGCTGTATCACGTTGCATTTGCTGCAAGTAAAAAGCATGCTCACAGACAGCTACTAGGTCTCAGCTGGTACCTGGTGGTTTCTGATTTATGAAGCTGAACTCTGGCCCTCATCTACAGTCCTGTTAGGATCAGACTCTACTTAAGAGATTTGCCAGCATAGCTAGGCTAACAAAACAGTCCTTTGTAGACTCATCTTTTGCTGAAGCAAATAGACTTCTCCTAATACAGTTTACCAGATTTGTTGAGTGAAATAAGCCAGGCAAGCAAAAGGACTTTGAAACTCTGTATTCCTGGGCTTTGACTGCCAAAGAAATGTCAGTTATATCTAATTAGTCTAACTATGCCAGCAAGAGCTGATACTGAAGAGTTGGCCTTGTTTTCCTTCAGCTTCTTACGATAACAGTTCTGTTTGAGATTGAACCTGTGAATGGATAATGGTAGAGATGGGGAAATTTGTAGCGTATGCAGCACAGTACTGCCATCAATAGCGCTTCAGCATCCTCACATATTGACTGACTTGCAAGGAGCTCTACGGATTTCAAGGGCGTCTCTCTCATGAAGATTCTGACCTAAAACTGGAGTAACATGACAAGAAAACAGAGCTCAAGGTTCAGGTTTGGCTACACTTAAGGCAAATACCCTTCACGTACAAGGAATGCTGTGGTATAATGTGATTTTTGTCTATTATACATATAGATGACAAGTCAAAGTGCTCAGTCAAAAGTTCTTAAGAAATGATTCATAAGATATAGAGGATATATAGGATATAGATCTGTGGGCTTAACTATAGATATTTAGGCCATTAAATATCATGTATAACTTACTGGGGAGATCAGTGCTATGTTCTCCCATCTCTAATTTCAGCACTTTCTGTAGTACCTGTTATGGCTAATATTAACCATAAAACAAATACTAATTGTAGATCTTTCTCAGATTTATTATCTGAATACTATCTGAACTATACTATCTGAATCTCTGAATGCTGCAGAATCCCTCAAAGGACACATCTGCGAATGGAAGGAATCCCTGATGCAGATAACTCACCTGAAGCACATGATGAATTACAAGGCAAAACTGTCTGCCTCAGTATAGCTCCAGTCAGGTTACTGTGAGCATGGAGCAGCATATCAAAGCCTTTTCAGAAATCTTTGCAATATTCTTGCTTTAGGGAGGTCATACATTTCACGGTGAGTGAGTTTTGCTTTTGCTCATACCCAGGTGGCTTGATCACCTTCATAAAAAGCTGAATTGTAAAGTTTGCATGACTTTGGAGGTAGAAGGGAGAGCTGAATGTGCCCAAGGGGGCTCCACCAGCTTTGCAGCCTGGGGTGTAGCACTCCTAAAAGTACTGTTGGAGTTTTCTAGTATTGCCATTAAGCACAGGTAAGGCTATGGATACTCCTTATGGCCTGCCTGCCATGATGTACTTTGTTTACTCTGGGGTTCAAATTCGCCTGTGCTCTGGGTTTGCTCCGATGGGATGCTGTTAACATATTTACAGCTTGGAACAAGCTTGGAAAAGCTTGTTGTAAATTCTAGCTCTAACTCACTGTGGTGTGGGTGGATCAGGCTAAAGCCTGGCATGGGGCACTGCTCTGCCTTTAGCTCTGCTGGTGCAGAATATTAAGTCATTCCTAGCATGGCAAATTATGCTTTGTGTTTATGCTTTAATTGAAACAGGCTGTAGTGATTCAGGCCTGCTCATTCAGGACAGAGCTGTGCAATGGGAGACCGAGGTCTCGGATCACTAAATTCAGTGAATTTGCACTAGGCTTAGGCAAGTGTCATTTGCTCTATCGAAAGTGTGTCATTTTAGCTAAATGATTCTGATTTGCTGTTGGGCAAACAACATATATATATGTATATATATTTTTATCTGATGTGCTGTGAGGCTGTTACCAAAGGGAACTCTTTGATATACATCTAATAAAAGAACAAATAGAAGATTATTGGTTCTGGCAACTGAACAATAAAATATAGATAACTTGTATTTACTGTCAATATGCTGAAAAGTTACCTCCTAGCACCTGCTCTCTTGGTCCACATAAGCAATGAAGGCTGTATTTCTCTCTCTCTCTTGTTCATGCTTTAAATTAAGTGCTGCTCTGCTTTCAGGCAGCTGAAATGAAGGATTCCCCATGCTGGTTAAATAAAAAGTCCTTTCATAGTCATAGGATAAAAAAGAAGGGCTGGGAAGCAGTGGGTCACAGCTAGGGACATGCAGAGCCCGGATCTCCTGTCCTTCGAAAAGGCTCACACTGAGCTTCCCAGCTGAGCTCTGTAATGTGTGGAGCTCTGTTTGTCGTTTTGTTTGATGTTCTCTTTCCTGTTTGTTAAGTAATATGAAAGTAAAACAACCAGTTGACCAGTCAAGGAGGAATAAAAAAAAAAAGTCCTTTCCAAATTATAAACTGGGCCCAGCTGTGTAAGCGGGACTGCACAGGCCCTGACCGAGGTGGCCCTGACCCCCCTGCAAAGGGCCTGTGTGTCTTGCATGCTTCGCTCCGTGGGCACTCAGCCCCTGCAGGGTGAGTGCGCTCCTTCTGAATATCTGCTGCCTTTTTGAAACCATCTCTAGCAAGGCTCTCAAAATCATTAACTGCTGAGCACAGTCTTTTTTCATATTGTTACATATCAAACTAATCCTTGTGGAGGACAAGAGAGGGTAAGTGGGGGTAGAGGAAACCCAGACTGGGAATGCTGTGTCCGTCCTCTCTGCAAGTATAATATAAGCAGTCAAAGGAGAAGGACTTGTAGAAAAGATTTCTCAAAGCACCTTTTGATATTAAAGTTGGAAGATAAATGACCTGCAAGGACATGACTTGACTATAGTTGCTGTATGACTTGCAGTCAGGTAAGTTATAGCCATAATAAATTGCACAGAGAAGACTGTGTCAGTGGTAACCTGTGAATGATGCAACAGCAACAACAAAAAATTCCTCCTCATGTTGCATTCTGCTCCAAGAATACAGATTGTGCAAGGTGTTGTTTTGAAAGCATTTGCTTTGGTTGGGAGAAGAGAAAAAAGTAGTAAGAGAAACTGCAAAGAGAAAAATCCACGTGCACTGCTGAAATCAATATAAAAGTTAGACTACATAAAAATGGATCTTTGCAAACAGCAGGTGCGTAAATAACAGTCCACCTCAACACTAAAGTAAAGTTGATAATACCCGATTCATGCACCAAATAAAATCTGGTATTGTCTGAGCTCTGAGAATATTGACAGAAGCATCATTCTTCTCAATATACTAAATAGTAATGGGTGAAAGGAAGAAAAACATCTTGATGCACTTGAACTTTTTTAATGAAAGCAGTAGGAAAAATATTCAGTGAATTGATCTTTTCCAGCATAACTTTATGAAGGGCAAGGTGGTTGAGGAAAAAATGTTTTTCTTTGTTTAAAAAAAAAAAAAGTCACTCTCACCTACCATTCATAATCTCCTAAATACTTAATTGCTGTCTATAGATAGAGGGTTTGAAAACTGAGAATCACTTCCAGGCTCTGTTAGTGATCTATTCAGAGACTTCTATAAAGTCACTTCCTCTTTCTTTGCTTCACCTTCCCCATCTGGGAAAGATTTTCTGGTGAAAAGTGCTCTTTAAGAGCTATTTTCTACATTGTTTTACTTGCAGAAGAGGTTGCAAGCAGCAGGTGGCAAGTTTTCCCTTCATGTCCTTCTGTTTGGCTTGGGACAGAACATGCAGGAAGGAGCTCAAAGATGTCCAGCAGCCCCAAGGTAGGATGCTGCATCAGCTCTACAGTGCTTTTAGATCTGTATTCTTGCTTCCTACCTCAGCACAGCAACCCTTCAAACATTTGGGCAAATCATCTACAGTTATATGATGATTTGAATCCAGTCGTCCTGCCCATACAGTCAGTAGCTGTAGGGTGTTTAGAAATACCACTGGACTAAGGAATCCAGGAGGACCACAGCAGTTTGTGAGTAGACAGATATGCCAGCGAACTGGGATGAGAACACAAATGCAAACCATTTCAGGGCAAACTCAGTTGTGTGCTTCCCTCACTTCCCAGCTCAGTTCTTGCCCCTACTATGTTCGTGTTAGTGGAGAAGGAAAATGTTTCCCATTAGGATGTACTTTCTGGTTTGAAACATAAATATTTACATGGTAATCAGTTGTGAGAAGCTATAAACTTCTCAGGCAAGATGGGAAGAAAAAGAAAGATTGTTGTACTTAAAGGCCTGGGAGGTGCAGCAGTTATTCAGTAAGTGGATGAATACTGAGGATTGTGGGTGACTGTGTGCTCATGGATTATTCTTGGTGCTGAAGAGCAAATGAAACTGCATAAGAGTATGCAAGTACATAAGCTGTTGAACTGAATCAAAAAAACATAATTTAAGATAAGAGTTCCTGAACTGACTGCAGGACTGAAGTGTATATGGGTTATTTGACTGAAGCGCATATGGGTTATTTACAATAGAGGATAACATATTTCTAAGAGAATGTGTGTCTAAAGCCCCATCCCACTACGATGACAACTTCCTAATG
The DNA here is from genome assembly GCF_036417845.1 of Apteryx mantelli. Classification (NCBI taxonomy): domain Eukaryota; kingdom Metazoa; phylum Chordata; class Aves; order Apterygiformes; family Apterygidae; genus Apteryx; species Apteryx mantelli. The sequence continues at coordinate 21,748,571 of NC_089986.1, read as the reverse complement.
ATCCTTGACTGGTCTCTTGGCCTACATCCAGCATGTCTGCTGTGAAATGCGCACAAGAACATCAGAATTGGGCCTTAATTCCTTCTCTTCCACCTCTCCTGCTCTCTGCAGCCAGTGATGTCTACAGTCTGGCTTTTCAGTGCCAGGCAGCAAAGCTGTTGGTACCACTGGCTTTCAGAACAAGTTGCCCCAAAAGACATCCAAAATGCTAGGTGGTCTTCAGCCGTCCCTGCTGCCGCGCCTGCTGGCTGCAGCGGCACTGCTGGCAGTCCCAGTGACAGGACAGTGTCTGACTCTCATTTGCTGCCTGTGCTTTTCTTTCTAATCTCATGCCTGCTTGCCCTTGCTTGCAAGCCAGGATCCTCCGTGCCATTTTGTAGCACTGCTTTTTTCCGCCTGAGCTGCCTGGCCTGCCTCAGCGTTGTCACGAGGATCCTTTTCTCTCTGCTGACAGGGCTGTAGCTGTCGTAACCCCTCGTAGGAGCTGCCAGGCTGCGTCCTCAGTCTCCAAGCTTCAAGTTCCCAAGTTCTTCCTTCCTTTCTCTCCCTCATTCACTTCTTTTTAACCTGCTCTCTCTTGCCAGTTAATCTGTCTCCCCTTTTCTCTCCCTTCCATGTGACACTCCTGCTGTAAACACCCTTCTCTTCTGCCTATCCTCTCTATTGACTTATTCACTACAGAAACTGATGCACTGATCTATCAGATACGGTCTTCTACCATAAAGGAGCAGTTGTTTTTAAAAATGCCACATTTACTGGATCTCTACAGAGAAAATTCACTCCATAAATAAAGAAACGTTAATAGTTTGGCTTCCTGAAAGCTTAGTCCTGACTGGAGAAGCAACGTAAATAACTAGGTGGTTGGTCACCCAAGAAACTTCATAAAACCATGATAATGGGACATGCTCCCCCCAACACCTGGAAGCATCCATCTTATCTATGTAATGCAAGACAAAGTAGAGTCACGCAGAGTTGCTATGTGACGGGTAAATGAAATGGAAAGTTTATCTATATGGAGTGAGTCTGACAAATCAGTTACTGCTGTAGACAGTAGGCTTTTGGAGATAGTTTTTGTTTTAATGCAGATATTGATTAGCCAATTGCACCCTGCAGCTTCCTCTGCATTATAGCTCTGCCAGAAAACAGCTGTTACCCCCAAGGACTTATAGTCTCCCTTATAGGCCCTTTGCATGTATAGATATGTAGGCTGTGTGGTAGCCTACATGAATAAAACACTTCATAAGAGAAAATCACTTCAAGGCAAAATATCGGGTTACTTATCATGGGGAGCGCCCTGGCTGAATGAGAAGATGATAGAACAGCCCTGCGGGTCACACTGTGCACATTTGCTCTTCTGCAGTGATCAAAAGCAGGTACGTAAGGCAAATTACAGGAATAAAAAATTGTACAGCAATACTTCTAGCTCTCAGGGCTCTCCTCGCATTTTTCTGTGTTCTCTGTTTTCACATGTTCCCTGTGTGCACAGTGACCTAGGGCTTGGACTGAGCATTGAGCACTGGCCCAGCTGAATGCCGTAACTGGTTAAAATAGAGAGGTTTCGTCGTGAACCTTAGCCCCAGCAGTTGGCACGTCTTTCCTTAATCTCCATGTGGAACTCCTCGCTGTGAGGTTATTTGTGTTTAATTGCTCCAGAAATTGTCTTTCTGCTTAAAAATGTGCAATTAAATGTTTAATTTTGCTTGTGCGTTCTTACTCTTAAGAGGAGGTACCTGGGCTTGAACAGGGTGTGTTTTTGGTGGATACTGTACCTGTCTGCATGCTCAGTGTTCACGCACCTTTCTCAGAATCCTCCAAAATAGCACAGCTCTAGTGTTGTACATTTGGGCTCTTCCTTGCCCTCCTTCCCTGCCTCATCTTTTATTTAAAATTGTTAAACTAATTCCAGGATATCCAAATGAGATGAAAGCTTTCAGCTCTAATAATCTAGATAAAAATCTTATTAAATTCCAAAGCCCAAACCAAGCAACACCTAAACTGGGAATAAAACTGAAATGAAGGCAATCAATCACTCTCAAGTCAGTTAAGCAGCCCATACTGACACACTTCCTGTAGTCTCATCGCATTCATATTAATGGGCAAATTTGGCTTTTGTATTATATTCCATACATTACACTGTATAATTAGAAGCTTATTGGAAGCAGTAGGCAGAATGCCAGTATTTGTGATGTTCAGAAATCACTCAGGGCCCAGGTATTTGAAAAAAACCTCTTTATTTCAGAGACATTCTTCCCATTGTTTCTTCAAACAAAATGTGCTTCTGAAGCCTCTTTCCCCTAGACTTTTAGGCTCTGGGAAGCTGAGCTATTTTCAGGTGAATCCTTAAGGATTACATTTGTAATTAAATTAAAACAAATCTTTAAAGGTTATGAATCTAACTGCAAAGGTGGTTATTTTTTTTTCCCTGGACTATTCTGAACACTAAGAAATTGCAAATGTGTAATTATGCTAGCTGCCCTGGTAGGGAGCCTTATGGAGAGGCTTAGGGATAGTACTTGGAAGAGACAGCATGAAAGAAGACACTGAGCTTGTCCGCTTGTCCAAGACAATGCTGTGGGTGCCTTGTATGCAGGTATTAGCTATGTACCAAGTTCACAGGTAGCATGAAAGTCTTAAAGTTTGCAGGAACTGAACACAACATTTTGAAAAAATGAGAGAGGGACCCAGGGAGAGTTTGCTTTTCACCTAATGCTCAAAAGTTTATTCTATTGGAGGAGTAAGTGTCGTAAGTGTTCAGAATAGTGGCTGATGGAAGAAGTTTGCCATGCATCCAAACCCCCATTGCAAGACCCTGCAAGCCAGTACCTCCCCACCTCTGTTCATCCATTAATCAGCTCTATGAATAGTAATGATGCCCTGCATAGAGAAAAATCTTGGCCTAAAATAGAAGTCTTTTCTGTCTAGACATAGCTTGTTCTATGTGTTGTCTATGATTGTGAGTGTGGTACAGAGATACTGTATACAGAACTGAACCTGGGGCCTTTTTGTGTGTGTTTCGTTGGGATAAAGTATTTGGAAATGTTCAGTCACCCGTCTGCAAATATCTGCCTGCACAGTAGCACTCAGTCCTGGATCAGGACAAGGGCTGTGAACTGAGGCTGAGGCTGGTTCAGATGCTGCTCTCTTTTTGATTTAGCGTACTTTTCATCATTAGATCCCATTGTTCTCTGGATATATTTATAAGTATTGCTGCCAAGGGCTGGGTGGCTTGAGTGCCTGCTTTGACTGATGAGTAACTGTTAATCACCTGTGGTGCTCCTGCACTCATTACTCCCTGTGTTGTTTCTGCTTCTCATTTGGATCACTGAAGCACCGCACAGAGGAGAACAAATTATGATGTGCAAATAATGTCTTCTAGCTGGATTTCTTTTTTCCTAAATAGTTTCCCAGATTAAAATGCATTAAACTCTTTGAATCTGTAGAGCTTTTCATAAAAATGAGCTGTCTGAATACTTGTGATGCAATTGTTAACGCGCCAGAAATCAGTCTACCAAATTCAGCCGTCTTGTCTGTGAATAAGAAATTCTTATCTTCAGCCAGGTTCTAAATAGGTTTGTGGCAGTGGAGAAAAAAATAGAGAAAAAAATCCAGCATGTAAACCGACCTCCCTCTTCCAAAATTAAAAAAAAATACAAAAACAAAAACAGAAGATAGAAAAGAAAGAAAAACAGAGATACACACTTAAGTCTTTTGAACATAGAGACTTTTCTCTTTTCCATTTTTGTCATTTGATTACATTCACTGGTTTAATAAAGCTTAAACTTTGGAGGCAATGGAAGTCTAGACTTCTTGTTACTGGGTCAATAGTTCAAAAAACCTGATTTCTTTCCTGACCTCTGACTTTTAGTTTTCTTCCTGCTTATGGCCAACTAAGAAAAGTGGCCAAAGTTTATTGACCAAATTAGCTCATTTAACCAGAAGTGAATATCTCACCCACACACCACAGCTCTGGAGATTTCTTCCAATATAGTAGATGTCAACTATAACAAGTCCCTATTAATAATTAACTGAGATCCTGTTGGGACTGCCTGTACAACTTCCTTTGCTTCTTGTCAAGTGCCATCACTGTGAAGTAGACTGATTTAGTTTAATTGACTGTGTCACAGGCAAGTGCATCTATTCTGTATGACCTGACCACTCTTTCACTGCTTTCTCTATGGCACAATTCGAAAGCTATAAAGAAATGCCTATAACAGCATAAATCTGTCATGCATGCCTTAACATAGGGATGGCTTAGCCATTGGGGCAGCACTGCAAGCGTGCCTGCCTGTACCTCCTGGCTAATGAAAGCTGTCTGAGCATCGTTGATCACCTTGCCCTGATAGCACACCTTCTCTTAACTGAGAGCTACAGCCCGTGTAATTTCTCTAGGGCTCAGGAGCTAAGGTGACAGATTGTACGGGGGTAAATCAGGGAGCTTAGACGGCGAAGCATCTCTTCCATCCTTGCTCCCTGAATGCTTGTTCAAGTATAAACAATCTCAGTACTGCATCGTACACCCAGGGGACTCTGCTAGTCTCTGAGCACCTCGGCGGCTAACAGCACGGGCAATTATGCAAGTGCCTTTTGCCACCTTTTCTTCGGCTCTTACCCCAGCTGGCAAGTGTGCACTTTCTGGGGACATTTGTGATGAAATATAATGATAGCAGAAGCCTTTGTTGCAGCCTTGAGCCTGAAAGCAAAAGACCTTTGTGAATCCCATGTAGAATTAGATGAACCTGACAGCATATTTATATAAATAAACCCTTGCTCCTTGGCTGACTTCTGACACTTCAAATTCCTTCTGGGGTACTGTTTATGGCTGTTTTCTAAACCTATGGGCTACTCATGCTTGAGTGGACAGGGCTACTGGCAGGAACCAAGAAATTCCAAGTCTCAGACTTAGCTGGAGGAGCTTTATCAGCATAAACATGGCAAACCCTAACAGAGTACAATATTTGTCCGTGTCAGCCCTGTTAAAAAATAATAATACGTTAAGCTGGTCGAGTAAGTGGGCTGCTCACAGTCAATCAGTAAAACAGATTTTGATATGACTCGTTTCTTACACTGGGTCTTAGTAACAGCTGTACTCCCAAGTCTCAGAGCTGTTCAAGAAAGACCTAAATCTGTATTAAAAGAAGTGTTTCATTCTCAGATCAGCCAGTGGTTTGCCAACTGCTATTTTGTTTTGGACAGAGATAACATTCTGTAAAAAAATAAGAAAAATAAAGAGGGTCATTATTATTATTTGGTTTATTTGTTATATGTTACTAATGTGAAACAACATTTATTTTTTTGTTTGGGTTCCAAAGGAGAAAGGTCATTTGTTTTGCCTGAAGGCTCAAGCTTTAGTCATCAATGAAGTTATTCTCCTGGTTCCAGTGTTGTCCCTTCCAGGATGTGTGTCCTGCTTTTTAAACTATCTCTTCAATTGCATGGATTTAGCTCACTTGGAGTTCATGTCCTGACCCACACCTGAAGCTGTATGAGATTGTATTTTAAAAAACAAAGCCTTGAGGATTTGACCAGCTTTAGTCTCCTGGAAGAGATGAGGAGTACATAGGATCTCTGAACCCTATTCCTAGAACTGGATAGGTTTTGCCTTTTCACACTACCGGCTCAGAAAAAAAAGTAGTATCAGTATTTTCCTGCTCATGAGGAACCTCAGCTACTGAAAAGCCCCTAAGTACCTGCAAATCAGCAATTATCTGAAATTAGGTGAAATGAGATTCTGCTTGGTTTATAAATACTGGACCAGGTAGGACAGCTCTGCAACCTGGGACTGACAGTACTCAAGCAGCCAGATCTTCTCTGCTGAAAAAAACTGCTAGTTTTTCTAAGGTACCTTTGAGGAAACTTAGGGTATTCAACCTTCAGGGGAGAGTGTCCCCCAGACAAAGCCCCTTTTGCCATTATTAGGCCATAAACCTCTCCTTTATATGGTACAAAAATGGGATCACATACAGAAACAGCAGAGCATCTAGGTATTTTTGCCCCAGTCTCGTTTGTATTGGTGTTGTGTAAGCGATTTTAGAAATCATTTATTTCAAAACCTAAAACTTTGCTGTGCAGCTGCGTGATGGTCAGGCTTTGTCCCCGAGTTTGCTTTCTCTGCGTGAATGCCATATTTCAATGCGACATTTGAATTTAGAGCTCTGCTGCGTTGCTACCTTGAGCAGAACTAAAGAGCTTTCTGCATGGCACCTTTGTAACGTCTTGCAGTTTCAGGCTCAGTTAGAAATTGCTTTTCAACTTTTGTAATCCTTACTCATATTTTATGTGAGGAAAGAGGGTCTTGAAATGAAGATACAGGCTTTGATGAGCTTTGGGTTATATTCTAGTTCTCACACTGACTTCCAAGGTGACCAAAGGCCTACATTTTAGTCACTAGATATTTCAATGCTTGATCAGCATGGCAAATTGTCATGTTGAAGTAGGTATTTAATTCTTTTTTTGAAATGGCTTTACAAATGTAGATCAGTATTTTAAGAAAGAGTACCTGAAGGTGAATCTTGAAATCTACATATGTAGGCATGTGAATAGTGGTCCCGTCTACTTGAAGAAGCTACTCCAGAGACAAAATCCTGGAAATAATTGCTGCGTCAAACGGAAGCGTATTTGTGGCTGATATTTATGATGTTGAAGACTGACAGGCCCTGCCATTCCTCTTTTGATCTTAAGAGGATAAACCATGTTTTTATATTTGTATGTAAACCCCTTGCTGTGGCAGTCCCAATTCTGTCTAAAGCCTGGGGCTGTGCAGGAGCATGATACTTTGTGTGTCCTATAAATTCAGATTATGTTGCTGTAGGGCTCCACGAGATGAGTCTAAACCTACCTGTTGTATGCGGGAGGATGCTGCTGTTCTCTGTTCGGCAGAGGCTCAGATTTCACGAACAGAAAATATTGCAGTTGCCAATAGGACCAGTTGTTGCCCAAACCTTTCTTTTCTTGTCTAATCCACAGGCACTAACAGGATTATAGTACAATACTATTTGTTTGCCCCAGAAGTAGATGTCAAGTCTTTGTATGTAATCTATGAAGCACTTTTGGATTCTTCAGAACGAAAAATGTTAAATAATACATTAATGATGATAGCAAGAGCCTACATTAAATGAGGCTTTTTTAAACTCCTTTTTTGCTGTTTGTGATAAAGCTTGCCATAAAAAGAGAAACGGAGTATCTTGGAGGGTCAGGTAATAGCTATGATGCAGATTAGGACTATCACCAGTGAAACCCCAAGAGAAGAAAAGTAAAATCTTATTTCTCCCAAAGTCTGGAGGTATTTATGCTCCTGTTTTTTTTCCTTAAATGAGTACATGAAAAGAAGCTCTGAGTCAATAGCCTATCCAGACCTGCATTTTGGGAAGCAGTGCAGAAACTGGCTCTGTTAAGCAAAGATTTTGGTCTCCATCATTGTCCCTCAGCTCTGTTAGCATGTCCAGATGTGAGAGAGTTGGTGGTCATGGAGGTGGATAGTGCACAACCCACTCAGATGTGTCAGGATACCTGGCTCAGTCATAGAGTCAATTCTCCCATGTTATAACTACTACCATGGGGATGTTTTTCTATATTTTTGAGGGCAGTTGAGGTCATGAAATGAGAAGACTGTGCTATAAATAGGGTTGAACACTCTTCTTTCCAACCTCTGACAGACCTTGACTCTCTATCCAGATCAGTGAAGCCAAGTATGGCGCAGTGTCCTGCTCTGTGAGAATCTGAGTAATCCCCTGTGAAAGGCAGGGGATTTGTACTATCCCCCTGTGAAAGCTGACTTTCATATCTAGTAGGAAGGGCTATTGGAGGACCAGTATATGCTTTTCTTGTACTTTTTCTGAGTGAGAATCGCTTGCTTCAGGCATTAATTATTTAAGGAAATACTTCTGCACCATTTAGGAAGAATCTGGTGGCCCAACTGGCTCCAAGAATAGCTTCCCTTCATTATTTTTTAATATGAATATTTGAGTTGTCTTCATCACATGGGGATGTTCTTGCTAAAACTATATACATCACCCCTGCTGAAAGCAGATGAAACATTAAACATCATATCCCACTGTTTTAACCTGAATGTCTAGGATTTGGCAGAGAGCAGACAGTCCTGTCTCTCAAGGCCATATCATCACTATCTATCTGTATCTTCAGAGACATAGATACAGTATTGTGAGATTTTGATATTGTTATTGTAAGCAAGTGGACTGCAAGTTGCCTAACGCACTGCATCGGTTGCATGCTTGATGTATGTAAGCCTTCCTGACAGATCTCAGGAGAGGTTGCAGCTGCTGCAGACTCCCGCCATAACACGGAGGGATACCAAAGAGCAACATTTTTTGTTTCTGGGAACATTTCCTGAGGTCATTGCAACAATGCTCCTATCAATCAAAAAAGCAAATCTGTGCAGTTGCATGTCTTACCTGTCTTTGCTTAATTTGAAACATGGCTGAGAGAAAGGCTGCTGGTGTAAGAAAAAGAATGAAACTGGGGAAACTGTTCTTAAACCTGCTGATTGTTGCATCCTCACTATCCCAGAAAGAATACATTGGGCAAGTATCTCTTTTTCAGTGTGACTGGTTTTTTATATCAGGCTGCAGTCTGAGAACAATTAGCTGCACTCTTTCCTCTGGATAGTTGTTCTGCTTATTCATTATTATTACTTTTTTTTTTTTTTATTGTGCTGATGGCTCAGCTGGAGCCCAGTCTGAGAGAAATGCAAGCAAATATATAGTAGAAGAGGACTGTTGCTCCAAGAGTTTGTAGTCTCAGTGTGATGTGGAAAACAGCAGGTGGCTATGATGAGCTGAGCACAAGGTAGGAGTGATATAGCAGTGACTAGTGTAAAAAGCATTAGTCGTAGCAGAGCAGTTCCCAAGCCATTTTGTGCAGTTTGTAAGAAGAGAGGCTGCAAAAAGTTGTGATTTCCCCTAATAGTCTGTGGGCTTTTCACACAAAAAATCAGTTGGTGGACTCAAGGACAGGAATATATTGGCTGAAATAACATCAAGATGTTTACTGCCTTTGTCCTTCCCCTCAATGCCAAACATTGGGACCTAAACCTAAACTAATAGATGTCATCTTTGGGAATGTTACAATAATGCCTGTATAGAAGTTGTTCTCAAATGCATCAGCTTGCAGCGCCCTTTCTCTGCGCCCCAGGGAATAGGGTCTCCCCTGTCAATTCTGTCTCCCATTAAGCTGGCTGGAGCCAGGTGGCTCAGCAGGGCGGGAGGCCATAGAAGAACATGGGAGATGCAAAATGTGGCTCCACAGGATGTGGTGAGCTTGTTGGGGAAGGCGTTTCTCCTTCTCCCCATCCCACCTGCCTCGCTCCTGCTGTGCTCCCCCACCACTTCTCTTCTGGCTCCTTTGGTGCTCACTGGACCCACGTAGCAACTGATTTAACTATTCAGCAAAAAGCCTGAATAGTTTTATATGGAGCTAAATTAAATCGGCTACTGAGGCTGGTGCCTGACAGACCCCAGGAAGAGGCTGGACCATGTAGCTGAGAGCAGGAAGAGCAGGAGGATGTGAGGAGAGGAGGGAGGGAGGGAGGGTCTTCTGTCTTTCAGCTGTGACCAAACGCTTGACTGGATCAGCAGCATAGACTGACCAGGGAGGGTGATCCAGGACGGAGCCTTGGTTCTTGACGAGTCTGGCGATGGTGCAAAGCAATACATCGATGTTCTGGGCCTCGCAAAGACAGCCAACACTACACATCATCATAAATCAAGTTCAAATGTCTAGTATCACTTAAAACTGTATAGACAAATTAAAAATGGAAGGTATCTTTCTCAAGATGTTTGCAGTGTTTGCTTATGAGTTATCAAGTGTTGCTTGGTTACAGTTCCACATATCTTTAGAACAGAAATTGTAGTTACATTTTAAAAGAGGAGAAAAAAATTCTGTATGTAATATCTGATGTCTCATAATGTACATGAAGTTCACTTGTTTTGCTTTCATGGTCAAATAATTGGGCTAGCTGATTTTGTCTGCCCAAAACTACAGGTCTGGATGAGCTGTATTTAGATGATGCACATTGATTAATTTTGTACTATTCAAATACTGGTGTGTTGAAAAAGATGTATTGATTTAGGGAAGTGCCTATCCTGCTCCCAGGTTAGATGGGTATCTGAAAAGTTTTGCATAGGATTTCTCATCTTGTGTGAAGCTGTGAAATGTGGAGCTTTTCTAAAATTATATACAAACAAGGATCACACATCTGATTAATATTTTTAATCATCATCATCATCACCACTGTGGTAATGTTTCTGATGTGGCTTGCTTGAACTGTCTCTGATATGATGAAATTTGCTCACTGATTTGCTTTCCCTTCCCATGATCTGAGACATCAGTCTTTATCTAAGCAGCAGTCTTGGTGGCGTCAGTGGGAATTTTGCCTGGTTTAGAATATCTTTGTGGAAGCTCTTCAACCCATTTTTCAATGATACAGCATACCAGGACTGTGTTAGCATTCTGATATACCTTCCCCATCCACACACGTGACTGTTGTCTTTTAGAGACACTACTTTCTGAAGTGTGTTTCTCTAAGTTTTCAGTATGTTTCTATAGACAGAAATAAACAGCCAGGAAAAAAAAAAAAGCATTGTTTTTTCCCTTTATTTCCAAATGTGTTTTAAGTGATAATCCTGTTTTATTCTACCTGTAGAAGCTAATAGCTGTAAATCTAGAGCCAGGATAGAACTGGAGAGATTTGTGTGGCTTTGGTATATTTTTTTATAAAGTAGTAAAAATCATAATGATAGAATAATGATTTTGATCATATAGGAAATCTCCAGTGCATTTGACTTCCTTGAGGACTTTCAGTTACCAAATAAATCGGTACACACAACAACAAAAGAGCAAAGTGAAACCTAATCTTTACCTGCTTGTTCAAATAGTTGGAAGCCCAAGGCACAGTTGATGAGTTTCAGTAGTGCGGTCACGTCCACTAGGGCGAAGAGCAGACAATGTGTGTTTATTTGATAACTGAACCACATTTTACTCTTATTAGTTTAGAATGATTCATGAGGTCTGAGAAAGCTTTTCCAACTCTTTTAAACTTCAGCATGGCTAAAGCAGTGCCTGAAATACATGTGAACTCTGGACTAATGTTAAAAACAAACTTCCTTGTTCCATGCCCCTTCTTGCTGAAGTCAAATTCATTATTTTTCCTGTTGTTCCCAGAACTGGGAATGGGGACTGTCTCAGCAGAGAGAAATTGTAAGAAAGCATTCAGGGACTGTGAATGACAAAGTGCTTCCCAATAAGAAGCAACAGCTGTGCACAGCACAGGACTGCGGGGTTGCACCAGTCAGGGGACTGCTCAACAGTGCACAGCAGCAGGAGACCGTGTGTGGACAGGAACATACGACTAGGGAATACACTCCCTGCTCAGTGTTCAGAGCCCAAGATCCCTTTCTAGATCCTGCCTTCTAGAAAGGGATGGACCAGGGAGCTCAAAACCCTATCCCTCTTGTTGAGCACATTATGATGCCTTTCATCTTGCTGGCTCCTTGAGCCTCACCTTTCCTTGTACCCAGTAGACAAGCTTTGACAGGAAGGATGGACAATGTTCACTCATGTCTTCCCCACTTCCAAGCCTTGCCTCTGTGCTGTTGGTCAGGATAGTCTTCTTTGAGATTGTGATGGTCAATGTGACTTGTCTGGTGCTGTGGTGAACCTGGTTTTCCCACCTCATTGGGGAAGTGGTCTAGTCTTTAAGCTGTTGTATGAGAGCTGGAGCCTGGCAGATGACAACCAGGTGGGCTGTGAAAATTTTATTTTATGGAAGCACGTTTTGTGGGTGTTTGTTGGGTCAGTTCTTAGCCAGTTGACAGGTTCAGGATCTTCTGAGATCTCTATATACTTCTGAATACTGATGTGGTTTAGTTACTTATGTTGGGGTTGTTATGAACGTGTACAAATCAGAACTGTATGGGTTGTGCTAACTTTCAAGTTAAACAAGGGATATTAAATGAGTTTAAGTATCTTCAAGGCTAGGCAGCTATTCAGCAAGGGCAGGGACTTCAGATCACTGTTTTGGAATTAGGTCATTACAATCCACTGAAGCCCTGTTTTAGGAACCTGAGCCCTTTTGCTGATCTGGAGTAAGATAATAAATCTATCCGTGTGTCCATCCAATTCTGTGTTCCTCACTGAGAGTTTAACAAGAAGGGGATACTGATGATGGGAACATTTGCCCGCTTGTGCATGGACTTGATCCATTTGTTGCAGGACGCTCAGCACTCATGGGGTTATAATGACTGTATGTCATTAACTACCTGTTCTGGGAAGGGTTTGAATAAAAGGCATTCTAAACTAATAGCAATTTCTAGAGCATTTCTGTAACTGTATGAAGGTATTTTTTAGAAAACAATGTATATTTCTGTTGTGGTTGCTTAAGAACCATATTCCTAGATTTTTCCCCAACAACAATAAACTGTAGAATACTTAAAGAAAAAATGTCTGAAAATAAGGATATGTTTTACTGATCAATAGAATCATTTTAAATTTATAAGCTTCTTTTAAATAGGTACAGAATATCAAGTCCTTTTATGAAATTTATAGGTAATCAGATGCAATTGCTGTCCTAAATTTCCAAACTTGAAAATTGAACATGGAATCTGATTCCTGGAAGCACAGTTTTGCTCAATGTGAGATAGGAGGTTACTAAAGTTATAAAACAGTTTACAGCTTGCAGTGTTTACTGAAATACATAAAATTACTCCAGGAAGACAGGATTACTGTCATAAAAAGAACTTGAAAAGCTATTAATATCGCCATAGATCAGAGCTTACCTTCTAAACTAAGTCACAATTCTGACAGCAGTTCATCTATAATGCTGGCACCTCAATAAGGAAAAAATATAACTCTGTTTATAATAATATCTTCCTTATTGAGGTTTTCAGAGGATTGCAATAACCTGAATCTGCTCTTATCTGAACTTTAAATCCATCTTTATGGAGAAAAACCTGCTGAAGAACTGTTGTTCTTTTCTGGAAGTGGCTAAAATATAAAGATGTAGGCTAACTTTATAATGTTTTTCTTTTGCTAAAACCTATAAAATACTGTGTTTACTGTCCTCTAGTACACTTGATAGACTGAGGACATTCCTTTCACAGAGGCAGCAAATGAAGGAAGTGAAAGTGAGGCTGAATCAGCAACTTCTACCTCTTAGATTGCTTAAAGCTATACAAGAAGGTGACAAGAGTAACTGGGGTGGGAGAAATCAATGTTAATTTAAACAGTGTTTGACAGAAAGTTAGGAAGATATCACTATGCCTTTCTGTGTTGGAAAAACAGACTGGTGAAATGGGGAACTTTAGCAAAACACTATGAAAACCAAACAGGGCAGAAATTATCAGGTTGCAGTAATAAAATTGGGGGTATGGAAGACAAATCACTTCATAACAGTGTTCAGTTGCATTAGGTTTACCAGAAAATATATTATTTCTTGGGTTTCTTGAGTAGTTGGAGTTGTTTTCCACTGAACATATATGCCTGTTCACCAAGTACTCAGAATCCAAAATGTGGGATAGTTACGTAAAATCTTAGGGCAGATAAAAAAAAATTGCATGTCTGAACTGAAATAAGTATTTGTCATAGTCCCTAGAAATATGGAGAATGCAGAAAGCATATTCAGTACCGTTCTGTGTAAAAGAAAGTATGGATTTCCTGGATGCATATTTCAAAGTGTAAACAGATGATCAGCTTCAGTTCAGAAGAGCTGCGTTGCTCCTCACCTGCTCTCTGACAGTGTTCATTGTTTTCCTGTCTGTTCTCCATGTGACGTCTGTGCGTCCCTGTGTTTGGAGGAAGATGAATAAGGCCTGCTTAAGTCGAGGATGGCTGTAGTGCTGGTCCAGAAAAGAGCTGCACAGTCACATGATGGTGGCTACAGCTTTGATGTGGAGTGCAGGATCTTCTAGCAGAGGCTAATAGCGACCCTACCTGTCTCATAAATCCATGCCTGCACATGACAGGCATGCAGCCTCCCACAGCTGAGCATTGCTGCACAAGCATGGAGCTGGTGGTGTCTCTAAGTGTGTGATTGTGTTGACCTCTAGTGGTTCTAACTAACAGAGGGCCAGACCAGCAGGTGGGTTAAGCAGGAATATGTCTACTGAAGCTGTGAGAGCTCCATCAGTTGACATCTCCTGTATAGCTAACGTACCAGTGGCACAGTACAGCTGCAGTCTTGATGGATTTATGCATTACTTCCTGTAGGATAGTCCCTGGAAGGGAATGAACATTTTGCATTTAAACCATTTCTGTCTTACTGGAGCTTTTCTCCAAAAAGTATTTGGTTTCCATAGGAAAGGTTGCAGCTGTCAGTCCTAGGGTAGCACAGTATAAAGGCTCTAATTCGAGTCTTCATATTCTCCTTTCCCACCATAAGCTGGCCTTGATGATCTAGCATGATAAGCTTTGGCTATTCAACTTTTGTGTTACACTGTCTTCTACCTCCAGGAGCATCTTGAGTAAGGCCTGCTCAGGAAGCCTTCTTTACAGAGGAGAGTGGGAGCAGAAAGTGCCTGAGCTAAGTTCTCATGAAGTGTTGCATTAGAAACAGGAATTTAAAGATCTGGGAGTTTATGTACTTTGGGTGTGGGTTTGGTTTTTTTTTTGTTTTTTTTTTTTGGTCAAGGAATTTAAATTTTTACTGGGATGGGGAAAATTTCTTACTGTCTTGCATGATTCTGTGAAACAGGGCTGTTTATAGAGCATTTTCTCTTTTCATAAGAAGCGAGTACCATTTACTGGTATTGCTGACAGTACAGGCAAACTGAAGGGATTTTTCATCAGCGCGGAAGTGACAATTCTTCTGCACGGTGGAACCACCCAGGCAGCCCTTGCCGTGGTGTCACTAGGCTGCAGCTGGAGGTTGGCCCTGTCCTAACAGGTAGACGCTCAGCCTCATTAGAGTCTGTGAAAGACTCTGTCAGGAGGCAACATTTGTCCCAAATTTATCTCATAACTTAGCTGTAACTGAATCCAGCACTGAAACCTCAGTCTGGAAACTGTGAAAAATGGGCTGTCTCTCACATCTCTAACGAAAATGGGCATAAATAATTGATAATAGATCAAATTTGCTGAAATATACAAAGGAAACCATCTGTCTTCCTGCCAGTTATTATACAGAATAACCAAAAGGTTTTTAGTGGAGACAGATGACAACATTTAACAGCAGCTGCTTGATGCACGTTGTTCTTACAGTTGCCTGTAATTTGAAAATTGTGCTGGGGGCTAAAGGAGATAGTTTGGCAATTGGAAAATGAATACCGGGGGAAAAAATAAATGGAAGCAAATGGATTAATGGAAATGGAATAATGCAAATGGAAAATATGTCTAGCACATGTCACGATAGCACTGAGAAAGCTTCACAGCTTGCTCTCCAGCTGTGACCTTGCCAGTGCTGCCGTAGCGTTTAGCAGGGACTTCAAGGCAGCTGCACTCTGGCACATGTATAAGCAGAAACGATTTGCAGAGAAACTGCAAGCATCACTGCTGTTCTGCAGAGAAGGTAGCTCTTCGCTGGCTTCCAGGCCCTTGAGGCTACAGAATACCTGAACTAGAGATGGTATGCCCGACTGCTTGTTTTTTTCACTAATACATCAGCTGATTTAAATAAAAGATTACCTCTTCTCACACACCAGTCGTCTTAAGAAGAAAGGACTGAGGTGTGCAAGACTATGGCCCTCTCTTAGATACAGGTGTAAGTGAGATGCCAATTAATGTCAATGAAGTGATGAGGTTATTTCTTCCCTTTGTCAGTCTTTTCCTGTAATGAGACAGGAGCTATTTAGTAACATGCTCTCCACATTTAGTTTAGATGCCAGTGATCTTTAGGGGATAGGAATCAGACATTGGTTTAATTGGGTCTCATTTGTAAATTAATAACATTGATTTAGCTTCTCTGATCTTAGTCTCACTTTTTAAACATAGATTTTTGAGTAAATAGCTGCCAGTTTAGGGCTTCTGTTTCTGGTGGTTAGCACCACAGTGGCTTTTTCTGCTTCCATGGTATGTCTATGGTTTCATACATCAGATCAGTGGGAGGAATCCTAACTCTTCTTAAATCAATGGTAAAACTCTCTTTGACATTCGCTGGTTAGGATTTCAGTGTTTGTCTTTAACAGCTACCGTAACACATTTTATGATGCATTTGACCCTCTCTGCTCCTCCCATTAGACCTTTGAATCGGAAGAATCGAGTATGTCCAGTAATCAACAAGCAGATTTCTAGAAGAGCTTGAAAGTCTCCAGATCTAAGAACAGATAAAAGAGAGTGATTGGAAATTCATCCAGCCAAAAAGACCGTCTTAGGGATGGGGCTAGTTTTGGTTTAGAGGGAGGCTTGCAACTTGCATTTTTCCATCATCAATGGTATAATGCTGTTATTGCCTTCTACTGTAAACAGTTTTGCTCTTGTGTTTATATTTAAAAAAGAAAAAAGTGTGATTTTTATTGCTAAATCTCTTTCTGTGGTCTGACTTTGGCAGACTGCCTTACACTATGCAATCTGTGTTAAAAGTAGAAACCTTGAGTAATATAACACAGTTATTAACTTCTGCTTCCAATGTTCTTGTTGCTTCTTTAAAAGATGTGCAGTCAAATGAAAACAACAAATGTTAATTCAAAGCCACAGTTGCTGTTTTCAAGAGGAAGGTAAAAGACAGCTTTAGAGAAACCTGTATTTTCTGCTTCTTATTGTCAAAGTCGCAGTTATGGAAAGCTTTGTGAAACTTGTGCTGAATTTAATCTTGCTTCTGAAACTGTCTTCCAAGGACATGTAAACATGTAAATCCAAAAAACTGAAAAAGAGGAGGAGGGAATGTAGAAAGTCAAATAGTTTGCATTTATTGTTGAAGGTATATTGTTTGAGATGTGCTGATGAAAGAAATAGGGTACAGAAATGTGAAATAATTTGTAAAACAGAACTGTACAAGTACTGCTACTACCCCTTATCTTTCCATGAGTGTGTTTCAGGGCTAACAGTGCTAATCACAGATTTTACTAGGAGGAAGCCATATCAATCCCTTTTTTAAAAATAATATGATTATTGACCCTCTGCACAATATTGTTGTATATTTGAAGCTTTCTTTGTGAATACTTTTCATGCTGAAGATAATTACTTCCTAGAGTAGATCCTAATCACTTTTGGTCTTTCAAGCTCTGGGATGTTTTACAAGTTCCTTGCTTTCATGGAAAGGCTGAAAATGTGATCTGGACTGAAGTCTCCTGATACTATGGAAGTGATCCCTCCATAAGGTTGAGCTGTGCTCCTTTCTAATGTCGCCATACAGAGTATGCAAATGACTTACAATATTAGGTAAAAGGTTTCTATTATATTAACTCTCTATTTTGAAATAACAATCCTAGCAACCCAAACAGTGGCTATTACTATGTTTTGTGTTTAACAGTCTTGTGTAGTATTGCATTTAAGTAGAGTTGAACTTCCCTAGTCTGTGAAAATAGTTCATATTTATTCAGTGTCGCGGTCCGCAGGAGTGACGGGAATGAATCATACGCATTCACAAAATGCAGGTTCAATTCCATCTTTATTCAGCAATTTGCCTATTTTATAAGTACAAGTATTCGGCGCTCTGGCCCTTGATTTGTGGTTCATACAGATTATGTCACAGGTAGCCAATCATTGCACCGATCACGCACGCAGCGGTCATGCCTTGTACCTTGCTGCTTGTTTAGCAAAGCTGTCTAGCCCTTAACCTTGGTTCCCACTGGCTTCTGCTAGTTTATCTGTACTTTCTCAGGATGTATCATTCCCAGCTGCACCAGTGTCCTTGGTAAACTACTTCAAAGCACATAGCAGCAGCTACAGTCTGAGGCCTAAGGCTTCAGCAAATTTAGCTACTTATGCTAAGCAAGTTGTGCTAAGCAACTAATCCTAAACAGTGTAGTTCCATACTCTATATTTCATATAGATTATTGTTCTGAAGTACCGCAAGGGCCCCAACAATTCAGAACATTAAAAAACCAGCTACTACTCTTGAACTTCACCAAGCACTTATTTCCATTGGCCTCAGCTTGACTTATAAGTGGTTTTGCTTCCAGTTTTTTAAAAATATTCCTTATCCATCTCCTATCCTGGGCTGCTAAACAATGGAAAGAGTTGGGTCAAATATGATTGCTTGATTATCAAAACCCCTTTCTGCCAGTTCCTTGCCTGGCCTGGTATGCTACATTACGCTGTGAATGATTTTCTTTGTTTCTGCTCCTCATTCTCATTTCTTAATTTTGTGGGCAAAGGTTGGAAGAAGCCAGTTTCTGAGGTTGGTGCAATATGCGTCAAAGGCAATATTCCCACTGACTTAAATGAGAACAGCCAGATGTCTAAATGTCTGTGTGACCAAGGTGAGAATCCAGAGGCTGAATTCCTTTCCTTGGAGGGGAAACATTTAGGGAGGAATCCACAAGCAGATTAATTAAATAGCAAATCTCCCTTCGAGAGGCCATTGGTGTTTAAAGATTCAGTTCTGTTGACGTTAACAAAAGGCCTTTTTTTTTTTTTGCCTCTTTGTTGAACAAAGAAGTTTCAAATTTAATTTGTTCTTTTGCCAGGTAAAGTTCAATTGTAATGACATATTTAGTTAATGCAGATGTTGTTGTGTGTATTTTCTATATCTGTGCCCTTGAAATGTGGTTGTTATAGCAACAAGCTTAACTATTAAACAGGTTTTAGTTTTATATCTACTTCATAGCGTTATAATGTAATTAGGTATTTGCAGCATCTTTAAGCATCAAGCTAGCTAGTAGATGATACAAATATAATTTACCTCCCTAAGTAAATTAACTACAAGATATTATCTCTAAAATGTATGTATTATTAATGTCTAATTTCTTTCTGCCTGAAAGAACTTAAAAAAAAAAAATTAATCTACATATCCAGTGTTAAAAGGCGCAAAAATGGTTAGATTTCAAAGAGCTCCCAATACTGATAATTTTGGAAAACAGATCCCAACTGAAGCCTTTTAACATTTGAAAGTCTTATCCAAGCTGTGTGTCCGTACTTCATAATTCACGGCTCACGCTAACTCTCGTTGCGACCCCATTGCTGCAGGCCTGGGGCAGGCTGTGCTCCAGCCCGGGGTACAGTCAGACAAACAGCGTGATGAAACGAGCACTCCTGCGGTGCCGCCGCCGAGCGGTTTCTCCCTTAAAATTCTCTTGAAATTAAACTCCTCTCTGCCGCGTGAGGTTTTCAACTCAAAATCAACCTACTTAAAGAATTACAGAATTGTTGGTTTCCGACAGTGAGAATGACCTCTAAAACCAGTTTTCCCTCTCAACCACGGGAAGGGAAGGGGAGGGTGGGGAGCGAAGGGAGAAGCCTGTGTTTTATGCCGGCACCGCCGGGCGCTCCCGAGACGGAGCGAGCCAGCCCTGGGAGCCCCGCGGCCCTGGGGAGGGCAGCGCTGGTGCTGGCGCTGCGCTAGCCGGGCGCTGGGTGCACCGGCAGCCTGGGCACCTTCCCCCTCGAGAAGGGGCAAAGCACGCCGCTCGCGTTAAGGCCCCACGGAGGACTTCTCCGGGCGCGGGAGCGCCACGGGCACTTCCAGTGCGTTTTCTATTATCCTTTGAGAACTCTGCAAAAGCAAAATCCTATTTAATGTGAAATAGCGTGTTACTGAGCTTGTTCAGCAGTTTGTGCAGCAGCTTAACTTGTCGTGGGGCTTTCTGAGCTGGCTTCGTTGCTGCTCCTTCTTGTAATCAAAGCTTTTAACTTCCTCAGGTGGATGTTATTGCAACAACTTGACACCAAGCCTTGTGACTGAGGCTTTGTCTCTGGGCGCTTGGATCCAAAGTCTGGTGCATGCAAGGAGAGAGGCCCTTAAGAGTCCTGGAAGAAGCAGGGGGGATAGAGTTTTTTGAAAAGAAGCCTGAAGTCTAAGCATTACAGTGGGCATTTGCACAATCTAATCAACATGCTTAAAAAAAGCAGTTCTGCACTAAAATCAGATAATTGCCGGTCCAAAAAAGCAGCAAGTCTTTTCACCATTTGTGCATTTTAAACATCTTATTTGCCTAGGCCACTGTGGTAATTGATTATATATGACTGGTCTGAAATTAATTTTGCATATTTAAGCACAAACTAAATTTTTATTTCTAGAACATATGGCCCAGGACTTCACCAGATATTAAGTCTTGTTATTAGGTGGCACTGATCTGCAAGAAAAATAATGCTATTGATGAATTTTAATTAATTCTTTTTAATAAGTGAACTTCTCTTCAGCAAACTTTCTGGAACTTTTGCAGGTTCCAAAATTAGTAAATTTGCAGGATTTGGATAGCTATAACTCATTTATTGCCATATGCATAATCCAAATCACTAAACCTGCAGTCCAGCATTTATTGGTATGAGGTAACACAGTCTCCTGAAACGATTCATTTGGTTTGAGAAAAAATGAATTTAGGGTGAAAGAAATGACATTTTTTCTTTCCATTTTACTTGTGTTAAAAACAGATGGGAAATCTCAGTCACGCTTTTAAAGACTATCTGCAAATCGGTGCGGTGAGTTTGTAAATAGTGCTCTGTCAGTTTAAACACAGTCATTAAAAGCACTCGGATGATACACTTGCGCAACACGCGTTTGACTTTGAAGAATGCAGTTTGCAACTTGGCCTCCAAACTCTGAAACTTCTGGTTTCAGAAACTCGTTTAATTTGTTTCCGCACGAGCCTGTGCTTCACGCTCGGCCCACCATCTCCCTGCGGCTCGTCCCGCGGAAGGGTGGGCGACTGGGTGTTTCTTTCTGGCGCCTCGGTGGGCCGGTCGGAAGGAGGCCCGTGGCGGAGGTGCCGGCTCCAGCCCAAGGACGCGCACCGCACCGCGTCTCGCCGGAAGCAGCATCGAGCATCTGCTCCAGATGTGGGTGCGGCCTGTCCCCCAGCTGCCCGGACGCAGCGGAGAAACACCTTCCCCCAGGTGTGCAGAGGGTTTTGCGTGAGTTCTGGGGACTTTTTTAGCTGCTGTGGAGGTTAAAATCAATTCCTACTTCAGAGAGCTAAAAACTGCCCTTTGCTTTTGCCTATTACTCTAGGCCAAGTGTTTGGCTGGAAATAACAGTCCATAGTTGCTAATTTAGCCACAAGAGGGAGCTCGTAAATCCCACCAATGCAATAAGGACACGTTGAAATGGGCTAATATAAATATTCTGAATTAAATTATTAGAAAGAAACTTATTGTTTCTTAATTTGAATCAACTTTTCTTGTGCTTTCATGTAAAAGCTTTCTGAAGCTTTTAATAGATAGCTTTTAGTACCAGACAAGTTGAGGCAGCCGGACTGAGGCCTCATTTGTGATTGTTGTACATTTATGAAGTAAAATTTAACCAAATTCTGCTCTTAGATTTAAAAAAAAAAAGTACAAACTCCTGGAAATGACTGAAAGCTCAGGAATGGCCAATAACTGTCCACAGTCTAGACTCATCATATAAATGTAAACTAGATGCTTTCTCTCTCTAGAATTTTCCTATATATATGTGTGTGTGTATATATATATACACACACATACACATATGCACACTCATATATATACATGAACTAAGCTTATGCAGACAAGTCAAGCTGTACAACCTTTTTTAAGCATGTCTGTTTAATGCTGACCAGTGGTCTTTGGAAAAGCAGTGGGCTTTTGTGGAGATATTTGCATTCCTTTAAAATTAGCATGAAGCTCTAGAGGAAAGACAAAATTCTCATTAACTTTGAAAGGTCACAGTCTTTATTTGTCCTCAGTAACACATTGTGGAACAGCTGGCTCGAGATCACATGAGAAGAGGGCTGTTTCCAACAAAATCAGCCATTAATTAATGGGCAATAGAGATATTTTTTCCCCAGATCAGCAGGTCTTTCCGAGTTGCCCACAGCGAGACGCAATACCTTCCTCAGAAGCACGTGACGGTGATAAACGTCGCAAGCAGGTCACAGCACTAATGCAGTGCACATCCCACATTTCATCACTCGAAGGACCTTCAGGCTAACAGACTTTCCATTAATCATATCTAAAAATTTAATCACACCTTAAGAAATTGAGAAAAACAGTCACAAATCTTTCTGAATAGCAGAGAGAGTCTGTGCAACTAGTATGCCAAAGGGAATCATTTCTGTAATTAAACAGCAGTTAAAACTGTTATTTATTCTAGTATCTTTGGGTTTTTTTTCCCCCTCCCTTTATTTCATGTGGTGGTGATGCAGGTTAGCTGAATATATTTTTCAATGTGATCTAAATTTCATGGGGGATCTTGGAAAGGAAAAATGTCTTGAAGCAAAAAAGTACAATAGTCCCCAACTTTTCATATATGCATGCAAGCCTGCAGCAATTTTAAAGACTTTCTTCTTTCAACTTAAGTCTCTAACAGGACAAATGAGCTTCACCCTGAGATTATTCCTATCTTACAAGCCTGATTTATTTCCCTCCCTGGCATTCCCTGTTTGCTCCTTGAAATATAGCTCAGGAGCTGACTTGCTTACATGTAATTCCCACCATGACGATATTACTCAAATGTCCTTCTGCAAAGAAGGAACCATCACAGTGTTTTAAGCTTTTATTTCCTCTGACCGCAGCCTCCACAAAAATCAGCAGACTCACTGAATAAATGCTTGAATGATGCACACTTAGGGGTGTATTCCCCCATCTTCTGCCAAGGCAAAAAAAAAATCCTCAGTGTGTTTTAGTTTGATCTGGCTTTCTTTACACAGGAATTCCTCTCCCTAATGCTCTACAGCTGGAGAAGCAGGGTTTGCACACCCCTGCAGTGAAGGAAAAGAGGGTGGATATCGGAGAGCTGAGCAAACCTCAGAAAAGCTGCAGCTAAAGAAAACCGAAGTTCAGCCAGTTCTAGTGTCCAACACCTGAACCATTTTGTGTGCCCTGTTCCTGGGAATAAGTATAATCCTCTGTTGGTCTTATAGCACGCTGCCACTGACACACAGTTATGGTCACTGGGCATATGGTGTCCCAGTGTACAGAGACCGTACTAGCCCTTTGCATTCCTCATGGTGTTATACTGAAGACACGGATTAGCCACACCATTGTGCAACAGATCCTCTGGCCCCCAGCCCATTTGTGCATCCTCCTATGTCTGTGTGGTGACTTCTAGTGTCTGGCAGCTGAGCTGCATCCCCTCAGTTCAGCAGGTTCCCATACAGTTTCCACCATCAGGTTTGATGGCTGATGGTGGGTAGAGGAGGACATTGGATTTGTCTTATACTGTGCAATCTGTAACTCCCATTTGCATGAACAGTCAAATGAGACTGGATGACATGGTGAAGAGCAACCAGGTTGCTGTCATTTCTTCTTCAATCAGGACTGACTACTGCTGATTAATTCTCAAGAAATTACAAGAACTTTTTGCTAAGAAAAACGTGCTATATTGATGGATTTTTCAATCTTGTTCAAATGTCAGGCAATCTACTTGCAGAAATTGGCGTTCTCATCTCTTGACTCCACGACCTTAATAGCCAACATAAATATCGAACCAACCTTTTAAAGCTGAGTTTAGTCATTTAAATCCAATTGGGAAAGGTGGTGGTGGTGGTAAGGGGAGAAATGTCAAGGAATTTAGGAGGGAGGAGTAAGTTATATTTGTCAGCTACATTAAGCTTTTAAATATGGTCACTTCCCTGTCGATTACTAGTGTTTGGCTGTTTGTGGAGATCAGTTGTGTTGGCCTAAATGTTACAGGTTGATAAGAGCTTTTATATTTCATTGCAAAATGTGCCGTTTGGATGGAACATCTTGTGCTCCTCTGTTTCTGGTTGCTAAGTACCCAGTCTTCACAGTTGTACCCTGCGGCAGAAGTTTAATAATCCTGTTATGTTTACCCTCTTTCCTACAGAGCCACAAGAAATATTTCTAGTAATAGGAAGGAAGGTACATATTTAAGGTCAAACTGCGCTTTAATCAATCAAAGTTAGATAGAGGCACATTATTGGATGAGCTTCCCAACTTCTCTAAAGTGATATGCACCTATTGAAATCAACTGATGTTGACCAATTAAGATTTTGGCCTAGTATTAATATGACCCTGTGGGAAGTCCACTTTTGCTGGCAAGTACCATATTGGAAGGAAAGGGAATGACAGAGAGAGAAGAAACTTTGATTTCAAATTCTAAATCACTGTCTTTCATAGACAAATAGCTTACACCTCTGAAGAAAACTTGCCTTGAAGCTTAAGACCTGGGCAAATATGAACACTGTTATGTAACAGTGCATAAATATTCATTTTTCTGGAAAAAAAGTCATATCATTTGTATTGCAATGAACTATGCTTTTGGATCTGTGGAAAGCCCACAAACTAGCTACAATTTATGCTCTATTTCCTCATATAAAGAGCGTTTTAATGCTCCTACATTGATAGGGATTTGGTGTATGAGAGCAAAAGTTATCCACTGATTTGATTTCCCACTTATGGATTTATGGAGAACATCTGTGTTATAGACAAAATGACAGTGTGACACATAACAGTCTTATTTGCTGGATGAAATCTTTGCCCTATTTAAGTCAATAAGTTAAGATACTGTCTTTGACACTCTTCATGTCTAGAAAATTCGAATAAGTTTGCCTCTTACCTTGACCTACATGCCTCGCTCTTGTGTGTCTAACAAGCATAGTCAAGAATACCACATACAACACTGTGTTTGAATACTGGTAAATTCACACCTGGGGCTGGTCCAGGACATTCTGATTTGAGCCCACTTCTCCTCATATTCTCATACGTCAAAAAGGTGCAGTGTGTTCCTCCCCTGTGCATTTGCAAGAACTGTTATTGCCAGTTGTTCAAATTAAAGTGGAGTGGGTCAGCATGTTTTGGTTTGCTCCAAAATCTGTATGACAAAATAGCTTCCTAAAGCAAAAAACAATTTGTTGTTTTGTTTCTCAAGACAAAACAAGAGAACAAAGGATCGTCTCACAACACAGGATTTGCAGTGAAAGAACCACAGATTGCCAGAAGGAGGAAAATGCAATGCTCCAAACAGAACAAGGCAATTGTGTTTGATAAGACATTTGTTTAAACATGACCATCTTCAAGCAGAGTCAAAAAATGTGAGATACTTATATTTCAGCACAGTACATTTCTTTTGTTTTCCTCCGTGTTTCTTTTTTCCTCACAGTCTCAGCTGACCAGTTTGGGATTTTTTTTAGAAAGCCAACAATGAATTCCCATCCCAGTTTGTTATGAAGCACCTCAAAACTATGGGAAGCTATGCAGGAACACTGTGCTCTTTCGCTTCATAGGGGTATTCAGCTGCCTCAACTACTTTTGAACTTCTTCCAAACTACAGAATCATTCAAGATAATGATATATGGCCAGGTAATTTCAGAGAAAAGTTAATAATAATGTACATCTGGCAGCAAAGAAATTCTTAATTTCCTGGCTGGGTTTGTTTCAGTATAGGTCTATGATTTTGCTATCCAAGCAGGGAGTTGTGGTAAGCGTGCAGTGTGCCATCAATGCTCCATGAGGGGGCTCAATAAAATTTCTAAGACCCCCATCCAGGGAACACTGTCAAAACCCTTCGCAGGGCTTTCCCATGTCCCAGAGAAAAGGAAGTTTGCTGTTACTTGGTGTCTTTCCTATTGCCAAGCAAGTTCTTCACCTTGGAAAACATTTGCAAGAATTTATAACAGTTTGAACTGGTCCCACTTTGGGTGATTTGTCCAGATGTTTTGTATCTCAGAATAGGCTGGGCACTTTCCTTACCTCTGATACTGTGTCTAAGCTTTAGCTGGAGACAAGATAATAGTTTAGGTGATCTTTTCTGTCCAGCAATCAAACCAGCTTTCCAGTCCCTTCCTTAAAGTGGTCTGTCAAAAGCACTTACGAACTCCTAAGCACAGTAAAGAGTTAAAAATAACTACTGTTGTTTCATTATTGATTTTTCCCAATGCCTTAAATTGCCTGTTCTAATCTTCTGAACCTCTTCTCATAAGCCCTTCCCACACGTCCTTTACAATTAAAAAGACTGTCTACTACTTTACCATCATATCCCCACACCTTGTCATATGCTGGCTCATTATGGCGTCTTTAACTGTAGTTTGCAGCTGATCTTTTAGGCTTTCCAGCACAATCAAAGACTGTTTCCTAGCTATCAGAATAAATTGTTTCCTAAAGGCCACCTTCTTCTCTTGCTGTGGATTCCATGCCACCACAGTGTGACTGATTCATTAATTAATTTCTTGCAGTCTGGGTTTTTTTCAAGGTGGTCTGTGTTGTTTAACTTGTAGATGGAACTGACAGTAGTGTGGATCTATGCTTGCTTATTTTATGAGTCTGTACCCTTACAGCTGGGACAAAGAACATGTATCAGTTTCAGGGAGCTCATGTTTGGTTATGCTATGCCCTGTTTTTTCATTGCAGCTTATTCTTGGATCAAGGGTTGACTTGCAGGTTAGTAACATGGTGTCATGAGAAAAATGTGTGTTGTGATGGGGAGAGGTAAGCCATTTCAGCTGAATGGCTTATTTACATTCTCTATGTATACCTAACAGTTGTGCAAAAACCAGGCAAATCTACGATCTAATCCTCTCTTGAGAGATGTCCACAGAATAAAGGTAGATGTGAGACTGTGAAGAAAAAGAACAATGACTTGGATCAATCCAAAAACATTTGCCCACTCTGAACAGCAGAAGTAAGAGCAAAAGTGATAAACAAGGAAGCCTAAGTCCCACATCAACAGCACAATATTAGAAGGGTGATTAAGATCGCTGACCTGAGAGGATTTGTGCCTTTGCAATAGTGAATGTGGAGTACCTTCTAGGCTACCTAGAAAAATCTGCAGTCTTGACTAACATATACAGGCTCTGTGTAAGGCATCGATGAAGCAAAGAACCACACCGTGATAGCCACAAATGTTGGGATCTATGCAGGTAACTGTCTCCAGAAGCCATTAGGAAATGCATATGAGAAAGTTATAGCTGAAGCAGAAGTAAGGTGTCTGTTCCGGGCTTACTTCCCAAACTAACCCTCCCTAATAGCTGGGTGGTCAGAGTGTGTCCTTACAACGTCAGAGACTTGAGTTAGTTCTGCCAGCACCTGCGCGAGTCCTGCCATCTCCCTGAAGAATGGTCTAATCATCTGGGCAGATCGAGTTTGAATGATGTATGTCTGCACTGAGAGCAGCAGGGAAAAGTGAGCATAGCTCTATTGTTTGAGAAAAATAGGCCAGCTAACTACTTTGTGCTGTGACATGAGGTCTCTCCAACTACCTTCTGCCTGTGGTATTAGTGGCCTACATTGAATGTGTGTGTGCTGAAGCAGTCTCAAAGGTTACTTGGTTCCTGAATCTTAAGAAGAGAATTATTGACTAATGATAATTCAGAAATTGGCCAGGACAAGATGAAGAGTTAGCAAAGCATCCTTGTGGCATGTTCATGGTGGTCTTTCTACTTCTGAGGAGGCTGCTGAGAGCCTCGCTGTGCGCTCTTCCTCCTGTAACCATGGCCCTTCAAGCGCTACTGCAGTGTAACCTGGCAGAGACATGGGGAGATACCCTGGCCCCTCAGATGAGCTTTTCTTGTTGAGATGCTTCTCCTCTGCCCTCTAAATGCTTCTCACTGAGCTGCTGAATTCCACAGTGGCAATGGTTACTCAACAGTGAGCAGTTCTTACTTTGTCAATGTCTTAACACAGTTATTTTTAATTGTTATTAATGATAATTAAATCCTTACTTGAGGTTTGCTGCAGCATCTACAGAAATCAGTGAGACAAATTCCTTTAATTGTAGTGGGTTTCAGATCAGGGCCTTTTTAACAGAGTTGTCTTCCCTTATCAGTATGACATCTGTAGTTCCCACAAGTCCAAAAAAAGGCTGCCAGTTCCATTCTTGTACTGGGTTCAACACTTTCCACCTCCAACCTAAAACAAGTTCAGGCCTGAGATTGTTGGCAAGATATCCATGCATCATGTTCCCATTCATACAGGCAGAAAAAATAATCTGTGATTTAATCAGTGCCTTCTTGTCATGGCTGGGTAGGATGAAAAAAGGGAGGGAGAAAGTATTGTCATTATTTCTTTAAGAATACCTGGGAGGTATACAACTCCTAAGCTGCTGAGAGCCATTTGTGTGACTAATTATGCAACTGCACTACTCTTTTAGACTGCCCTGTATAATGTCACTAGTAAACATAGTGCTTGTTGAGTTGAGTCACTGCAGCTTCTTTGCTTTTAAGCGTAGGAAGGAGAATGCATATAACAGCGGCAGCCAGGCTTCCTGGCACAAGCTGCTTACCGAACTCTGCCTGTCCCTGAGAGCCGTGGTCCTTCTGGTCTTCCCACCGCAGCCCCTATGTTGCCTCCAACCCCCTATCCACTACTGCTCTCACATTCCCACCACAAATCTCATCTGTGCCACCCCACCCCACCTCATCCTCCCAGACACTCCTTGCTCCCTATCATGCCCAGGGTACAGAGTACTGGTACTGCCTGAGCTGGTGCCTGCTGGTGCCAAGGTGGGATGTGAGAGCCTTGCCTTGCACTGGAGCAACAGCTGCATGGTCGTGGGTGTGTGACAGGCTGTTCTGCTCAATTTTGGACGGTAATCAATGCCCAGTGGATAACGGGGCAGCACCCACTCCATTTGCTTGCTACTAGGCACGAAACTAAGCAGCAGCAGCAAAAGGTTTCTGCTTTGGAGCTGAGTGAGTTTGTATTTGAGTTTTGACTTTTAATTGCAAAGCATTCTGTGTGTGGCTCACTTAGCCCCCAAGCCCACATGTTTTTCCAAAATTCTACCCGATACCTGCACAAACTTTTGCTCTTAAAGAACCTTTGCAAATTCCAGTGCCAATTACGACTCATCAGCTTCTTAGATCCCTTGTGCAAATGTGCATATGCCATACCCTAATCAGTTCTATTTATAACTGAGTGCTGCTTCTTTGTACTTAGATGCTCAAATATGATAACCAAGTGCAATTAGTTAATTCATTAATTAGTCAAAGACTTTTTACCTCTGGAGTCACACTTTAGATTTGCTATTCAAAAGAGCAACTGAAAATCGTTTAGATTTGTAAAGAAGCTGGAGTAAAACTGTTCTGGTAATCTACCTGCAGGTTGCTTTCCAGTGTTTACTATACCGTTGACTGATGAATTGAGGCCAGTTGGCAGGTTTTTCTGAAAAGAGATGACAAACTGATAAAATTATATAAGCTCCCACTCCATATTTCTGTTTCTTGCAGCTATTCTTAGAGTGAAGGGTTTTATGGGTGCTAATTATATCATTAAAATGTGAAGTATTTGCGTCTTCTCTAGGCAGAATGCTGGAGTCCACACAAAATCCCAAACATATCTTTGGATCCCAGCAATGCGTTGGTGGGTGGGTGTGATCTGCTTTGAATGCATGCTTGCAAGTGTATCTAAATTAAGGAGAGCAGATACTAGATAACGAAAAGAGGATGCAAGAAGCATGACATGCTCTCTCCTGCCTCCCCTGCATGGCCAGGCTTCAGTACACTATCTGTGCCAGGCCATACAGCCTGGGGCAGCACAGAGCAAAAAGGACGTGCCCTGAGAGCCCAGGTGTGTGCTGGGATGGAGAGGTTAGAGGTGTCTCGTTGTGCCACAGGGTGTGAATGCAAGCCAAAGCAACAGCTTGAATGGAGAGACCAGATTCTGTCTTTCCTCTATTCTGGATGAAATTATACAGATAAGCTGCTTGTTCTTTTTACCACTTCTAAAATCTGGTGCAAAATAACTTCCCAGTATCTTCTGAATGGTAGGACATGCTTCCAAATTCTCAAACTCTCTTAAGAAAGCCATGACATTTGGTGTCTCTAGCTTAAATACTGTTAGGTCCTGAATTAGAGTCAACTGTCTTGCAGTTCTCTACTCTTCAGTCTGATCTAAGTTTTATTGTTGAGAATTAAAGAAAAAAGATTTTTCTCCAGAGCTGACAATGAAGTGAGTCATGAAATGATACCAGTTAGATACCTTGGTATGGGACTACGTGGTGTTTCAACTATTTTGGTAGCCTTAGGGCTGAACCCATGATTTACAGCCCTGTTTCTGACACAGATACCTTCTTCAGGTCCTGGTTTTTCTGTTCCTTATGCAGATCTCCTGTTCTTACTGTATTTGTGGATGGTACCCCTTATTTGTCTAGATGGAAACACATGTGAATAAATGCCATGTATCAGTATAAGGAGGCTTTTTAGAAAGAAGTTATCACCTTCACAAGCCAGAAAGATGGTTTGAATTGAGAGGACAGACCCAGATGAATGTGAGCTTCATCTTTTAGAACAGGGAGAAGTATATGCAAGGTCTCAGGAGCAAAGAGCTGGGTCAGAAAGGTAAGACTTTAGTGACTATGGGGAGGCTGCACTGCTTAGCGAGGGGGCTGGGAAGGGCAAGTCAATGACAGTATCTGTCTCTTGGAGGTGTTCTTGCCTTCTTATGTCACGATGACACACAAGCTCAGTACCTTGCAAGTAGGAAGCAGGTGGTGAAAAATAATCACTTGCTCTATTGGACATTTTCATGCAATGGTTGCATGTACTGAATGGCTTGCCCTCTACTCCCACCTCAGCCTGAGAGTGAGTGGTAAGTCCGGAGAGGCAGGGGAGCAAGTGCACAGCCGTTTGCTGTGCAGAAGTGATAACCAGGCTGTTCTGCCAGCTCTCTGCCATGCCAGTAGCCAGCCTACCCTCCCAAACCTGGCTTTGTTCTATATCTATCCTGCTTTTATGGATCTTGCTGCACTTACTGCTGCTGCACTCACTGCTGCTGCAGTGGCAAGCAGTGGTTTGTGTCCCAGATACTGAACAAAGCACTTGCCAAGAGAGAAACACCAGGGAAGAATAGCATTTTGAAATTCTGCAGCATTAAAACTTGTTGAGCTGCTACCCAGAAAGGTGCAAAGGGACCTTGCTCTGAAGGGTGAAAAATAGGTGCAAGGGCTGCCTGGTGAGAAAGAAATATCGTCTTTCATTGACGTTGGTGGATGAGTCATTCTTCCTCAGTCTACTTCAACACTGATCACTGTCACACTCCCCAGAACAGCTTCCAGCTGACATCACTCACCACTGAAGTCAAAACACGCTCAGTTTGGTCGTGAAGCGTGATGGCTTTGGTCAAGCAGCAGCGCTGGGGAGAGTGGCAGCCACGGGGCCCAATTTCAGCATCCTTCTGTACCTGGACGCCCAGCACAGTCTTGCTGCCCTCTGCCTGAAGCAAGCGCATTAATACCCTGGCGAATCATGGCCTGCTTTCCTCAGAAAGAGTGGAAACACTTTTCTGATACCTTCTAACACAAAATCATGGCCTAATTCAAACTATTACCCAGGTTTTCTAGAATTTGCTGGAAAAGTTTAACAGAAAAATGCTTGAATTGCAGAGGAAAATCTATTTATGATGCATAAACACATCGATGCCAGTTCCAAGCAGCAGTCTAGATCCTTCTCTTTTCCTGAGAGAGGCTGTCTACATGGAGCTGCAGGCTGTTACTAAGAGACCATGTGCCAGCTGCTGAGCTCCCCTCCAGCCGGAGCTGCTCTCCTGCTTCAGTGGTGCCGTTGCCATGGCTTTGTCCCAGCGTAAGTGAGATCAGAAACTGGCTCCCTGCCACTGCATATGGTTTTTGCAAGAACTAAACTGAATTATGCTTGTCATTGTTTGCTTGTTTTTCTCCCTAACAGGAGTAACAATAGCACTGCTGACCAAATCCTCACCTTGAGAAATATGGGATGTTGATCTTTCCTTTAAAAGGGAAAACTAAAGGAACTAAAACAAACCTGAGAACTAAAAATCTGGACACTGTGGCTCTGGTTGTGTTTTCAGCACATTCATCTTCAGTGGCAACTTTTATCACTTGGCTGAGCAGAGGCCCGGGAGGCAGGGGATCTGAGACCAGCCCTCCAGCTCTGCCACGGAGATTCTGTGCCGATCTGCCTAAGTGATCAAATCTCGTGATGCCACTGTTCCCTTTCCAAAAAAACAGAAGTAATTGTATGTTATTTCTGCATTTTGGCTCTTTAGATGGCATGGATTTAGATGGCTCTGGAGCATGGCTCTGAAACTCTACTAGGAGTATCTCTCTGATTTTTGAATTGATAAGCGTATGAGTGGAGGCAGGCGATGTAGGTTTGGGTACAGTAGCAGAGAGCCAGACTTGATGCACAAAGTGGTTTCTACTATTCCTATGCTACTGGGAAAATTTTTTGGAAGAGAAATTTTCCTTTACTTTATGTCATGTATGGCACATATATGGTAAATGTGGCTACATTATGTACACAACATTCAGAACTTGTGTGGTATGGCACAAGTAATTGGGCTGTTTGACCAAAATCTGCTCCTTTTAAAATTTTACAAACTTTTTGAAAAAAAATTAAAATTAGACTACATTCATAATCTGTTGTGCCGCTAGCATTCTCTATGTAAGGAGACATCTTCCTGTAAAAGAGTTATTTTTTATTTTCATTATCCTTTTATGGAGGCTTAAATTATCTTGAGTTATTCAATAAAACCCACAAAATTGCTTTTTATGCAGTTACTCAGAGAGAGTGTTCCATTATGTGACAGTTGCACAACCACATAATATTCCTTTCATCTGTAACTTTCTGTTACTTTTGCCCACTAAGTGTCTGAGAAGGTATGGCAAGATTAAAATATTCTAATGGACTCATTTGGGGCCTGGGTGCTGCTGATGCCTAGTGAAAAATTCAGCAGATTTCCATGTAGTCCAAAGAGGCTTATTTGTTAGGATAAATAATGTGGATGTGACACATTGCCCTAAACGGGATGGTTTGATTAGGCTTGCTTTCATAATTTCTGAGCATCTGATTTCTTCTTTGAATTGCCAGGCTCTGATGCCTTCAAACCAGTCTGTGAGGAAGGTGGGTCCACTGGAAATTACAGAGCCTTACCTCTCCACAAATTTCCTTTGTAATCTTGGCTAAGTCACAAAAAGCTTCACCCTCAAAGTGACTTAGATGCTGTTATTCTGAGTGTGGATCTTCTGATGGGTGAGTTTCCAGCATTCCGGTATCCCAAAAAGCATGATGATAGTGCCCAGCATTTTGAGACAATTAAACCTTCGGCTAAGTACTCAATGGATTTGCAGGAGCACTTAAAGTTGTGAATTTGAGGGTCTCATTTTTGGAACTTGATGCTTACAGGTCATCTTGGGCCCCAGTGTTCTCTGATGGATCGGACTCCTTAGTCTGTCTGAGCCTCAGTTTCCAACCTGCAAAAGGAAGAAACCAGCATTTCTCTATTCCAGCTGGGTACTGTGAGCATAAATATGTTAAAAAACATGAAGCACTCCAATACTGTGGTAATGGAGGCTATATAATGAAGATGGGCAGATTCCCAAGAAAGCTTTTTACTTCACTTATTTCATTTTAGTTTTGGAAATCTAGTGACATTGTGCCAAGACCTTGGGTCGTATAAATCAGCATTTTCACTGATTCATTGAGAATCAGGCTAGTTAAAAATTTTGCAGGGACTTCTTTGGTGTGAGCCTGCGAGACTTAGGGGATGCTGGAGCAGAAGATCTCCTGTGTGACCCTGGGGCATGGCCTTACAGGAGTAGATCCTGAACGCCAGTTTGCACACCCTAGAGTTCAGCAAGATGCTCTGACGTATACACCCGCTGCGTTAGGTCAATAGGAGCTCATAGATTTATTAGTTCTTGAAAAGCTTACAGCATGGAAAAAAAGGGCTGAATGTTTAAATACCTCTGAAAATATGGTATTTTAAGGTACATCAAAGCTTTCTTTAAGGAAGAGATTATATTCTTGCTTTTGATGTCTATGGCTGAACTTTTTTCAGCATAAGATGCATTAAAGGGCTCATTGTGTAGAACTGGCTGAATGAATGGTTTAATGATAAGCAGTCAAACAAAAACATTAAAAGCTACAGATGAGGGTCCCCCAGCAGGGCTCTTTGAAGTCCGACTCAAAATTGAAGTGCTCTTTGGATTTTACTTTCACCTTCCAGCAAGCCCCCTGGCCAGCAAGGAAGATTTTCTATCTCCGGGCTGTCGGCAGCCTGGTTAAAGAGCTGCGGGCAGTGGTGAGGGGATCTCTGTGTGCTCAGTGATCCAGGAAAGCTGCAGAAGCAGCTGAGCTGGCATTGGAGCTGTTTAGGAGAGCTCCAGAGCAGTTCAGAGTAACATAGTGACTGAAGTTTTTCCAGTGTTTATTTCAGCTTCTGGAAAAATCAGGAGATAAAAATAAGTTCTCCTCAATACACTGATTAGATCAACTTCTTTTCTTTTTGGGTTGTTTTGTTTTCTGAAGTTTCCAAAGCAGCCTGCACAGTTTAACTGCCTAGTTAACCATTGTTTAAAATAAGAAGACTCATGGCTACATCTACCACACCTCTATCTGCAAACCTGTGTCCTTTTAGCATGTTGCAAAAGCTGATGGACTTTGCAGAATGCCCTGAATGTCAACAGATTCGAGCTGTTCTGGAGCAAACAACTCTTGCTGAGATGGCAAACTTCTTTCAAGGCCCTTCTGTTGATGCTATCACCATGGGATATGTGCCATGGCCACTTTGCTGCTCTGCTTCATGTAGATGCGATGACAACTGAAATTGTCTTTGAATAATTGAGGAAGGGAATGATGGAAATCATTAGGACAGTAAGAAGCCAGGCAGGCACCAGTGAAAAAAAATTTTGGTACATGCAAACACATAGTGTGACCATCTCATTATCAAGATCTCTATGGGGTGATATTTCCCACTTACCATAAGCAGTCCGTAAGCCCCATCCAGTGTGATATGTGCTCCAGTTGTTGTGTAGCTCCATCAGTACTGCAATGAATCTAGCTGTGATTTTCATATCTCTTCCAAAGTGTCAGAATTAAAAAATAAGTGGGGTAAACATTTGCATCCAAAAAAACCATTTCCTTTCTACGTCCTTTTCACTACTCAGGTTTCAACTAGAAGTTTATTTTTATTGTTTATTTGGTACTCAGCCTGTGGAGAATGTGTGAGCCAGGTGCATGGAAGCTGTAAAGTGCTGGGAATTTTCCCAACCCTCCCATCAGAACTTAGTGCTTGAATCCAGTTATGAAACCTCATCTGGTGGCAACAAATAATAGGTTAAGAGGGTCAAGGTCATACTGCATTGCTATAAAGACAAGTGTGAGATCTGAAGAGGCAGTGGGAGAGCTCTCATGTCTTGCTCACTTTGGAGACTTTCAGCCATGTGCCCAGGAGAGCTTGTCTTCTGCAGTGCTTCTAAAGGGCAAGATGAAAGGGAACTGGGAAAAATGTTCCCATTCCCCCACTAAGCTCTGCACTCTCCAGCCAACATACTGATAGAGAAAATCCCATCCCTGATACCTTAGGTGGCTGTAATCTGAGAACTCAGAGAACTTAGATAGTAGTGATAGAGAAAAAAAAGAATAGAAGATAAAAGGAAAAGATAGATAGAATTCACAGAGAGGGAGATGATTTTGTCTGGCAGATTTATGTTGAAACCAAGAATTAATCCTTCCTTGACCCAAAAATATAAGGAGCAGATTAGTAATGTGTTTTTCCTTTATCAGAATTAAAATGGTAGAAGATATTTCCAAATATACTAATGGAAAGAGAGACACATTTTTGGTGAATACTTCATTGGGGGGAAAAAAAAAAGTTCTCAACAGAATGTGATCAGAATAAAGCACTAAGAATAGGTATCATGTTAGATTGCATTTACAGTTTTTTCACTCTGTGCATAAAGCAGATCTTTCTAGTTTCCCTGCCTTAAGAAAATGAGGCACTCGGCTGTCTCTGCCTTGTGCTTCTTTGTCTTGCAGCCTGTTAGAGGAAGAACTGGCTGTGCTGTAGCGTGACTCGGCAGCGCTCCTCGCCTCCCGCAGCAACAAAGCTCCGGCGGGGTTAGCACATGGACATCCATGGGGATAAACCAGATTTGAAGGCAGCTCCATTTTCTTGAATTACTCGCACCTGAGTGGAGCTACCTGAGCACACGCTAGTATCAGATACCTGGGAATGAGGCACTGCACAGTCTTGTGCGTTTTATCTTCACTACTTAGATTCTGACCTGTTTCTTAGGAAAAATTATTCTCTTTTGGCTTCACATCAAAAATACTCTGAATTTTGAAGTTTTATCTGTTTGAGGGTAAAAGATACATTACAGTTAACATTTAGCATGTTGCATTTTTCCATGAACCTTTTATGTGTAATTACTGTGCCTGTGAGGGTATACTTATGTGTGTACCAAGTGCTTTCAGATGTCTGTATTTAATTCAGGAAGTATTGTCTGAAAAATATAGATTCATGTCTTTATATTAGGAGAAAACAGACTTTGTAAATTCTAGCCTTTGATATAATCAAGTTTCAAAATGTCTTCAAAATCAAACATATCCAATAAGTCATTTAGTCAAGTCTGTGGTTCTTCGATTGGGTGCTGAATGAATGTGTTTTAATCTAAATCTTCTCAGGGCCAGAGTTCAGTCAGAGGCATAAACAAATGCTTACTCATCTTAGAGCAGGAAAAGTTTGTCCCTGCATAAAAGTTAGAAAACATTAAAATGCAAAGTGAGAATAGCAAACATTAAAATGCAAAACCAACATAACAAACAAAAACCAAAAGTGTTTTCTTGCCTAATTGTATTTATTATAAATAATAAAAATTCTGGGATTCTGCAGCTCGTAATGATAAAAATATTTGCTCCCCCTGAATAGGACAATCAGTGTGAGTTAGTCCTATTCCCTACAAGCCAGGTTTGCAAATTCAGGTCGAAAGCTAGCAGTCAATTATGGCCTGACGCTGAGCAGAGGAGGGATGTTTGGAGATGCAGGCTACCTGGGCTCTTCCTGTAGATATCCCACAGACAGCAGAGCAGATAATGAAAAACCTGGCAGGGAGGGTTTAGAGGGAGAGGAGTGCAGGTTTACAAGTGAGTCATCATGCAGTGCTGGTAGCAGTGCGTTTCTGGCGTGGTGTGTTTATGACAGGATGAGTCAGAGAATGGAAAGATAAAGTTACAGGTTTTTCAAGTTGGCTGTGCTATTTAGGCCCAATTTTGATACTTTTGTGGACGTGCAGTTGTGCTACCTCTTCAGAGAGGATGCAACAGCGGGGTTTTTTGTTAGGAGACTTGAACTCCAGTCCAGCTGGCTCTGAAATGGAAGCAGTGGCATTAGCATGGCTCTGGGCTGATAAACCTTGGGGAGAGGTTTCCACTTCAGATCTGCTTTGGAGAACAGGCAGAACCGACCTGCATCTGCCTGCAGAACAGTAGTAACATATTTCCTTGAAAGACGTGGAAAGTTCAAAGAGCAACGCACATCTTGCTTTGAGTATCTGTCAAGCTGACAGGAACGGAGAGGTTGGGTCCGGCAGCGAGAATGATACCTAAGCAATAGGAACGCTGTCCCTGATCCCTCACCACTTCTTTTACGGACAGGACCCAACTTTGTTAGGAATTTGAAGTATTGGTGTTTCTTGAATGCATTTCTGTGTACCAGGTACCAGTGGTGGTACAGGGACAAAGGTATTATTTGGGGATTGCCCCTTTACTTATGCAACACATCACAAATGTTACCAATTTTCTCCTTACAACCTCCCCCCCATCAGAAAGGCAAATACTACTTTTCTAAGCAGTCAAAGAAGTGGCAGGTAAGTGGAGTTACAGCAGAAATCTATGGTAGGAATAGAGCTAGAGCACCTATGGTAGGAGTAGAGCTAGAGCATCTGCACAGCACACTGACAGCAGTACCCACCTCCAGGTACCAACAACTACACCAGAGTTGGACCCTGACCAATTAATGTAATTTATCATGTTGCTAGAAAGTGGAAAGCCAGCAGCATTGGGATGTAATCAGAATATTCTTTCCTCATGAAGCTCACAGCAGTATTTTTAGTATCCTGAACCATTCTGCTTGTTTCTTTTTGCTTAGGCAAAATGGCTCTGGAGCCCCTTGTTGAGATGCTCCAGATCGCATCCCCTTGCCACATTCCTCTCGGCTCTTGATGTTGCTCCCTGGTGGGCCCATGGCAACAAATGCCAGAAATGATCCATGGTTTTCAAGCTCTGTGCAGCTGCAAGGATTCCCCTCCGGTGAGCTGCATAATAAACCAGGCCACATGCACGTAATGGGAGGGTGATTTCACAGTGGTGCCTGGCAGTTTTCCAACACAGCTGTTTCCTCCCTGCCCCACACCCCAATTCTCCAATCAATGCTCATCTCAGTTGCACCCTACTATAAAAGCTAAGCAGGGGGAGACAGGGCACTAGCAGATGTGCCATGCAGAGGGGCTGAGGCTGCCTCATTAATTCTTCTGGCTGGTTTCACTGCTGCTTCGCTCCCTGTTGCTAAGGAAGGTTTCTATGGCAAAGGTCCACCAAGAAAGTGAGGATTAGAGAGAGTCAATGTTCAAAACAGATAAGCTTGACATTGTCAGCAGCTGGCTTCTTCAAGGGAAAATAGGCTGCAAGAAAGGAAGCCTGGCCACTTCAGATGTGCTGCACGCTGTGAGGTTTTCTAGTTTGTCTTGTTTTAATATTGGTAGTCTGTGGTAAATATAACCTATTAGAACGAATGTTGAGGGAGATATATCCTTGTTATAGGAGTGTTCTCACAAGGTGTTGAGCCGCAAACTTCAGTGATACGGGTGGGGATTCAGCCTCTCCCTGAAAGCTCTCATTGCCCTGTAGGCATCTCCCATGAGCTAGAAAAGAGAATGAGGGAGGAAAACATGGTTTTAATCCCCTGAGCACAAACGCACTGGCCAAACTGGGATTCCTGTTGCACTTATAATATCTGTACCCCAGGGAGGAATCCAAAAATCCTTGCACCCCCAAGGACCACCAGTACCTAAAACCTGTGAAGCACTTGCCTCAGCAGCCTGGAGTGGCCCCACTGGGGCCCTGGTCTATTTTCTGTGCGAGTGCTGCAGAAATCCGGTGAACAAAGCTCTCCTTTCCAGTGCTATGAGGTACTAGTGGTGCCTTTAGGCATGCCAGTCTAGCATCTGAAGTGCTCCTCAGGAGGCAGGTAGCCTCAGTTCTGGCTCTTCCATGCTTTCACAGGGTTGAACACCCAGTAACTCTTCTCAAGGAAGTGTTTTAGCCTTTTTCCATATTAAAATATTCTGGAAGGGATAGAGCTCCTGCACATGGGCCCATGTGCCATCAGGAATGGAAGGTCCCTGGGACAAGATGGACAGAGAGCAAAAGGACACTTGGATGTGGTGGGCTCTGGAGAAGCACTGTGGTCTACCTGAGGCCTGCCTCCTGTACTCATAATTCACTGCAAGTACCTGGTGGTTGATCATTTAATGAATGGGATTATATGAAACGTCTGCATGGGATAGCCAGGGACTGATGTCAATGCAGGAGGACTCTTCCAGTCCTATAGCCTACATCTAGCAATATCTCAGGCCACGGAAAGTGCAGTGGGCCTCATCCGAGTCAGTGAGTTGAACTAGGGTCTCTCAGTCATTTCATTATTTATCAGGCACTCTGTTATATATGGAAAATGTGCAGATCTGTGCACAGCTTTAGAAACAGGCTTTCACAGAATCGGACAGCCCTTGCAGACAAGAACTAAACCTGTATAAATTGGACTATTATTTTTACAGCACTCACACCTGGAACGGGGCTTCCTAGATGGACGTGAACTTCTTGACAGAAGGTATGCGAAAACTTGTGCTTCTGTTACCGGTCCTGTCTGCGCTTTACTCCAGTATTTTTCAGTGCTGACAATCTGCAACCTTTAACAAGCTTTAAATTTGCTAGGGAAAAAAATGCATTAGAAAATGTTAACAGTCATTTTCTGTGGCTGCTTTGCTTGCCTGCAACAAGCCTGCTCTTTTCAAAGGCTTGTGTTACAGCTGCTTGGGTGTGTAGGGCCCGAAGCTTCCCCTCCACATTTCATGCTGTTCTGATAATTTTCCTTTTTTTTTGTGAGCCTAGGGATGGTGCTGCTAATTCACTTAATGCATTAACCTGTCCTGGGGTCTGCTCCATTCTTTGCTCACTGAGGGAAAATCAGAAAATAAAAGTCTTGAGGTTAAATAAGTGACTGGTTGTGACTTGGCAGTTCTGTTCGTTTTTTCTATCCTGCTGTGTGGTGCACAGATCGTGGTTGGCCTTTATGCAACTGATCAGAAGAAAAGTGGTTAGAGAAAAAGCCTGCATAAAGGCTGGCTGCTATTTTCACTTTGTGTGCTCAGAAAAATACTGTAATTGCTGCTGTTTCTGCCCTTCAGTCTCCCCAGTGGACAGGGGATGGAGAAACACGGGAGCAAGCAGAACCACAGTGCTTTTCCTACTCAGCGGTTGGGCCTGTCTGGTTACACACGCTCTCTGTGAGAAGAAGTATCACCGCGGTCAAGTCCTTGGTCTGCACTAGGAGGGCAGAGGGCCCGGCATAGTGGGCTGGGTGTGCTGTGCTCAACAGGCTCACCAGCTTGGAGGTTTTCCTCACAGGGGCAATGACTGGTATTTGATTCAAAGATTATTGACCCGTGTCTGTGAAACAAGCTGAAGCCCATGTCTAGACTTTTGTGTCTCTGGAGAGTGGGTATCTGGACTGCACATTTGGATTTAGAAGCCTGAATTCCTCCAGTAGCCCACCCCAATGGGTCACATCATATTGTGGATCCAGCTCAGCCCTTACGTACTCTCCAACAATAGTCCTTAGCTAGTCAAGCCTAGATGACTGTCTAACTAGCCTGCAGCTCTTCTCTTTTCTGTTTTTGGTTTTTGTTTTTGTCTGTATAAACTCTCTGGGTAAGAGCTGGAGGGAAGCCGTGCCTCTGCGTGTTGTTTTAGGGAAGCTTAGCATTCCCAGGGCCTGGCAAAGGGGAAGATGTACTGGGCCAATGGCAACTTGGGCAAAGGGATGCACCAAAGGGATGCTCTGACTGAAAGCTAGGGGTGGACTTCAGCAATGTGAGAGTTGTTTGCACTTTAGTTTGAAAGCTAAGCTACTTGACTTTTAGTAAATTTTAACATAAACTAATACTTCTAAGAGGCTTTCTTTCGTATACCTCTTGCACTGCTGCAGAAATAACCATGCATTCATGTGTGTGGCTTCAGGCAAACCAGACTGAGGGCTTCCTCTTGACTGTGGGGACAGAATGGAGATGTCACACTCATCTTATGTTGCCTGAAGGTAAGTTACCTGAGCCAAGAGAAGCAAATTTTCCCCTAAATGAAATAATTTTTTTTAAGTTACAAATGACTTTCTTAAAATGCGTATCCTGCTCATTTCTCATGCTCTCAGATGCTCAGCTATAGGCTTGGAAGGGATTTACCTAGCTTCCTAAGTGGAAAGATCATTGGTGGGAAGCAATTTTCAGCCTGTTGGTTTTAAGAGGTGTAATAAACTATTATAATGGGTGTGCTGATCCTACAAACTGTTCCATGGGATGAGGACAGATTCTGCATTCATGATTGAGGCTTTAATTATTCTGACAGTGTCTTCTCTCAGAGATGCTTACCACAAATAGGAGTTATGATTTTTTAACAGGCATTATTTATAATTTAAAATGCAGCTTAATGACATTACAGATTGCAGCCAGAGTTGTGATGTAGGATCTGCAGAGGCTTACTCCCTGTCAGACAGTATTGCAAAAGTGACTTAAATCTCCTTCCTCAGTTAAACAATGCTCTAAATGTCATCACTGTTTACATTATTAGCAGAGCACTCCCAGTAGCAGCAATCTGCGCTCTGACTGTCCATGAGCCTCGACAAGCAGCCAGCAGATTTACACTTTCATGAAAACGGGCTCATTATCTCCAGCAGTAAATTCCTCTCATAAACAGTCTTGTGTGCTCAGGCTGCAAATAGAGTTTGCATATACTCTGATGAAGTATATTTCCTAAATACTCTTCTAGGTGTTTTAAAATCTCTGATTCATTCTCATGCCCAAATGCCTGATCGCTTTCCTCCAAGCCCTGCGGGCTGTTGCCCTGCGAGGCAGTGGTGTGCCATCAGGACGGTAGGCGGTAGACGAGCCCGAGGCGTGATGTGCTCACAGCTGCTGTTGCGCGTGTCTCTCGATGCCTTGTGGGTGTAACGGGGAGCAGGGCACCATGGGGCTACAGCAAAGCCGGCCGCGGTCTGTCTGGTCAAGTGGGTCTTCAGCGAGTGGGGGAACTCAGACACCTCGTGGGGAGGCCGAAGGAGTCTTTCATTTAATGGTTACGGGCCAGTCTGCATTTCAGAAACGGTTTCTCCTAATCCTTGTGATCAGGAGACTGACTTAAACTGAGGGACGTGGCATGTTGCATCTTCTCCACACACACACAGAATCATTATTAGAACTCCTGTTATTCTTGTTAGACAAATAACTGTTTAAATTTCTCCCTGTTCTCAACCTTGACTCCAGTCTGTAATATCAAGTATCTTGGTCTAATTATGTGTTCCTTGCAACAGCACTTCCTTGAGTTGGCTTTGTATTTGCTGCTTTTGAATGTCATTGATTGCTCCTGTGCTTTGAGACAGGAAGAACAGAAACTCCTGATCTGCCTTGACTTGCTACGCTTTGGTTGTTTTTTTTGTTTTGTTTTGTGGTTTTTTTTGCTGTTTGGTTTGTCTTTCTTTGAGCTGGAGACAAATCATGAAGCAGAAAATGCAAGTGGGGAAGGTAACCATTGTTTCTAAGGAGAGCTGAAAGCTGTCTAGCCTCCAGCACACCGTAGTGGTTTCCAGTACAGACCACGTGCAGAGAAGTCAGTTGGGAGGATTTGTTTCCCTGAGATCCATCTTGATCAGGCCTGGCCTTTCACAGTCCACGAGCACAAAACCACCATCCATTCACTTCTCCTGTCAGTGTGCCTGAGGAGCGGATGCTATTCCTCCTCCTGGGGGCATGGGAAAAGCAAGAAACAGCCGTGGCAGCGGAGCCTGCCCGGGGCGCAGCTGGAGCCGAGCTCTGCCGGATGCCATGAATAAATGGCTGTGAATAGCTAAGGCAGTCTTAGAAACTAGGGGTTGTTCAGGAAAGTGCGGGGAATGAAAAGCACGCAATAAACTTGTACCCAGAAACATTCACCAGAAGTAGTTCAGATAACCTAAATACTATCCGGGCCCAGCCAAGAGCTGAGATTTCACTTCCCGTGTTCCAGTGAATAGGTAGGTCTGCTGGGCGAGGGGATGCTCGCGCTGGATACTTTCGTAGTAACTGAAATGACCATTTGGCCAGATGTTTGTAAAGAGCATTGAAAGTGC
Organism: Apteryx mantelli; assembly: GCF_036417845.1. Lineage (NCBI taxonomy): Eukaryota > Metazoa > Chordata > Aves > Apterygiformes > Apterygidae > Apteryx > Apteryx mantelli. The sequence continues at coordinate 21,705,425 of NC_089986.1, read as the reverse complement.
ATAGCTTCGATACATTTTAAAATGAAGCACTCCCTTTCTCTTTTATTTTCCCAGCAATGAAGGTGCTTCATTGCAAAGCACCGTGTGGACCTAAGCAGCTCAGTGCTGCCTTGCGCGTGTTTGAAGTTTCCTACTTGCCACAAAACCCCTTTTTTCTAGGGGGTATATGTATCTCTGAAAATATATCTTCTGCAAGTTTCTGTTACTAGCTCATCTAATTACCTGTAAATAGCTGTACGCTAGGGCCATAATAGACTGAGCAACGTTGTGCTAGCCCCTTAGTCTGCAATCGGTAGTGCAATTCTTGATGTTTGGGGGTATAAGGAAGGCTCAAAACAGTTAAAGCTCAACTGATCTTACTAATCTTGTAATGAATCCATTTCAACAGAATTTCATTTCCACTTGCACAACCATCCTGGGAAAGGCAGATAGTCCTGCAGAAAAAAATCACCCCACAGAAGAATCTCCCTCGGGGTCAGGCCTGGGAGACATGAGACAAAGCAAGCAAAGCAGATGAATGATAATAACAAAAATGGAAATTGAGTAACAGTTTACACTGCCAGTTCTCCTAAGTTCCCTCAATAATTTTGTGTTTGTGTGAATGAGTAATGGAGCAAAGGCAACTGCTGCTGCAGCAGGAGCCAATATCTTATCGGGACTGGTTGGTCACCAGCCTGTGTCTTTGCGTGCGCTGGAAAACATCATCAAATTGAAAGGGCCGCATGAGGCAAATTCAGCTGTCCACATATGCTTAGTTTTTTTAGTTCTGCTGCTTACTAATAATCCTCCTTTAGACATTTCTACCTACCTATGTACAAAGAGCTTCCCATGAGACTGCCTGTGGAAATAAGTGTCTGTATGATCGCATAAACTCCCACTTTGTAGCTATAAGCGTCCTGTTGCAACTACGTGGGTTTTTTTACCAGACTCTTGAGCTATTTTTCTATTTTAACTGTAGGAACATAATGAAATCTCCTCTAGATACTGTGGAAAGAGTAAGGAACTCATTGCCCAGTCAAGCTGGATTTTAGCACCAGGACAGAGTCTGGGAGACACTGAAGTCAGTGGTAAAACTCCCACTGAACTCAGTGCAATCAGATTTGCATCATAAATTTCCCTCTAGAGGTTTATCAGCAGAGCGTTGTTAGATGAGTGATAATGGTCTCTGCTGCAGCGCTGCATAGGGTGAAACCACAAAGTAACAGAACCAAAATATTTTCCCTGTAACACCATCTACACTGAACCCCACCCAGAAAAGGACTTGTGAGTTATCTTACTGACTTCTGAAGTTGCTTTAGATACCACGCAAGCATTTAGTAACTAATTGGCCAGAGTACTTTTAATATCTCCACTCCTAGAAAAAGAAACGAAAAGCCAAGTCTGACGCAGATATAATCACATTTTTAAGTTTATTCTGTTATACAACTTTATTCTCATTAGTAGCCTCAGCTCATAGTCAGTCAGTCTATTTCTGCCTGTGTATATGTGCATATTTTCATCCCTTTCTCAGTTTGTGATCTTTTAACAAGTTTCTGAGGTAGGTGTGGGCTGCAGTATAGTCATCTTAGCTGGCTGACTTATTTCCCCCCTTGATCTCTGCGGATTCTTCGCACACAGATTCCCAGAGTGCAGCTCTAGAGTAATCCCGTTTTCTGATGGATGAGCTGAGGCCGGAAGGGGCTGGGGTGGGGCTGGTGCAGGGGGGATGCACGGGAAGCACGTGCGGGAAGGTTTCGGCAGTGCAGAGGGTTGCGGAGGAGCTCGCGCGGACCGGGAGACGTCTCGGGGAGGATGCACGGTGCCAGGCTGAGCCTGGCGCGATGGAGAGGTTGTTTGCCCAGTACAGGTTTAGCTTTCCAAAGACGGGCCAGCAAGGTGGAGAGCAGCAGCTAGAGCAGCGTGATAGAGTGGGATGAACGCCCTTCACCTCGGCAGCTCGGAGCCGCTCCGGTGAGGCTGCTGCAGTCAGCGTGGCCCTGCCGGCCTCCCGTGTGGCCTCAGGGTGCCCGGCTCAGCTCCAGGCTCGGTGCGGCTCCACAGCGTCAGGTGGCACCAAGGGCTCCAGAGCTTGCCGGAAGCTGAACGGGAGGGGAATCGCGGTCGCTCACAAGGCCGGAGCGAGACGCATCCCTCCGCTCTTGGGGTTTGCTTGTTCGTCTTCTTCTTTGCTGGAGCTGCTCTCAGTTCCCCCTTTATTACTTGCTCCTGTTCAGTACCGCTTTCTTGGCCCAAAAGTCGCAGTTTGCCGCTCGGGGTGCCCTGTGTAATGCTCAGCCTCACGTGGACCACTGCTCCGTGGGTCCAGCCCTGCTCGTGCCCGGTGTCCTCCGGCCCCGCAAGCCCACAAGAAACCTCTAACCAAAAAGGTCCCTCAGGTATTGTGTCATCTGACAGACGTGTGTGTGCATGAATATCTCTCCTACAAGTGCTGTAACATCGAGTCAGACTCAAGAGCATAAAAGTTTTCACAGAAGCAGTAATCCAGTGCTGTGATTCATTCATCTCATGACTCGGTGCTAGCATCAGAGCTAAAGCAATTTCGGGTTTGGGAAGAACCATCCTACAAATGAAAAGAATAATTTTTATTAAAGCAAAGTAGCTAATTGCTGTCTCAACACTTTAATATATCCACTTACAATCACATTTCAGGTTTCGAATGTATTATGTGGGGTCGCTAATGCCATTATCTGCCTTGCTGTTCTCCTTGTACTTTCTGAAATAGTCAGAAAAACCATGCCGCTAGCAAAGGAATGGGCTCGGCAAATTACTTGCTAAATTGAACTGCATTCTTGAAATGAACTTTAAAAGTCAGCTGAGCTGCTCTTCCAGCATTACAAAATTGAAAATTATATCAAATTTTAAAGCATAGGTAAAGGAAGCAACCCAGGTTGTGCTGGGGAACAGAGCTAAGGCTATTATATGCTATAACACATTAAGGATCCCCATCAGACTTTTCTGGAATCATAATGATTTTCCAGTGATGAGGATACTTGTTTTTTGAAGTAGAATTTTTTGCATTAAGCTGTAGTGCTGTCTCGGCACATTTGTATTATATATAATTTTTCAATAACTCTCTTACAAGAAAGAATTCAGAAATCCTGTTACAGACACTCATTTAGCCACAGAAACACCTAGAAAGATTCTATTTTCTGCTTCATAGGTTAAAAGAAGCGCATCTTTTTTTGTCTTGAAACAGGATATTGTTTTTCCTGAAAAATGAAACTCCTCTTTGAGTAAAAAAGCTTGTGAATTCCTGAAATGGAAAAAATAATAATAATAAACCCTAGAGAAGCTAAACAGAAAGAGAGTTTTTAAAAACTACCATAGTTTATTTCATCTTGAGGTGGTATTTATTTTGAACTTATACTTTAATTTTTATAAAAGACCTTGCAAAACAGCTTCAAACCCTATATGAAAAATTTGTCTTGAGCGAAATGAAGGATTCTACTCAATTGGAAAGAATTCTTTTATTTTTTGACCTGTGAAAAATGTAATTTGGGTCGACTCTAAGCAAATCTGTCCCTGTGTGCTCCCAGCTCCCACCTTCTGTTTTGCCCGGACTTTGGTAACAGAACCTAATCGAGAAAGTGAAACAAGAGCCAACCCAAAGCCAGTTGCCGGAGGCCAGGAAGGGCCGTGCGAACCCTCGCAGGAGCTTTGCCACCCCAGCTGCCGCGGGAGCTTGTCTATGGGGAGATGCACCCGTATCCACTGCACGGCACCCACGGGGGCAAGGTTTGAACCAAGACCCCGGTGTGGTCTCTGAGATAGCACAGCTCCCTGGGGCTTCAGAGGGACTCACACAGGGCTGGTGTTTACTGGCGGGTTAGGCCCTACCTATTTACAGAAGCTATAGAAATATTTAATGAAAGATATAAATGCATTTCAAGGAGGCACAATAGTATGTTCCTAGGGTGTCTCCTGTGAAACACTGTTATATTTGTTCTTTTCAAAAAGACTTCAGACATTTGCCCCTTCAACTCCCTTCTTATTTCTTCAAAAAAATGTAGTTCTGTCATGGTGACGCTTCCACACCGAGCCCATCTGATCTCTCGCCTGCTGTTCAGTGGAGGCTTAGAAAAGTTTTAACCTGTTCTGGCAGGAACTGATACATACCTTTCACCGCTGAATGAAACAACACATCCATCACATGCGTTTGCCACACTGAACCATGAATAGACCTATGGGACATATTTTGGCTGTAAATATTTCATCACCATCAAGATGGCCAAAATACTCTGTGCTCAGTAGAACTGCAGTGAATAACTCCAGTACACAGTTTGTCTATTTATAAAGAAAAGATGATATAAAGCCTGATGTTTCCAATGTTTTCTTCAATTACTCAGGGCATAGCAACTTTGAAAGATGAGTTATTTTAAGGGACACACCCAGTTTTAGGCAGCCAAATTTTTTAATAATGCCAAAGGCCACAATGTTTTTAGAGCAGTAGCATCCCTTGGCCTTCACTTCACTGTCACAGGCAGATGCTCGCTTGCTCCCTCTCCATCCCTTTTTTCTGTCTGTAGCAGCACTTAACTATAGGACCTATGGTTTTGTGTGTCCTAATAGCCTTTGTTGTGAAGTACACTGCAATAATTAGAACTGTATATAAAAGCGAGTGATGTTATGGTTTTGAACACTTTCAATTCCTGTACTCATCTACCAAGAATGGATAAAGCAATGCATCCCCCATTCCTTGGCTTTTGAAAGATGTAAAGTAAAATAGCAAGCTGTAGATCCAACTTGGTATTCATAGTATATGTAGGAGGACGAGTAATCATAACTTGTCAGGCAGATGACTGTTTAAATTGTTTTTCCATCTTAACACATAGGAAGTCTCAGCCACTGAAATGTGTGGCTCAATAGTTAGGATATGCAACCGGCCTGGAAAATAGTACATCTATTTTCAGATGCCACAAAACACATGTTCATCAAGGAGAATATTAAAAAAATTCATTTCAGAGGGACATCAGCATTAGACTATTTAGCAGATTGGCTACTGAATAATGAATTGCACAGGCAGAAAAATGTGCACTGTAGAAGGTGAGCTACAAGCTAATGTCATTTCCTTAGGAAAAGTCAAATGTTCCAACAGTCTTGGTATATGTTATCGCCATTCTGCTCTGTCTCCACAGTCTGATATGGAAAGTACATATTTTTAAACAGCTGCATCCTTTATGTATTTATAAAACAGTTCACTGCTGCTATTGGCTGCTTCTTTGGAAAGGTGCTGTCACATGGGAGATAATCTAAAAAGATACCCACAGTCTAAAGGTAAAGGCCCGTATTTTTTGTATCCTGAATATTTTAGATGCAGCAGCTGGTCAGCAAGAACCTTTTCAGCAATGAAACAGGCTCAAAATTTATTATGAGGTTGATTAAGCTTGGCTTACTGATTCATGCCCTGAGCTGATCTGGGAGGAAGGTTAACGGAAGAAAAGGAAATTGCACAGCCTGACTAGTGAAGGAGCTAGCCAAGAAAGTAACCGCTGAGGTGTCAGCCCAAAGATATGAGGCTCCCTGGTGCCTGGTGTTGCAGGTGAGAAAAAGGACAGTCAGCACGTGGCAGGACTGGCTGCTGCTGGCAGGATTCGCTGCTTGACTGGATGCTTTGCTCTTGCTCAACTCCAGGAAGTCTCCAGTCAAGTCTCCCCCAAACAACTCCAGTAATCCGCAGCATGGCCAGGCTGCCAAACACCACTTACTTTCCCCTTTGACAGATGGTGGAAGCCAAGTGATGGGGATGGGAGGCTCCCTCAGCCTCATTCATCACCTGTGTTTGGACAGCATTTCAGTGATCACACAGCATTAAGTTAAAAACATTGCCTACAGCTGGGTTAATAAAATAAGGCTAATCTGATTTTCTAGCAGCCTACTTGTAGGTGGATGGATGGAAAAAGGTGTTTGAGCATATTGTTGATTATAATGATTGTACTTCAGAATTTTCTTGGAAGGCTGTTGTCAAGATACTGTTCCTCATGGACTCGAGCCACCTACCACTCGCCCACTTAAGGCCCCGAGGCAGCCCACGAACAATTTATCTTAGAATATTTTTAATGTCCAGACTACTTAACATTCCTTCTGATCTGGTCTTGAAGATGACATGACAAAAAACTGAATAGCATTTAGTCTTGCTATTGGAAAGATTTCTGTACTTGAACAGAGTTATATTTTTGGAGCTCATCCTTCAGTCTGCTTGGAAGGAAGAAAAGGAGGGCTAAGAGGGGTTATCTGTTAATAGCATCTCAGTTTGGAGCTGAGAGATTTGAAGCTCTGATGTGACTATCTATGCGCAAAACAGAGATCAGCTCCATAGAGGGCATATTAAACTAACCTTGAAGGAACTTTATGGCCAAAGCAATGCTAAAGAAAAACAGCATTGCTCTGTAGCTGCCAACATGAAATGATTCTTTAACTATATATTAAACTACATGTTTGAACTGTATGTTTAACTCTGTATCTCAAAGTATCTATGTTGGTGTGCTTGATTTTCCCCATATGTGGGGGAAAATGAGGCTGCAAAGAAAGGCATTGAACATTGACCTATCCATGTTGGAGACTGGGTTTCTGATTCCTATCCCCAGGTCTTTGTTGGGCTGGGAATGAGCTACAGCTTAAATATTGCCTTATTATGTTGGATATCACAAAATTTAATGGCATAAACATAAAATAGTGCTATAAGGTACAGGATTATGTGAAATTGTAAGATTCCTCTGTGTTGTGTCAGATACAAATAAGACTGAAGTAAGAAGTATTGCCAAATTAGGATGTGGCCAGTAGCTTTGAATTCTTTCATAGAATCAACAAAGCAGAATGTTCTGACTCTAAAAGGTACAATGGAAGAAACAGTATAAAAGTGAAAACAAAACTGTTAGTTTTTAACAAATAACATAAAAAATATAAGCTGAGGATTTGATAAGTTTTCTTTCAATTTTTTTTTCTTAAATTGTGCACATAATTAGTTATGGCATTCTCAACAGTAATTTTTTTCTAGAATAAAAGTGTTGATTAGCTCTTCCCAATAGTTACAGATTCTTAGAATAAAACCATTGTTAATCGGGGGGAGAGTCAGCAGGGCAGAACTTTTTGTGGAATCAAAGCAGCCACTGTGGAATGACCAGCCCTAAAGGTTTGGGGACTGGGCTGGCAACCATTTCCAGACTGTGCCCTCCAGTGAGAAGGCCAGGGCTTTTGAGGCTTTTTTAATAGAAATTAGAAAGTCAAATATATGTGTTAACAAAGATCAACCTGACCATTGCTTCTAGGAAAACAAAGTCCAGGGCCACGAATAGGACTAAAGGACTTGAGAGTTTGCACAGTACCAGCATTTCCATTGTCTAAATTAACTGGTGGAATGTGATGGGTTTCACAGATTTACATACAGAATAGGATTATCTTTTTTTTTTTCTTATTCACCTTCAGTGTACAGTGGCTTGAAACTTCTACCGTGTTTGGCTAGTGTCTTTAAGAAGAAAATCAACTGATTATAATTTTGATCTGAGTAAATTTAACCTTGTGGAAAATAGTTTTCTTGTTAGATTATGTTTGCATCCCAAAACTTACTCACAGGCATTTAACACATCTCCCCCTCTTATGCTACATGAATGACAAGCAAGGAATGTTGGTTTTATCCCCTTTCATGATTTATCTTTTTTTTTTTTTTAATCTTTTCTATGTCTGTACACAGTGTTCCTGGCCTGGCTCTTACATACCTAATATGGGAGTATAAGTACTAGGAGTATGTTAAGTGGTTTGTTTCTCTGCTATAACATTTGCTAGCAGGTGGCAAAACACATAGCCATGAGAGAAAACATGTTCTTTGCAGAAATGAAAACGTTGCATCTCATCCAAACAGTCCGATACTTTCTCTTAAGTCAAAGAGGAGAGAGAGGAAAAGTATGGATGATATGTTTCTTTTTGAATTCAGGGGCAACAGATTTAAAATGTGAATCTAAATAGAATATAAAATTTGAGCTGGAAGAAGATCCATTAGAAAGAAATATGGTTTTGGAAAAATTTTTAATAGACAATAAGGAACGACCGTGGTCAATGGTAGCTCTAATGTGTTTCTCAGCATGCAGGCACCGTGCGCTTGCTTTTCTGTGTGTTGTGGTGCCTGGCCTGGTGCTGGTGTGTGCTTAGGGCAAGAGGAAAGTAACTCCAAAAGACTTTGCCAAGGTGACCCTGAGGAAAGTCCTGGTGGGGATGGATCCCACTATCTCCAGCAGATGAGATGATGACTGCAGTAAACAGAACAGCAGAACCACCCTGATGTGGGTCACCCTCTTTAAAAATACATAGTCAGCTTTGCATAAATGCCCAGTTCTCATTTAGGCATTTAAATGAAGTGGTAAAAAAATGCACCCCACAGCTCCACCAAATGAGATTTATTCTGACTTAACCAGGGGGCCAGACGAATCTGGTGACTTGATATGGGTGATATAATAGGGAGCCACAAATGTGGCATAAAGCCAGTTTTAGCTCATTATTTCTTTTAGATCTTGTCCTGGAGCCTGCTCCTCTGACCCATAAGATTTGGCTGCAGTGTGGGACTCCCACTGAAGTCACACCTGCGAGAGGCTGGCTTTTCAGCCAGAAAAAAAGCAAGGTGCTCTATTTTTAGACAGACACCAGGAAGATTTTTGGGAAGCACATCACGGAGCTGCACTTGTAGGAGCTGGGGAGCTGCCAAACAACAATTTTCTAACTCTCCTCCCCCAAACCAATAAGACTTGCATAGCTCATTTTCTGCCGTTTTTCTCCTAGCAGAGGAAGGCAGAGCTCTCTGTGTTGAACCTTACACAGTAAATCTGCTGAATGGCTGTGGTGGATTTAAAGTAATTGCATTATAGCGTACAAATGTACAATTCGCATTTGGAATCACAGGTCCCCTTTCTTTCTGTACAGAGGAACACACTGTAAGCGAATGAGTAATTCTGAGTACAGTAATTCTAAGGCATTTGCAGATACCGAGTGGTTTCCTGGAATAACGGGCTCTCTCAAGAGAAACGTCAAACGCATTTAATCAGTCACATTTAGAGCTCTGCAACATCTGCAAGTAAATTATTAATGATCTCAAATGTTTTAGAATCATCCAAAAGTCAGGAATAACGTGGCTCTTTGGATAATCAGCTCTGATTCAGGGCTTATCCTTTCCACCCTGTGTGCTAGGGTGCCCCTGCTTGCTGCCGCTCCCTGCGGCTCCTCGTTCTGCCGCCGCGGCTGCACCCCTCTGCGGGCGCTGCGATAGCTGAACTAATGCAAAGTGCAGCTGGCCTCCAGCTGCGCCCGTATAGATTTGCGCATCATGTGGTGAGCGGTCACTGATCGGTGCCTACGTCTTGGGGTACCGTTAGGGATGCTCCTGGGAGCACAGTTCCCGTGTGGCGCCCCTCTCCACAAACAACTGCTGTCCACAAGCGTCCTCCGCTCCCTCAGCTGCAACGCTTGCCCCTAAGTCGTGGGAGACTGGCGTGGGTAAGGTTTGCCTGGAGAGGCAGGCAAACGCAGCAGAGTAAAGCAGTGAGGTAAAGCCCCGCACGGGGCTGGGGGCGCCCGGGTTCCAGCCTTGGCGCACCCATTGGCACATTAGGAAAATCACAGGTACCTCCTGTTCCTTTCCCTACGAAACAAGGTATCTTTGTAAAATGCTTTGAGAAACACTAGTGAAAAGTATCATATGGGAGTCAAACCTTTTTCACTGCAGTGTAGAAATACCTTTCTAGAAAAAAAAAAAAATGCAACAATCTAATTTCTTCAAATGAGGTAATGCAATCACATTTATTTTTGAATCAACAAATGTTCCCATTTAACAGCCCCAGCTGACAAAATAATGGAGCCATCAAGATGCAAATGTAAACAAAACAGTTGCAGTAGCGTGCGAATTAGTGAAAAAATTAAAAGGCGTTAGCTCTTATGGATACTAATACAAAGAATTCTGGCAGAGGTACAAAGAGGAGCACCCTCAGGTCTTGCGAAATGTGTCCAGCAGCCAGTTATGTTCAGACCAAACACAGAACTTCCGCTCAAGCCGATCGTTGGGGAGTGCTTTAAATATGAGGACACTGTGAAGCTCACCGCAGCCTCTAAGAGCACCATGTGAGCAGAAGCATTTCCCTTTGCCAGACTAAAGCCACTCTTAAGCGGAATGTGCCAGCCGCTACATCCAGGATGCTATCACATCATAGCCCAAATGAGGAATTAAAAATCTACGCCTTACTTTGCCTGAGTAAAGCTTGCAGGGCCAACACTTTATTTTGTATATAATTATAATAATAAGCCTGATAGTGTATCTATTATGTATTATGTATTCTATGATGTGCATTATTAACAACATGACTTCTTTCCCATTACACTCATAAGGAAAACATAAAACCCAGAAAAATCAAAGCACAGGCGACAGTGGATATTAAGAACAATTAAGCACTACACAGTGTCGCTGCAGGGGAGCCACTCTGGTGTGGCTTAACTGAGCATATCTGATATTATGATGTACATTTGATAATTCTATCTTGCAAATCCAGGTATAACTAACTGCTCCTTTGCAGGAGCTTTCATTACATATCAAGAGATAGCTACAGCTACCAAGAGGTGCTACCTGTTAAATATTTGCTCATTTCATTTAATTTATTTCATTTCAAAAAGGAGTTGCAGATTTGTTTGTTTGAAATAAAGTACTTCATAAGGAGATTAGGTTTTTTTGTCTGTGTCTACAAGAGAAAAGGACATTAATGAGACTTTTTTTAACTTGCAATAAGCTTGAAACGTCTATGTAATTCTGTTACATAACGTGCAACTTTATTATTTCAGGCTCAGCATCTCTTTTTTTGTTTATGAAAATGAAGAACCACAAACAACAGAGTCCCTAAAGGCTTGCACACCTTGTAAGCAAGATGTTCTTACAAAAAGAGGTATAGTTATTCATGTTGAGGTCTGGATTTTCCTAAGCTTGTTACTTCAACAAAAGCCTAAACTACTGGCATGCCCTTGCTCAGCCTCCTGTGCCAGATGGCTGCTGGCTCCTCTCTCCGTGCAAGAGGCTGAGAGGAGAATTGCTTGAGACAAGGTCCCCTAGACAAAGTCCTGCTCACATGGCTGTCCCCTGCGCTTAGAAGAATATAAACTAAAAGGGAAAATTAAAGAAGAGGAAGGTGGCAGGAAAGGTTTTATCTTTCATAGCTCCCTTTGCAAAGGCTCATCCCCATGTGATGAAAGAAGGCAGAGCAAGGCAAGAGGAGGCTTTCCACATTGCTTTGACTTTGAGGTATGGCTTTATTTTCTTCTTACACAGTCCCTGAAAGAATCTGTCCTCTTTTACATACGCTTGTATAAGGCTTAAAGAAGTTCCAGTTCCTCAGATCCAAAATCATTCTTGTATCCAAAATATTAACCGAGCTCTCCTTGGGTAAAGCCAGGAGGCAGTGCTTATGGCAAACGACTCCCAGGAGCTTTGGTTAGGAGAGAGCCTGAGTAGCCCAGTGAAAGGCAGTGCTACGGGCTGAGGTAGGAGGGAAATGAAACATGAACTTAAAACTCTTTATATTTCTGCTGTTTGGAGCACACCATTAATTGTGCTTGATCATGTTTCTTTTGTGTGACATCTTGTCTAGGCCTTGGTCCTCCACACATCTTGTAAACAAAGGTATATTATTGTCTGGTAATATGTTCAAGAAATAATTGCCAAAACAGAGATCTATGAATATCTTTCCTTTGGCTGGAAGCATTCTTTAAAAAAGAATGAGATCAACTAAAGATGTAGGAGTGAAAACAATAAAGCTGCAACATCTTACAGCAGGTATGTTAGATCTATTCAACCTCTCAAATTGACTTAAAAAAAAAAAACCTTTAAATCATAAACAACCATTGTATGTCACCATTGCAAGAAAGAAAGGCAGCGAAAAAAAGTCTGTTTTTAATTTTCAAACCGCAAAACAACATATAAACTCCTCCTATCCCTTTTAGCAAGGAGGACAAACAGCGAAATATGTGTTTAGCATGACTTTGTGGTTGCAGAAGTGATGCCAGTTGTTAACCTTGATGTATCAGCCCAGAGTGAGGGGACACAGGGAACACACGTGCACCCACAGGCTTTAAGGTACAGAAAGGTAACTCAAGGAAGCAAGCTGGGGGATGCCTTGCTCTCCTGCTTGTGCTTAGAGCAGTCTGCAGCAAGACAAATGCTGTGTGTGCAAGAGCCGGTGGTGAGACACCTCTTGTCTTTAGTGGGCTTTGAGCAAGCCTTGCTAAAGACTTTTAATTATTTAGCCTGGTAGCATGGTTGTGTTTGTGACATGCACTGACTAGCGGGGCTGGTTTCCCTTCTCAAACTACATCCTCAGCACCCCTGGGCCCTGGGGCATTTGCCTGGAAAAAAGGGTTGTGGGGAGTGAATTGAAGCCAAACCAGCTGCGGCTTCTGCACGTATATGCACTCAAACACCTCACTAAGGTAGCTGGTACCTCCACCATATCATGCTCCCCCCCCTCCTCCTGCCACTTCTCCAGACCTACCAGCATCCTATCCAGCACCCAAATTTCAGTCATCTGTGAGCCTGTGGCAGGTTGTCACCATTTCTGATCTTTCCTTGGACTTGGACTTTCTGTTTCTCCTGTGGCCCAGCTGGCTCAGATGATACATTAATCCAGGGTTAAAAGAGAGCAGAGCAGGCAGGCATGTTATTGAAAGCATTTGTAGCCTACCTTGCAGACCCTGCCTTTTCGCCATACCAAACACAACGGCTAATCTGCAGAGTCGGCTTCTTCTAAATATGTGTGGCCAGATGAGATCATATGGCACCCCTGAGGCAGCAGAAACATTATTGCTGTGGTAATCAGCCAACCTTTAAAAATAAAAGAAATAAAAGCCCCAAACCTATTTTTCTGGGGGTAGCCAGGTGTTGCAGTGATTGATAAAAATGTTCCTCATCTGGTGCGTGAGTAGAGGCTGCGCTGGTGGTGAAACCGCCCAGCCGGAACTCATGTACATCCACTGTGGTAACACTTGTGCTGCTGTTTTCCTTCATATTAGCCATAATCCGTGGCACGCCTGATATTTCATGAGGAAACCTCAGGCCTTCAGCACTACCCTGTTCTTCTATAGCTACTGATTATTCTTCTTTTCTGAAAACATTTATGTAAGTTTACTTTTTTTTTTCTGCCATAAGAGAGAGAGAGAAAGCATTTAATTACAGCTCTGGACAAACACGTAATCTAGTGAGTTGTCTACTGAAGCAATGGCCTTTAGGCAGACTTTAGGTAGACTTCCAGCCCGAGAGTAACTGGATACTTCCCAGTCATTTGTCTTTCTGTAGAGCTATGCTGTGTTTGGGGAGGGAGGAGGGAAGGGTGATAAACAGACTTTTTTATTAAAATAAGACCTTGGGGAACAATCTAAAGTTGTGACAGTTGCTCCCTGAATACAGCAGACATTAATTTAATTCTCAATGATGTTGTTTTTATTGCACTTCCCCTGTTTTAAGGCATATTATTGCCTTGACTGAAAGAAAATTTTCTAAAGTCAAACCGTGAGGACTGTGGGGGATGGTATCAGGATCAAGGAGAATGAAGGTATTAGAATTAAGGTGATTAGAAATTGTTGGGGGGTTTTTTAAGACAATTTTGCTTTGAATAAAATATAGTCGTTCAAAGTTACCAGTGTCCTAAGCAAGTGCTTCTCAATCGATAGCAACTGTATTGTCCTTGTTTAGTCCAGAAGCGAATTTAATGCAGGTATTTTTCAATTCTATGTTTAATGTTTTGACTCATCCAAGAAACAGGAAACTAAGAATTTTAATCTAGCCCCAAGCGGGAACTCTGGCTGGACTCATCATCAGCAATTGCTCAGGATAACGGTGACACTCAAAATGAAGTCTTATCTCTGCAGCCTTTGTACTTTGCTCCATTAGTCATTACCTCACTAAGAATCATCCCCACCCCACTTAGCAGAGATGAGATGCTGAAGAATACCATAGGGAAAACCACTTTTAAATGAGAATCCTGGAAATGCTTATGCATGAGCTGTCCCAATGAAAAATGTGCATGATTCACAGAGTTACATGAGCACATTTAGTTCTGGAAAGGAGACGTAGCTTTTTCAGAACATCCACTACAGGCCTTAACAGGAGCTACAAGACAAATTTTGAGTGTCCGGGAAATCAGGCAATAGAATGACTAAGTGAAATATAAAGGTTCTGTGTAAATTTGTAATGGCAAGTTCATGAAATGGAAAACATTATTTTTTTACACAACAAAGTGATCAGTGTTACTTCCCTATTAGCCTTGCCTTGGAGCCATGAGTTTCTTTCTGCACGTTATCAACCGTGAAAGAGAGAGAGGAACCTATCTGCAGAGCTTCCCATCTTCTACTTGGATGAAAAGGTTTAATTTTGTATTTGTTTAGAGCTTTACCATAGAGTCTGTCTTAGCTGGACAGCTCATCTATCCTGTCTCCACTGTCATACATAATCATTAATTACTTGGGGCCTAACTTTGAAAGATGTAATGCAGCTACCACCCTGGCTGACTTCAGCAAGCTCTTCAGTTACTCACTACCCTTAAAGCTAATGCCAGCCCATGTTGTTACACAGCCCAGAAAGCCAGATGTGCATTCTGTCAAGCTGTTCTACAATAAAAATAATTTACACTTCAGAAGAATTGTCTCTAGAAGTAAAAATAATATTTGTTTTTAAATTACTATGACTTTATCAACTGCCGCAAAGAAACACAGTCTGTTGTCCAGAAATAATTTATTCATCAACAATAAAACACTGAATAGAAAAAGCCTTGTAAATAAAACTATATATATAATGCTTTATTTTTTTATTTGATACTCCACAAAAACCACTACAGACAGTAACAAAATAATCCAATTAATTTTAAAAATTTCAAATGATAGTTATCACTCTTCATTTATCATGTTTTATTAACAATGCAAAGGTTGTTTGTGTACATTTTATAGCTTTACTTGATTTCATTAAATTGTTTCTTAAAACACTTGAAGCAATTTATTTGCCCCATAATTTATAACATACATAAGTATATCCATAAACAATATAACAGCTCTGAGAAAGATATGCAGACTGTTCAATGGTAAGTAGTCTACCATAAGTTGTTTAGTGGGAGAGAGGGGAATAAATCACAACTGAATTGGGATAGAAGTCAACACATCGAAGAGAAATAATATTTGGGGAACAATTACATATTTTCCATTGCCCGTTTAGTAATGTGATCTCTTTCAAGCTCTGATTTCTCCTGTTTTAGATACTCTAGCACCTTTGCTAGCATATCCTCATCCAGATACTGCCTGTTCTGCGTGTCATCAGTTTCCCCGGTCATTGAAAGCCGTTTGCTGAGCGCCGCCAGCTTCGCAGACTCCTGCGGTCCCAGCTGACTCAAGTGCTCTCTGATCGCTTGTTCCAGCCGCTCATCTTCCTGCAGGTCATTTTCAGAAGCTGGAACTGGAACTCGTTTCATCTGGTTTGTATTGATAACTTCAGGATATTTTGCCAACATCTTTGCCAAGTAATCAGCCAGCTCTTCATCTTTCTCGTTCAGCTTTTCATATTCCATTTGTCGCCTTTCCAAATCATTAATCCATGCAGCTTTAGGAAACTGGTGTCCTTTCAATCTTCTGGGAAGGTAAGGCAGTCTTGGCAAATCGCTTTCTTGATTAAGACGATTTAGTAAGTAGGAGGGGTTCTGATTAGCTAAGCTGTCAGTTCCCAGAAGACTGACAATATCTTCAATATTGAGGTCTTCAGGTAGATTTTCTGGAATAACATTAAGAGGCTGCTTCATGTATCCATTTTTAGAATTTACATTATTTTTAAATATATCGCTCTGTCCTAGATTAGTTTCAGAGATCTCATCAAGGTCTTCTGGGAATCCTATTTCCTGCTCAGCTTCCAACCTTTCACTCTGAAGCTGTTTTTTTTCTCCAGCTTTCAACATGTCTATTAAATCCTCAGGAGGAATTTGTAAATTCCTTGAGATTTCTATTAACTGAGCTATAGACTGAGGATCAAGTTGCTTGTCCAAAAAGGTAGCTGCTCTTTTTTCCTCAAATTCTCCAGTCCTTAGTTTCCTATTTCCAGCACTGCCCATCAGCCTCTTCAGGTAGTAATTCATTAGCTTTGAAACATCCTCTGACATTTGATCTTTATTCTCTCTTCTCATTTCATCGTCAAGAAAGCCAAGTTTCCCTGACCTTTTCATTTCATCATCGATCTCCTCTTCATGTTTATCAATTTCCTCTTTGCTATCTTTTATCTCTTCCTGGGTTTGACTTTCCACTTTTTCCTCTATTGGATTCCAGTCTTCTCCTCCAACCACATCTTCATAGGCAATGTTATTCACTTTATATACATCATCTTCATCATCTGCATACAATTTCTGGTCCTCATCCAGCCTCTCTTTCTTGTGGTTACTTGGTCCTGCCATCTTCCCCAGCTCCTGAAACACAGACTCCAATGTAGCAAGACTCTGGGGTGTGTATTGTTCTTCCACTATTTCATTAGTACGCTTGAAAGGACTGTCTCTTGAACTGTCTTCATAGTGCCCAAGTGGCATTTTGAGATATTTTTGCCACCTCTCAGGCCACTTGTAAGCCTCATAATCGTCAGTTACTCCAGCTGGAAAGTTATTATCTGAACTCAGACCATAAGGTTTATTCTCCTTTGGGCCAACTTTTGACTCTTTCTCAGCTTGCCTCAAGGCCTCCAACATCACTTTAACCCACTGAGACTCTTCTTCAGTCAATGAATCCCGTATATTGTCTGGTAGGCGAACCTGGTCTTTGCTTTCCTTCTGTTGCAGGAGATACGGAACGCTTTGATAAGAGTTGTAGTCAGGGCTGCTTTCTCCCTTGTTAGTTTGCTTGCGAAGATCTTCTATGTATTCCAACGCTTTGATCATATCAGGGTTTGGGAACCTTTGTAAGTTTTTCATTACATAGTCTGGGTCTTTCTGAAGCAGCTGATACTGCTGGAAGGAAGCTGCATCAACACAACAGATTAGGACAAAGAAAAAGGTGAGAGTGCACGCTGCTCCAAGCTGGGAGGTTTTAGTTTCTGCCATGTTTAAAATATTTCCTTAAAATAAAGAAGAAGAAAAAAAAGGGACAGTTAACATATGGAGACAAACTTAGTAAACTGCAAAGCAAAACAGAGATTGCTATTTTACACTGGAACTCATCATGAAGAATACCACTGCTGTACGTGCTTTTATTAGTTATGGAAAGCTAACAGAACTCATACATGGAAGCCATATGTTTTGGTGGAAATTTATCTTGAGAATCTATTTTGAGAATTTACTTTCGGAACCTTTCCAGTGATTACTTAGTTTACTGGAAATTATCATTTTGCAGTGCTAGAAATGTTTTCTCTATGCTCAATTTACTTTATGAGCATCAATTTTCCAATGGCAGTACCAAAGTAAAAAAACAGAAGTCCTATATAGCTCATGAAATGCCCATAGAGAAATGCAGATGTCATTTTAAAATGACGCCTTCAAACAGAAATCTCAGTATAACCATATTATTAAAACCATATTATTAAAACTGCATACAGAATTATTTTGTGTGATTGTTTCCCTGGGTGTCTAATTTCATGCCAGGGTAACACCACTGAATGGAGCTAGACTGCAATAAAATCCATGTAATGAAGTGGAGAACATGGCATATAAAATGACTTACAGGTTTATTTCTGTCTTTACTGTTAGTGTTATTACTTCCTTCTTTGCTATTTTATTTAAAATATATATTGTTTACACTATAGATGAATTTAAGTTAACAGGATCTGTGAATGAAATATTTCCCCATAGCCAAAGGGAGCGTCTGTGTGAAAGTCAATCTATAATTTATCCTAAAAGCACAATATTTTTTTTTTTTTGCATTTTTCTAAACCAGTTTTGAAAGGAGGTAAGTTTAAGTTCTGACTAGTGATTTTTTCAAAAAGTATTTCCTTCATTCACTTCAGTGGAAATCAGACCAGGTCCTAGGACAGGCAGAAACTTGACATAACTGAGCTGAATTCACAGTTAGACTGTATCAATAGAAGTCCTTGTCTAATCTTTGTGTCCAGTTTATGCCAAGCACAAATAATCTTGCTGTAAAAGAACAGGAGTGGGAAAAATATGCATTAGACTGAATTAATGAGATTACAGCACTGCTGCGGAGGAGGACACACCTGTGTAAGCTCAGTCCTGCAGGGAGCTGAGCACCATCCACTCGCAGTGAAGTGAAAAATTCCCATCACTTATTTCCAAGGAGATGCTCAGCAACTTGTGCGAGGGGGCTGTGAGACAGACTAGATTCTTTTCTGATCCAGTTACATTAATGAATAAAATACGGTAAATAAACGGTAAAGATAGAAACCACTTTTCTGAATTGATCTATTTTGGTTCCTTTGCTTTTGGTCGGGAAAAAACATCCTGTTGTGGTGTTGGTGATTCATGACGGATTGAAGAAGCTATGTATACAAGTATTACCCATTGCTGTAAGTTGAAAGTGAGAGTGAATATGCTCATTTCAGCTCACTTGTAGATTTTTCCACTCAGTTTTTGCTCTTAACATAATGTGACTTAACTAAATAATTAAAGCAGTATCAGTTCAGAGAGCTGGGGTTTTTTTTCCCCCCTTTTTTTTTTTTTTTCCTCAGTATGCCTGAGCAAGCTAACATCCAGAATATCAAATAATTTCCCCAAACATTTATGAATCCCAGCCTGGATACTTTCAAGAATTGATTTTGCAAAGGGTTAATTCAGGCAGTTGATTAGCAGGTCCCTCCCTCTAGATCTTGGTTTGCCCTAAAACCAACATATCTCCTATTTGATGTCACAGAAAAGGCTCCAGTCCTATAAATAGCTCCAGGAAAAAAAGAAAACCTGCATAATTAATTATTTTGTGTTGAGCAGAACCTATTGTAACAAATGAACAAAACAAAGATATTATTTTCCAGCAGACAGACTGATTATTAATAGAGTTAGTCTGGTTAATATATGAGAAACTCTGTCTTTTTTGCGGGGTGGAGGAGGGGAACGCTGTTCCATAATTATCTACCAGGCACCTCCCCCTAAAGGAGATGAGGAGCTCAACCTCCTTTATTGCATACAATTATGTATTGTTATGGCCTCTGTAAAATTCAACAGCATCCAATTAAAATCAAAATACTTGTAGTCAGGCAAAGTTAAAAGTTTAGTGTTCCACAAGCATTTTGCTCAGCTGAATATTTCCTTTGCAGGAATAACAGGTCATCAGTTCCTCTCTAGATATTTTGGGTACATTTGTCTCCAGATCAATTTTCACTTCTAATTTACTGATAGATGATACCTGAAATCTTCATCAAGTGGATTTTGGACTGATTTCTTTTAAAAGCTTTGACTTCAGGTCATAAAATCTTGTCATTAAATATACTGCATTATTTAGGGTAAGAGGACTCCTCCCTAGTCTTTCAGACTTTAATTTCTGATTTTGAGACAACAGAGGACATTTTAGACTATCTTTAGGATCTATAGTAAGGCTTCTTTTATGCTTCTCAAAGCACGATATGCTAAAATGGCTGTATTCTCTACAGCTGTATAATTATGAAGCTAGCCAAGAAGAAGAGGAGTGGATTTTTGCTCATCTGTATTGTGCAAGCAACCTCTTCTACTAGCACCTAGCAAACAGGAAAATCTTTTTGTGGCCAACAAATTAAGAAGGTGCTGTTTACAAAATGAGGGGATTGAGTTCTCAATTATTTAATGCGTACAAAGGCAATACAGACTGACAGAAGTTCTCTAGAACAGAGACAAAACAATGAAATAAATCTCCTTTCTGTGATGTTTCCATGGCAACAGTAATTTTCTTTCTCAGTCTTTCCCAGTAGTCTTCTCTGATGTGAAGATAATGTTTCCGGTGACATTTTTCTATGAAAACTCATAAGCTTTTCTATAGGTGAGTCCTTGCCCTAAGAGGCCGGGGGGGGGGGGGGACTCTGAGAGCAGTTTCCATAAGAAAAACATGGAAATATATAATATATTCTTCCTCCCATTTACTTTTGTCATAAACAAAGTGACTGCAGTTAACTTGCTTTTGTAAAGCACATCTTAATCTCTATCCTTTGAAAGGGACTCAAAACATGAACAAAATAAGAGCACGGTGGGTGGGGGGGGGTAGGAAAACAAAACAAAACAAAACTCCCCCAAGGAGTGACTATAATGACTGTTTGTATATATGGAAGATTGAGCAAACTGTGTTTATATCCAAGGAAACCTCTCACCCTATACTTTGAAAAGCCGAAAGTGTTGTGGCCGTGAGCCAGCAAGAAGAGTAAATGAAATTGCAAGCTGAAACATTACATTATGCTTCCTTCCTAGCTTTAGTGCCCGAACAAAGCTGATATAATATAAATGTATAAACATCTATGTCTATCTAGGTTTTTATACATGTGCATATATATAAGGTATGTTATCAATGATTGCAGACCTCAGGCACAACCCGACCCACCCTCTGCCTTCATTCATTGTTTAACTTAACCTTTGTGTCCCTGTCCCCAAAGCGCCGCCCGGCCCCATCCCGGCCCCGCGCAGCCCGCGCAGCCCGCGCGGCTCCTACCTGCGTGCGCCGCCGCCGCCGCCGCCGCCGCCGCTTCAGCACCCGGACAGCGCCCGCTTATACCGCCCTCGCCGCCGACGTCAGCCGCGCTCCCCGCCCGGCGCCGGGCTGCGCCCGCCCGCGCCCGCCCCGCGCCCTCCGCAGCCCCCCCAAACACACACCGGGGGGGGGGCAGCGAAACGTAAAGCAAAAAGGGGGGGCGGGGGAAAGGGAAAAAATAAAAATAAAAAAAGGCCCGGTCCGGGAGCACAGGCTCCCACAGGCCCCTCTGGAAATGCCACCCGAAACCTGCAGGGCGAGGGGACGCACCAAACAGCACCCCCCCCCCCCCCACCTCTCTGACCCCTCCGGCGCGGGGTCCTGGGGGAGCTGGCCTGAGCCCCCCGCCCCGGCTGCATCAGAGGCGTCGCGGGGCTGAAGGAGCACGTGCGAGCACCGAACTAGGAACGCCTGTGTGCTGCAGCGGCACGGCACGTGGGTTGGGGTATGGGGTGCGGGCACATGTGTGCGTGTGTGTGTGTGTGTGTGTGTGTGTGCGTGTGTGCGTGTGTACGTGTGTGTGCACGCATGTGTGTGTGCGTGTCTGTGTGGGCTACGTGGGGAGCAGCAGCAATCACGCAGGGTGGCAGGGCGGACAGGCCCGCTCACTATGGCATAACAGTGCACACACGCTTCTCAGGCACTGGCCTCCTAACAGCTACATTACGAGTCCATTTTTTTTTTTTAAAAGTGCTTGACTGAGCCACCGCAGCCCAATTCTGGCTTTTTGACAGCTCGGGGACAAATCATTGTCCTCCTCCTCCTCACCTGGCCCAGATTGCTCTGGACTAACGGCTGTGGCCCGGGAGGGCTGGGGACGAGGTGCGGGGCGGCTGAATGCGCCGCGGCTGAGGGCCTCGCGCCGGCAGGCGGGAGCGCGCAGCACCAGCGAAGGCATGAGCGCCCTGCTGCGGAGCTTGCGGCCCAGACCCCTGCGCAGCGGTGCCAAAGAGCGTGCCTGCCCCAGCACGGTGCTGCCGCCCAGCACCGAGACGCGGGACCCGGCTTGGGCTCCAGGCTGAGGCCCTCGCCACCTCCTGCCCCCTGCTTTCGCTGGGCTGCAGATCATGATAAGGAGAGGGAATACCCATGCAGCACATCATTTCCAGTAAATGGCATGCCGTCTCAGTGCCAGCTATATTCTCAGCACTCCGTGTGCAAAAAGCCAATGCCTGTATGCATAGATCACTAGGGCGAATAAATATCACTTTGCCATAAATCAGAAAGCATGAAATCCAGCACATCATTGTTTCAGCTGCTGTTCTGTGTTTTAGCTAATTCCTTCCACTTCCTTTCTATTCCAGAAGGGTTGCTTTGCGCTGGCTTTTAAATATGGAGTCCTTTTCCCCCAAAATAAATCTTTCCTGACAATTTTGACCTTTTACAGCACAAAATGCAAAAAAAACCCAGGATGAATGAACCTTCCAAACCAATAAATGTTACAGAATTAAATTGTCATAAGAACAGCAAGGTAGAAATAATTACAGCTGTGAACACAGACAAAAGAACTATCTTTGCTGCATTTGTTGTAGCTGGAATGGACATCTGCAAGGCTCTCATTTTACTCACATATTTGTAAAAATAGGACCAGTTTCTGCCTGTGCAGAAACTCTTCATCAGCAGCTTTATTCAGGGCCCAGATGTAATCCAAAATTCCTCACTGGGACAATGAAGAAAAGAGGAAACCAGACTTAGGCTAGCATCCCTGAAGGCAGAAACCAGAAAGGAATCTGCTGCAGTGACCATAAAGCAAGGGCCAGTTAAGCCCTGGTCTACACTGAGCAGCTGTGAGCTGTTTGCTGAACCCTACATATCTCATTACATTCAGCAGGGCTCCAATGCTCACAAAACATAAAGTTACAGACATAGTTAGAGCTAATATGCCTTAGTCTATTGAGAAAATGGTCATCATGGTCCAAAAAAGAAGAAAAGAAAAATGCTCAATTCAGTTTTTCGGGAATTTTCTTGTAAATCTGTGTGTGCTTCCAGTTCTGCCACCAGATGCCTATCTAGCTAGCTAATTCTTTCACATGAAATCTTCCTGCTGACCCCTTCCATTTATCACTGGTCTTCAGCATCAGCGTGTATTTATTTCAGACAACACAGATATTAATTGGCACACGAGCATGATTCCTTCCTCCGGTCCTTAACCACTCACTTGAGATTTACAGCATGTGAAGTCAGTCAGACTTGGCTTTGTTCTCTGGCTTGGTTATTTTGGTTTCAGAGGATAAAATTTACAGGAGGATATCCACAACTTACTTACTTACACATCAATTTTACTCCACATATTAAAATCTTAAGTAAGCGTTACATGGACTTTACACTAGTGATTTAACCACATATTTTTTTTATAAAGAGGCCCTTAATGTCTGTATATTCCTTTTTTTTTCTTGCATTTCCTGTTCTTCGGAATGATTCATGAAACAGAAAATGTGATCTGTGCTGCCATTAAAAGTGCTATGTCATTTTATACAAGAGCAAGATGCTAAGGGCATCACAACATTTCTGAAATTTAGGTAATTGCATTATACTAGCTCGAGCTCAATTGTTTAACAACAGACTCTGGGTAATCATTTTTAAATGCATTTTGACCATGTTGTACCCTTTTGATGATACTGGAAACAGAATAGTAATAAATCCAATGTCTTCTTTGACTGGCTTGCCCTATTGTATGCTCTACCTTGCAAGGTTATGCATCACGAGAAGCTAAAAGCTAATCAAAACTCAATCATCTTGCATGTTAACTTCAGAATAAATTTTAGGGAGATTTTATTTCATGTTATGCAAGAAACAAGGTGTGTGGGGGGGGGAGGAGGGCACTTCACCATTATAAATGCAAGCAAGAGGACTTCGTCCCACTGCGTTGTGTCATGTCCCACCTAGTAGTTCATCATCACAAAAGTTAAGGGAGAAAGCAAATTCTGACAACTAGAAAGAACTGCTCCAGGAAGCTGCCCCTGAGGCAGCAAGGGCTAAAAAGGAGGGCTTGAGGCCAAAGCACTGGTGCTTGACCCAGCGCGGCAGCCAGCACGTGTGGGCTCACGGTGCGAAGGCCACCCGATCTCGCACCGCATCCCTATCGTTTACGGACTGGGTCCTCTTGGGGACGCCTGTCTCTGACCACGAGAGAGCACAAAGCTGTGATCTTCATGGTTATTACGAAAACATTCACATAAGCAGCAGCAGACAGTATATTTATTTTGCTGTTAGGACTCTGTTTTCTGAAACCAAAATACCTTGCAGTTTGGGGAAAAAAAAAAAAAAAAAGTTAACTTCAGCTCTAGCTTTCTCCTCCTCTAATTGGTGTCACCAAAAGATCAGTACTGCTTAAAAATAAAGCAGGCTTGTGTCAATATTGATGATTTTTCCCCCTTCCTCCGTTTCCAGTGGCAACTGAAAATAATTTACAATTCATTATGGACATGGTATTTCTTCCAAATAAGTGCCATTGTCACATTAAAATTAGTTCCCTGACTTGAATATCTGCATTTATTGTGCATGTAATGAGAAGGGGAAGGTTTTCTTTCGTCAGAAAAAGTTCACCTGTCATCATAGATACAGGTTCTTTTAAATGATTTCAGTTTTAAAATACTTGACCTCCACTTGGGTCCAACATTAGACTTGTTATTTGGTGCTCATTTTGCATGCTTGGAAGATCAAACATATTTGTATGCAAATATTTCCAGCCTCCCTAAATTTAGTACATAATAGATGGCTCAAATTTCATTATCAGAGTTGTAAGGGGAAGGAAAAAAATAACATTGTAAGGAAAAATAGGGGGCTTGCAGACTGTAAACACAATTCTCTAAAAGCGTAGATGTCAACCTCATGATAGGGGCAAGAGTCTGCGGCAGCTGCAGATCACTGGGCCTCACTCTATGCTGCAATAAGATGAAGTAGGTTCAAAGCAAGCCTGACCTACATGCCTCCCTGAAGGGTTAGCACTCGCGCCACAGGAACGTTTCAAGAACAGATTTTGCTAGGAACAAAAAAATAAAAATCCTGACTTTCATCCAACATTTCCATGTTCATGATTTCATGCTGTCTGCATTTAAAAAAACAAAATAGAAAAGAGAAGCCTCAGGGGAAAACTTGATTGCTACCTCAGATATGTGGGCATACGACCACCTTTGCACATACGTCAAGCTCCAAGTGTCATCATTTCAGTGCAATCTTTTCGTGCCTGCAGATGCCCGGGGGGAGAAGGACGGGTCTACTTTACCTAACTTGAGCCACCTAAAAGTCAGGCAGTTGGTAGGAGCGAAGCTTTCCAGCATCCCAACAGCAAGGGGCTGGCTAGCAGTCCCCCCAAAGGCTGCGCCAGGGCTGGGGAGGACCCAACCTGGTAGACCCTGGTGGATCCACCTGCTTCCACCCAAGCTCACCTAGCATGGAAGCAGCATCGGGCCAAAAGGCTTGCTCTAAAGGCACAGCTTAGCGCTTTGAAACCCATTTCCAAGGCAGTCATGCAGGGCACAGAGTCATGGCTTCGTCACAGCCAACATGGGTTTATTTCCAGCACAGTACTGGCCAGGATCTCATTCAGGGTGGTGTGGGTCTTCCCCTGCTTCTGGGCAACCTAAAGGATCCCACGGCCTGGAAGCGATCTCTGATTTCCTGCCAGATCTGGTCCAAGGCCTTCAAAAAGAGCCTGCAAGGAAGGAGAAATTAGGATCACTAACTACTTCCAAAGGGAGAGGTGAAAACAAGCCACTGCTAGAAGGAAAATATAAAAGAAGCAGATGAATCAGCAGGGAAAAAGAAACCCACTATTATTCTTTTTCCAGGGCAGCCTCCAGTTTGATTAACATGAACAAGAATAGCAAAACACCAACAGATTAAGGAACATGTCTTCTCTTATAACCACCAAAGTATTTTTATCTCCAGGCCTCCCCCTCATACATACACACATATTTCCTCCCATGGAGTTTCAATGATCTTCGTAAGCCTGTGACATCTGCTTACCAACATTTGGTGTAAAAATATCAATATCTGCTTTACATAGCTGTTATGAGTGTTACATTTACCAGTCAGTAAAGATCAAGAGTCTCCTGGGAGCTTGCTGGATCAAACTGTCATGATTTCAGCACTGCTTTGCGTCAGACAGCAGAATTTAAAGTCAAAACACACATAGTTTAAGGAGGAAGACAATGAGAAAGTCTGAGTCATACCCTGCTGAGGGTGAAGAGAACAGATTAATAGACAGCAAACATGAATGAAACTGAATGGCTCATTTTAGTCACGCGGCTGCTTCTAAAACTTAAAATAGGATTTATTTTTAGTCATTGAGCATGAAAAGAGGATTTCTTTGCACCTTGCCAAGGAGAGTTGAGAAAAGAGTTTAATTACTGTGGGCCAGGCTCTCCTTTCTTTGACATTTGGAGAAGTGAGATCAGTGTGGCTCATGGTATCCAGAAAAGTTTTGCGGTTCACTAGCTGCTCTTAATGGTACTTTGGTACCTACAAGCCTTTGCCCAGCCCGTCCTCCCAGCAGCTTTTAGCACCAGTTGGACACAGAACACAAAACGTGCGCTCTAGCCCCAGCCAGCTTCCCTTTGCCAAAGGTCTGTCAAAAAATTATAATTGCTTATAATCAGATCAAATAATTTTAAGAAAATAAACCATGCCCCACCGCTGAGTCACTGGGGAAGAACGCAATGCAAACAAGACTCAGCAGTTGGACAGACTTCACAGATTTAACCAAAATCATTAGAGTTTACTCAACCTAAGCCTCTGAACTCTTCGCTGCAGCAGCGGTGATAACCTGCAACAGCAGCTACCAAAATCATTTGCCTCTGCTTTTTGGGTAGGTGCAACCTGGTCGTGTAAATCTGTCGTTTCCAGCGAGATTTAGACGTGACGCATTAGCATCCTTCCCTGTGTCGTCTGTTCAGAGTATACTGTTAGGGACCATCTCTGTGATGTTCTCCCACTTCTGAGGCTGCCTCCACCTGCTCTGCTGGGGCCTGGGCACATAAAAAGGGTCTCAAAGATGAGCAGCAGCAAACCCAGGTATGGATGTGCAAGTCCCTCCCTCCCTTTGGAGAAGGGAGGCTGGGTAAACCCTATGGAAATACACCTGCAGAGAGAGCACAGCCTCTCAGGATGAATTTCAGCAGACCCAAGGGAGGAACAACAGTGTCCTGCTGGCATCTGATGCTGCCCTGGCCAGGGCAAACTCAGCGGAGTTGTGCTGGCACCTGCGGGATGGTGCTGGGGAATGGCTTGCCTTCAGCACACACAAATGATCCCAAAGTTACCCACATAACCAGGTTCCTGCTGCAAGCTTTTAGGGGCCTCTTGGCAGCTTCTTCCAAGGTTGTTTCTTTTATTTATTTATTTTTTATTCAGTTAATCAATAGCTATTTGATGTCTTCAGTGAGTAAAGATGAACAACAACCGCCATAAAATTTCCAAGAAGACACACTAATGACGCTTTCATGTTCTCCACCCCTCCAAAGGGTTGTCTGAACCCCTGAGCTGCTGGAAGCTGTTTGCACTCAAAAACCTGTTACTACAGCATGCAGATTGCTAAAGCAATCTGTGGCCTGTGGGAGGGGAATTCGGGGGGCCTGGATTTAGCAGAGGCCAAGAGGGATGCACACAAGGGGGTTGGCAATGCAAGTGGGGCTGGGGGAAGGAAGAAACTGTAAAAGAGAGAAGAATGTATTTATTTCTTTACTGTTTTATCTTTCATTCCCTATTTGCCATACTCCATACTGCTTTTTTTTTCCTCTTCCCATCTGTCATCCTCCTCCCCATTTTATACCCCCTCCCAGCTCCTGGGCCACAGGGAGCCTGGCCAACCCACATGGCTGCAGGAAGCCCCAGAGTGCTGAGCAGAAGACCTGTATTGGTTAAAACTCCTATGCAGGAAGGCAATGAAGAAAATGCTGAGGGGGACTGACTCCCTTCCCCGGCACCATGGGAAAACCCCCGCAGGACCACCAGACCACCCTGCCGGGCTCTTCTGCTCTCGTCTCCACTGTCTCCGAGTGGATCCCG
Source organism: Apteryx mantelli (assembly GCF_036417845.1). NCBI lineage: Eukaryota > Metazoa > Chordata > Aves > Apterygiformes > Apterygidae > Apteryx > Apteryx mantelli. Next base: position 21,677,789 of record NC_089986.1, on the reverse strand, counting down.
ACAAGCCCAGCTGCAGTGCAAGTGGGCAGCAGTACAGCCCTGTGGCGTCCTGGGGAGCCCCCTCCTCTCTTCCCTTCCCAGGAAGCACCAAAGGGGAAAACCTGTCCCCAGACGGAAGGGTAAATGCAAGGAAGATGTGCTTGCTTTTTGTATCATCAACAGGGATGTAGAAGAGACAGGAGGAACAGGTCAGTCCTCTTAACGTGTAAACAAATGGTGTTTTTAATTCATAGCTTTGCAGATGGGGCAAGGCTAGCCTGGAAAACAAGGTATGGGAGCAGAAAGCAGGCAAGATTCAGCATATTTAAAATGGGAGATGAAGAAAAAGACCAACCTGGTTCATGGCCATGTTACAGGAGGGCCCAAGCTGGCACCGTGATGGCAGCACGACGCCCCGCAGGTTGTGTAGCTTCCAGAGGCATCCCAGGGCCTGGGGAACACATGAACTTCAGTTTATGGTCTGGGTGCCTTCTTAATGTGAATGCAATGTTTTCACAGTACGTGTCATCCAAAATTGACTTTCAGTGATGTTTTCACAACTGAACACAAAGGTTTTATGAGGGAGCAAACAAAGTTACCACACAGTGATATACGTGTACATTTGTAGGACTTCTCATTTTAAATAAATGGAAAGAAGTGATTTTACAGCTGTGCATAAGGATTGTTTACATAATTTAGTCCTTTGCTAAATCACTTCAGCAATTCTGCTCTGCAGAAACTTCATGATTTTGGGGCTAAGCCATTTCTATCCCTTAATGACATTAAAGCCTCATTAATTTTCACATTAATCACTCACAAATCTGAAAATGTTCAGTGATTTTGGATCTGCCTCTCTGTAGAAAACCTCCCCTTTGTTATCTGCTGACCTGCCTGACAATATGACAGGACCTGTGGTAGCAAAGTTGCCACTTATTAATACTCTTTTCTTCCTCATTTTTTTGAGAATCCAACCATTTTCAAAGCATGAAATAGCATGCTTGCATTATTTAATAGGCAGAAAGTGTTCTTCCACCCCCAGATCATTGGAACAGGTCCTTTGGCAATACCACAAGACAGAACCTCTCCACTAAAGCTATGAGGGCAATAACTTTTTATGACAAAAATAGAGCATGGCCTATCACAATTTTTCTCTTACACTGTCTTTGCTAATGTCATTAGTTTTAACAGTGCCACTATAGCATTTTTTGTGATCATATGCTAGTTCTTCTTTGCTTAGTAAGTGTGTGCCTACATCAGTTCCAACCTTATTTCTATAGTTTTTTATATAGATCTGGGTCAAACCCAAATTTAGCATTTGGTCACAAATGTGACAAAAACAGAAGAAAAGAGACTCACTGCAAAACACAGTACAGAGCCAACATTATAAAATTTTTCCCCCAAGAAAACTTTTGCTAAGGAGAAGGTAAATGTTTTGATTTGGAACCATCAAAATAGCTCACATAGACAAGGCAGAAACATTTTGTATTATGACAATTTTAAGTATATTAGATATATTCTTAAATGTTGATACAAAATAAACCTGAGTGACGGCATCAAAGTGAGAGCACAAATTCAAATTGTCCGTAGTTACACCTATTAACATTTGCTGCATCAGTAGCCAGATTGTATTCTTATGGTTGAACCTTACTGACTTTGCTATTTTGAATTTCAGGATATACAGTGAGAGCTGGCTGGCTTCAATGGGAGCTTTGCTACCTTAGTAATTATGGGCTGAAGGCAAGTTCTGAACCTCAGTGCAAAAAGCAGACTTATAGGGTTAATAGTTTACCCCCCTCAACTTGGCAATAGCCTCCTCACGCCTCACTAGCCTCCTTGGCAAGCTACCACACTTCCATCGATGCGCGACAGGATCGGTGCCGGGGGGGGGGGGGACCTGGTACAACGCGTCCTGCGTTGAAACGATGCAGAGATGCTACTGGATGGGGGGGGGGCAGCTTTCAAGTATAGGAAAACTTTGGGTTATACCTTGGAGGACCAAGAGGTTTGGCTTCCCCATTCATTAGATAATTTGAATCAGTCCAGCGCTTCCCACTTTTCTTAGAGGAACACAGAATCTATTACTTCATTTAAACTTAAAAACCCAAAGAAAATCTTTGGAGACTGTAATAGAACTGACAATGGTTGCACCCCTCAGCTATGCACCATTGTTATTTATCACCATAATGTTTTACTGCCATGTGAAGAAAATGGATGACTACTTAAAAAAAAAAACAATCAAACATTAAAATCAGGAAAATACAGCACTCATCCACAGCAGTTAAGCAGAAATATTTTTCTGTGACTCCTCCCCACCTCAGTTTAAGAACTCTGTCTAGAATCTGCTTTTTCTTGTCACTCAATCCTGAAAAGCTCATTTGGGCTAGGAAAAATGGGATAGGCAGGCTGCTCCCTTCTCTTATCAAAAGCCAAAATATAAGCAGCGTTACCATCTCCCCAAACAGGCTGCAAACTAAGTGACAACTAATAACACCTCTGCAAACTGGGAATAACACTTGTCTAGGACCTTCAAGTTGCTTTAGATAGCTCTCCTCTCAGTCTTGCATCCCTCTCAGCTATCAGAGTCTTGACTGGCAAGTAAAATCCGTATAATTAGGAGAGAAAGCTGTGATTTTCCCCTAAGCAAACATTTTCTGTCCAATACACAGCTCTGGTCAGTGCTAGAGAACAGCAGAGCACCCTCCCCAGACTTGGCTTCTGCTTTGCTGGTCTTCCACACTCTGGGCCAATCCATGAAGTCACTCACAAGTTTGACTTGATGGATACATACTCAAAGCCAAGATAAGCCAAAGTTAAAGTCAGACATATCAATCTGCCCATGTGCCTTCCCAAAAGGGATGAAAGCTGAAGGTGAGGGGATGTCCTGCATCCCCTGGCAGCAGCACAGCGCTCCATCACTCCTTTCTTCCCACTGCACATCCACCGCTCGGCCAGGAAAGGTCCCTCTGTCCCCAGTAAGGTGATCCCTGCTTAGGCATCTAAGTTTGTCAGGGACACAGAGATCTCCCAGGAGGGGCATGAGTCTGAAGTGTTTTTTCCCTGCAAGACCTTAAGAAGAGAAGGCAGCTGGGCAAAGGGACTGCCATACTCCCTTGACTTTGGCATCTGTTTGTCTCAACATATGTTACAGTTCAGGCCCCCCAAGAAGGGACAAATGCCCAGTGAGAAAGTAGCCCATTCACTAGCTTGTCTGAATACTAGTCCAAACAGCTTATGACTAGGCGTTCTGCTGAGCACTCCCAGCTTAAGCGCAAGATAGGACTGTGTGGTGTAAGATAATTTATTTTTGTCTCAGAATGAAAGAATTGCATTAAAAATTGGATACATGTAGAAGGGTAGATGAAGAGCATAGATTTTGTACTAGCAAAAACAAAACATACAGCCTTTTTTAATGAAATATTAAACATATGCTATTTTTCCAATTGAATGAAATGTACTCAAAACAAACCGTTTGTATCCAGGGATCCCTGCAGGCGACAGAAGGCTTGTCATGAAAATAGCTGCTTGAGCGCTGGTCTAATAATTCAGAGTCAATAGGATTCAAATCTGAAAGTAAACAGACATGTTATTGTATCTCACCCCGAATCTGCAACATCCTTACTCCGGTAATTTTCTCCCGGATACATTTAAAAAACAAGTATAAACTCCATAGACACTGTTTACCCCTGTTCTGCCAGCCAGAATCTGCTGACAGAGTTTTGGCTGGAGGAAACACACTTCTCCAGGAGGATGGGACTGGGATACTGGCTTCCATTCGCACGAGGTCAGGCTGAGACCAATACGAGCAGAGCCCCCAGGGTTCAGCGGCCACCCTCCGAAAGGGACAGGTATTCTCTCATCTCTGCCCTTTCCGCTCGGCATGATGCTGAATTCTACAGAAGTGGCCCAGTTTATTCAAAAGAAATAGTTTGTAATTCAAGGCAAAAGCAATTTATTACAGTTGTTTAAAAACAGGTGGCAGAGCACTGCAATGAATTACTGTCAGCCTTACCTAGAGTGTGGCTTGCGTATGCTTCTGCGTAGACGTGCAGCCAGCAGGGATTTGTTTGGCTGTCTGTGGTTTTCCACTAGTGAAACTCAAAGCTGAAGCAAAAGGCCAGATACTACATCTGGCACTGGAGATCTTGTCTGAAGAACTAAATGGATTACTTGTCCGTGCAGGGAGGTTTTTGCCATCTGTTGCAGATGCAATACTGATGAGGTTCTCAATTTTACATAACTGCTTCAGGATATCATTATATGAAAAAAAAAAAATGCACAGGGCTGGAGTTGCTTGCTTTTAATCAGGGAGTCATGATCATGTATGTTTGTTGGAAGTGATATTTCCTCAGCCTCTCCCCGATGTGCTGTTGCATCTTATGGCTGCTGTACATCATACTCCAAACAGCATGATACTACCGCATGGTTTCTCCCTCAAACTAAGGCTGCAGAAGCCACCCCAGCTCACGGTTTCTATGAGCCTCCCTGGGTGGTGCTCACGCGGGTGCACAAAGGTCCTTTTCTCCTTCACCCACCTCTCTCCTGCCGGGACATGGTGGCAGCTGGCATGTACACGCTCAGTCCCGCACACAAGCTATTCTCCCCAAGCTCATGGGGAGAGATTTCCTTTCTCATTATTAGGCATTGTGAAAGGTGACAACTCCTAGTAGTTATTTATTTATTTTTGTAGAATGGACACATTCTGTAGAGGACAGGAAGAAATGGGAAGGAAGAACTGTAACACGTGAGGAGACAAGGCAGAAACTGGGAAGAGACGGGGAGGTCCAGTTCCCCATGATGCAGCTGCAATACGTGAGCCGCACGGCTGGGAAGATGTACGCTCCTCCAGAGGCCACAACCTGAGCCTCCGAATGGGAAAGAGCAGATGGTTCAGGACTGAGGCAGCTATACTGAGTCTTTCTTTTGGGTCCTGTGCCAAAGGGGTGGCACCAAAGGGTAACTAGGCTGATGAACAGGGATATTCAGTATACAAAATGGGGCTTACAGAATAACAGAAATCTTAGGAAAAGTAAGTTGAAATGAGAAGCATAACAGAGAAAATCCCAGCACAATTAAACTGTAGGGAAGCAGAAATACAGAACCTGCTCCTGAGAGGAAATCTGTACACAACTACCATTATGTTCGCCGATTTTTACCTACCCAGCACATAGCTGAATTACAGCTGTATACTTGCTTTAAAAAGTAGTAAAAAAAAAAAAAAAAAAAAAGAGAGAGAGAGAGAATTAAAAGTACGTGCTTCAGCTGCATTAAGACCAAACACGTTTGGAATATGCATAAAATTAAAAACAAGAGCAGTCACTGTTTCCTGAATGAGGGCCCTTAATCATGATTTTTAATTACTATTGACAATTCTCCATTCTAAGTTGTTGCTGCTACTTTCATAGCTGCTCTGGCAGCCAGGGCTGAGGGACCGCGCACTGGCAGTCAGCAGCACAGAAACAGGGTTAATCAGGAGACTAAAAGGAACCGCAGAGGCTTTTCTGTGCCAGTGGCATCAGACAAAACAAACCAAAACAACCCCTCTTTTATAATCATTACAACCAGGTCCAATCAGTCCTCTTACCAAGAATGACACTTTAAGAGAAAAGATCCCAACAAACACACAATGATTTTCAGGCAAACAAATTGTAAAACAAGCCTGCAAATTTGATTGCCACATAGATCACCGAAAACAACAACTATAAGGGTGCCTGCAATCCAGTGATAAATGTGGTATCGTCCCATGGCTACACTGCTTAATAGCTGAAGACTACTGTGACCCACAGAGCAACTGTTGAATTCATGCTTTGCATTGTGCTGATGCAAGTCTTCAATTTATAAAGCAATACTGATTTTAATAATGCTGACCTAGTCTTGCCAGAAACATCAGTCACATTAGCCTAAAAAAGATGGATCATCAAATAATACAGTATATGCACACACCTACAAAAAAAAATACACACACCACAAAGGGGTTGTTTTATCAAGCTTTTTAGATAGAAATGGAAAGCAAATCAGTTATGTAATTTTCTAAATCCCTGAATCCTTGAAGCTAAAGACAAAAATGTCCTAGATGACCATGTGCCTCAATGAGGTCTCAAAGAATTTTAAGTGTTACAAATGATTCCTCCCCAAAACTTCTTTCCAAGTGCCTTACAACTGTAGGGCTGCCTTGCAAAATAGTTGCCATTCCTAAACACTCCTTTCCGCCCTACTTAGAGGTTACCAACTGCCCTTAAAAATCTGGCGTAACTGTGACAAAAATAAATCCCACTCTAAAATAGCTTCCTAGAAAGAAACAGAGTCCTTGCTTTGCTTGGTAATATCCACTTGTAGAGATGGAGCTGGTAGACACAAACGCAATCAGGAACAAGTGCAGTACCTGCATGCAGTGGAGGTAAATTAACACATCACGAACCACCTTACTGCTGACATTTCCTAACATCTGTTTTCTCTACAATCTTACCTCTCCTTTATTATCATGTTTTTCTTGTATTCTCTACTGTCTCTAACAGAATGAATCCCTGATTGGGACCAGGAGAATCTACTGGGAGTTACTTATACTCCAGTATTGCTGTTTGCACAAGAATTAAGCCACTATAATAGTCTGAGGGATCTTTTAGTCTCATTTTCTTCCAATCTGACTTAGTTCAGACTGCTGAAGAGAACCAGTATGCCTCAACAGGAATCTGTCCCATTGTGTCTTTCATCCTGATGCATGGCATTTAACAGCATCCTAATACAACTTGGCACAGAACTGCTTACTGAACTACTAGCACAAAAGAAAGGAGAGCAGCTTCCGTTGTACTTTTCTTACCATCCTTTCATGACCTTCTTGGAGATTTTCTTGGGAGCAGTGCTGGGCAGAAGTCAAAGTCTAGGTGGCCTAGGTGCCATCTAGCATTAATAGTGGCACCATCCTCTGAAAATTATGAAAACAAGAGTTCATTTTGGATAACTACCTTCATGTAGAAGACATATTTCAAGTACAGGAACACGGCCATGACCCACTGTTTGCTGTTCTCCAATACAATCTTAAATATTTTAAGGAGCTTTCCCCATGATTCAAGAAAGGGAAAAATAGATAAATAAGGAAAAAGGAAGAATTTTTGTCAGAATCAAAGATGTTGCAGTTGATGCAATCAGTTAATAACCACGGCCTCATATAACAGTCACGCACTATTGCTTTTGTAAAACCTAGATTAAAGGTGCACAAAACAAGTGGAGACAGACAGCTAAAATGCAAGTCTGAAGAATGAAACGGAAGTTTCCAAAATTTAAGTGCTCTCTTTTGTAATGACATATTGGCAGCAGAGCATTTAGTCAGACAACCAGAGAGTTCTCATCTAATATAGGTATATTAGCATGCTGTGCCTGACTACATTTCAGTTTGAAGCTAAGCAAGGCATTCTCTCCAGCAAGTCAGACTGATGCATTCTCCAAAGGATCATGCCTTGCAGAAAAATAATCATGAAATATTAATCATTTCCCATTTAGAGCTACAACTGTCACAAATGATGTAGCCCTCTCATGTACAACCTCTTGCTGCAAAAGTGCGTAAAGAGGACAACAAATTTTGATTACTTCCCAGCTACAGATAAAGCACTGAATTTTAGACAATTCAGTCACTAATGCCAGCTACTTTTTTCATAACCAGGACAGCAACCTTAGTTCAGTTTGATACAAGAGTTATGGCTCAAGATGCTTTTGAATTTGATCAGCGAAAATATATTAAGTAATTCATTAACCACTAAACATACAATGTCTAAGTTCAACCCTGGTTCAATGTACCAATGAATCCTGTACTGACAATTAAGCAAATGCTGCCAAAAGTATTCACAAAGTTTTGTTTGAAGACAAACAGTTGAAGACAAACAGCCCTACGGACTAGGCAACACTCCAGTTTCGTGTTGGCAATAAACAAACATTGATGAGAATGCATTACAGAATGGGAAAGCATGGCAAATATATTTTCATGAGGGATTATGCTGCAAGCACGCATACGGTCCTCTGAAAGATCATCTTGAAAGCTGCATGTGAGTTTGGAAGCTATTCATTCAGGGATCAGACTCAATGCCCTGTGACTTGCAAGGCCTGTCAGTCAGCTGAAATAGCAGATAATGAGAAATAATTCCTCTGAATAGCTGACAGGCAATCCGGAGCATGAAAAGTATTTGCATAAAACAGTCATTGTAATTTCACACACGCAGATCTCTGGCAGTCAAAACCTCAAGGTAGATCATTCAGGGACTGAGGGAAAGAAACTAAATCAGTTGTTTGCTACAAATAACTCATCTGGTTGTATCTGATGTGGCACTGTCTCGTTATCAGATATTGTCACTGCTCCAGGATCCCAGGACACAAACCTCCTGTATGACTTCCCAAGATACATACTCCACTATTACACTCTGCCATAAATGAGCCAGGAAAATCAAAATGCTGACATGGGACGGAAGGAAAAAGCACTCCAAAACCAGAAGCAATGCTTATCAGACTGAGCTAGCCTGGTCCAAGTCACAAGAAGTACACTGAATGTTAGTGACTGAGACACTTTTGGTTTCGATGACCATCACTGCCTACTTTCAAATTTACTTTCAGTCGTATATTTCTTGGGCCTCCTCCAATCTTTCTTCAATGGCAATCTTTCTTTTCTATCTTTTATCAGCAGGTAGAGTCCCCTTCCCACTGCTTGGCATTTATTATATTTGTACTTTCCTGGAATTATGTGATGCCATAGTATTTTCTCCCTCTTTGATACTCTGGAAACTAGTTTTTAGACAGAATCAAAACATTCAGCTATTACCTCTACCAGCAAGCACCAGGAACCTCTTGGAGCCAGATGGTGAAACTTTTTTAATGGAGCTAGTTTCAGTATTGTAAAAAGTTATATAATTCTCAGTTTGAGTAATGTTTGCAAACCACTACCTTCAGCCATTGCATTGCAATACCATCCATGTTTATTTGGCTGGAAAACCTTGAAATACTTACAAGAACAAATAGCAGTTGCTCTCTAACGTTTTAAGGCAAAGCACACAGAGTTGTCCTCCATCTACACTCATCCATCTCCTGGCCAAGAGAATTGGATGGGATGCAAACTTTCAAGAAATTAAGCAGCATATTGTAACCTTTCAGCCTGTACGTAGCACCTGTGAGTGCAAGGTTCAACAAACACTCTTAAATGCCCAAGACCATTCTTCCACAGCTACCTCCATCCCAGTTGAAAGAAACATTGCTAGGAGTTGCCTGTGCTTGGTCTCTGCTAACATTTGCCAGCCTACAAGAGGAAGAACCTAGACAGAAATCAGGTTCTCCTTTATGACAGAAAATACAGCAATACCTACCAACCAAGCCCAATGTTTAGTCAACCCAATAATTTGCTGCACCTAAAATATTTTGCTCAGGCACAGGACCCATTCCTAGGAACAAAGAAGCATGCTTTCAGCACAAAATAGATGCTTAACATGGAAGTCCAGATAACAAGACTGAGAACAAGCCTAGCAATGGGGCTAGCTGGCCAACCTTGAACATATAATCTGCCTAATCTGCCATGGATTTGCTGCAGCAACTTCAGCAGGTCACTAAGTCTCTCTGCGCCTGGTGTCTTCCTCTGCAAAACAGCAGCTAGTTTCCCTGCCCATCAGAGTGTCCAACAGTCAAGACTGGGAGGCCTCTTAAGGATGAAAGAGTGTCATAATTTTCATTAGGTTTTCAGGGGAATGGAAAGGGACACAACTCGCAGTACAGAAAACTGCTCAAAATAAACCACAAAAAAAAAGAGAAATATGGCAGAATAGCCTCCTGGACTGTGCCTGAAGATGGTTAAGTTTTCTATGGTTTCGTACACAAGTTATCTGGGAAAATTGCTATGTTCTATAGCATTATGACATTAAGATTCATTGTAGCTCTCAAGCATGATGAATTTAAAATATGGCAGCTTACATTCTAATTAAAGAGCTTCTGATAATTTCACATGACAGATTTTACATTTTAAAGCTATGCCATTTAACTAAAATGGTGCGAACAAAAAGGCCAGGTTCAGCCTTTCAGAACAGTGAATCTTTTTATACTGATGTGCCATATAGTTAAAGGCATCAACACTGTAACAAATATTAAGAAATCTGTCACTATCTGTCATCTGGTTTGAAAAAGCAAACTCCCCAGGGCTCACTGTTGACAGCACTGAAAGAAACAGCTTCACCTGGAATCACACATTAATTCATCTTGGTGAACGCTTCAGTGTGTAGCCCTTCCACTGCAGATTTGGTCAGCAGGCCACTTTTTGCACTAATTAAAGGACTTTAAAATGCCACTCCTTATTGCCCATCTCACATTTTGTGTTTGCATTTGTGTTCAGCACAGCTAGAGAAAGCTAAATATTAACCAAAAACAAGTTAAAAAAATAAATGAAGAAATTCTGAATCAGTTTCCTTTAATTTCCCCTTGACACCAGCTCTGGTAACCAGAATTTCATGTGCCATTCTTTATTCACAATTTGGATGTCTGAAGCACTCCTAGATCTAATGAATAGATGCACTTCCAGATTTTTTCCCCTAAATTATTCATGGAAATTAGAGAATTGTAATTCCTGTGGGCAGGTACAGTTGTGCATTTGCTGAGAAACAGACTCAGTGTTGTGCTGACACAACCCCACGGATGCTAGAGCTGAGCTGGCTCACACCCACCCAACTCAGACAGTGCAGACAGGAGGAGTGCGGGTAGGTGCCGGAGTACTCATAGGTGCTTATATTGCCATCACCCAGCACCAAGGTACCCGAGTGCTTTTTCCCCTCTGCAGCACCCTTCCCTGTTGCGGTGGGGAAGGGAGGGAGGGAGGGAGGGGAGGCAATGGTACTTTACAAATAGCAGTGGCTTCACACAGCGTCTGAGCCTAAAATACCTCCGGAGGTCATGTGGGATGGCCACAGGGGACCAAGAGCTGGTCCCTAGTCTCCCATAGCCCAGGGAAGCATTAGCCATTAGATCACCCTTCACCTTGAAATCCACTAAGAATACACCTTTGGTTGTTGTGAGTGGCACACTAGCTAGCACTAAAGCAAGATAAATGGCTTTTTCTTCTTGACAGGCTCCAAGAGAATTCTTATTTCAGATGAGTTGAATTCATCCATTCTAGTGAAATGCCAAAACGTTCCAGTTCACAGGCTACATTTCCTTACTAACAAGGGCCAAAAGAAAACAGTTCAGACATCAGTGGCACAAGTTTCTTTTTGCTGTTGGTGAGTTTAGGAAACATATTCAAAACAGCAGTAAATTATCTATCTAACAATTCAGAACTATCTGCATTAGTCTGTGCCTTGGTTACAATATTAATCTCCCACGAGACCTTTCAGTGGCATGGAGATTCATAAGAAAAGCAATAGCACAAAACATCACATGGCCTGCTGTCAGATTCTTTATCACACTAGTTGCTCTCCAATACTTCCAGAGTTGAAAGACTTAAATGAATCACAAGAAAACAGTTGTGAAACAAGATTTGTAGCCAATTTCTGCATTTGCTTGATAGGACCATGCATAGTAATACTAAGAAGGACAGATTAAGAACCACAGAGATTGCATTCAGATATGTAATAGGCAAGGCTGTATTCACAACAATTTGTAAACTGGACTGATTCTGAAGACTTTATTAAGACTTTATTCTGAAGTCTTTATTAAGGTCACAAAGTTAATGCACCAGCAAGTAAGAGGAGAACATGGCCTTAACACTATCCAATAAAAACTATTTCTAGCTAAGATGTTTTTCTCTATTAATGGCAGCAAACTCACACAGATACTTTGGATTATGATGTACAAAAATTAATACGTATGCAGCAGGTCTTCTCTGCAGTCAGTGCCCCTAACATACTACAGAGCTACTAGAATTGGGGGCCAATAGTTACAGAAATCAATTGCTGCTGCTGGAAAACTGCTAGGAGAAGAGGTGAAGCTCAGGAGCCTCTCTTGCTTCAGGGGAATTCTCAAATTTATTACTAGCTAATTTCATGAAGAGAGGCCATTGCAATTTCAAATTCTTTATCTATGCCTTAACCTCTGTTCCTGTGTGGGTGTTTTTTTCCACAGCTGCAATTGAAAAACATGTTGTTCTTTCATTGCTATTGAGCACTACTACTGAACAACAGAAATCCATGGTTGGGGAAACAATGCTGCACAAGACATGGCTAAAATCAGAGGTTCGGGTTCAGCTCACCCAGCACTCACTGTAGGCTGTAGTCCAAGCTGGTCTTTCTAGACTGCTTTTAAAAGAAGCCAACGCCAGGACAGTTCAGCCCACCCAAAGATACATTTAGAAGAGGTATAAAGAATCACCCATGAGAATTGCTCCTCCCACTCTGACTGCAGATGTCTAGACAGCACATCCAACTTTTAAGACAGCTCAAGCTGGGCAAGACGAATACTACCCAAAGTGACCACATTTGAAAAATATATTATAGCAGTTGAGTTTAAATAATACATATTAGTAACATCAGGTAGAAAATGTCTGCACTGTAGTATGTGTAAAAGTGCAGCATCGGGTAAAACCAAACATAGTCACACACCCATGCATTCCTGCTTATCAACTCTTGCTGAATTCCAGGCACCTTTCAGAGAAGAAATTTGAAACTTTGCAGCCCATCAGCCCCAGAGATTAGTTCAATTTTTAATTAAAAGGATAGTTTTCAGACTGAAGTGGCCTTTAGAATTTCCCTATTGTACTGTAGAGAAATGAGATGTGAGGAACTTCCTTAACTACTGTTGCTACCAAACAGTGCTTTAAGGCATATTGTACAAGAACAATTTTAATACACAGCATCTGTCTTTAAACCAAGCAGAAGTTTTAGAAATACTTGAGTTCATACAAAGATATATTGGCAGTAATGTTTAACACCATCACGTCCAAATTTTTTTTAACCACTTTTTACTGCAGCTTTACTGTAATTATACGATCCCTCCTTTGCAATAATTGCATGTCATACTATGGAAGAATGAATTTCCGTTAATTGATCTACTTCAGTAGCTAATGCTAAGATTAAGACCATCCTTCATTTGACATTCATGATGAACAAATCAATACATCTAATAGCTGAAGTTATTAAAACAGTTTCTTCGTATTCAACTATTATCCACAAAGACGCCTCAAGAGAGCTTCTGTATAAAGCTTGTGCAGCCCTGGGAAAGGGTTAACCAGCTCCCACTAGTTGCTAAGCAACAGGGCTCTGCTCTTAGGGCATGTTTTGCCAGTGAGAGCACCTTGCAATGATGCAACCTTTCTGCATCTTACCCAGAGACTTTGCTGAAAACTTGTCTGAAACAATAATAAACTCCTAGGCTGCTCACAGAGTTACATTTAGCTCCTAGAAGCCATTATTTTTCAAATTGCTTTTGCACATTTAATTGTCTGTTCCAAAGCATACATTGTACCATCGTCTTTTAATATGATTTAAATGACGATAAAGAAGACTAACTAAAACATTAGCTAGACAACTAAAGCCAAATCAAGAAACCCCAATATTCAGTGATGTTCAATGTCCCACTACTGAGTCACTTTAGTTAGGTGCCCCAAATACAGACAACAACAGCAGAGTCAGAACAGTGCAGAATATTGGAAGGCAGGTTCGAACTGCATGGCTGCTCCTTTCTCTGCCTGGGATGGGGAAGTGGAGCCCGAAAGAGGGTACAGACAGCTCCAAGCAACTGCATCGGAGAGACGACCTGCACCAGACTAAGACTGCATCGACTACCTGGGGTTAGCTGAGGGCCAGGAAATTCATAAATCAATCTCTCTTTGTTATTTGTGCTTACCAGACCATACGTATTTCATAAACATGTGAATCGGGAAAGTAGAATCCATCCCATAACAAGCAAATCCAAACAACAGGGATTTGAATATTCATGAACTTTGGGGAAATTAATTTCCAGCCAGCTCCTCTGCAAGTTAAGTTTCAGGGACTTGACTCCGCAGAGACTTTGGAACCATTTAAATTTACACACTAACACCAAGGTAGTTTCTGAAAGAGCACATGTAAATCAAGCATATACGTAAACCTTTGCTCAGCTTCAGTTATTTAGTCTCAGGCAATCTCTATGAAACAATAAAAACAAAAACAAAATCTTTGTGTTGCCAGCCTTATTCTAGCAAAAACTACTAATCGGATTTTATGGAGCCAGGTTTTGCTTTGTTTTCCCCTAATTTCTTAGCTGTCTCGCATAATGGGCCTATTTATGGTATTAAATATTCTGGTCTGTGTGTGCATCACAAGGGGGATATATCAACTCACTAGGGCAAGAGATCTCAGCCCAAGCTCCTGTTTGCTGTTTCTATTAGCCACAGCTGTACAGTAGCTTAAACACAAGCACCAAAAGTAAAGGACTATGAAGCCAGCAGTGCTATTACAGGGCCTTTTCTCTACTAAGTAGTATAGTCTAGGGAAAGGTAATCTTTCTGCTTTCTGCCATGACACCAAACACTACAGTGTAGGACTAGATTGTAAATTGCCCAAGATTTAGTCCAAGAACAGTGGCTCAAATTGCCCCCACTTGGAGTACTGACTGAATTTGCTGTGCAAAATTGTGGGACTAGTGGGCTCTAGAATCAGTCTTTTATTGTACGTCCTCTCAGTTTCCTATCTTTCCTCATTTTTTTTTTTTATCTGGTCACCTGGCTGGGTGAATTCACCACACTAACCTGGATCAGTGATATTTGGTCATTTTGGGTGTTTGATAGAAACTGCTTAGGACTAGCAGTTGGCTTGATGAAAGCTGCCAAGTATACTGAGCATCCCTGGATCAACAACCCTCATGACTAGCATCACTTTTACTTGGTAGCAGAGAGAACATCTACATAAAATAGGCCACAGTATAATAAGTTTGTCTTCCTCTCAAGCCATCTGCGGAATGATCAGCATTAGTGTTTCCAGCCATGCTCTACAGAGGGGCTGCCAGGCTTCAGTTCCAGGGCAGGTGAGCTTGATTTATGGAAGGGATGGGGAAGACCTGGGGGATCAAGTCAACGTGAGCACTACAAAACCAGACAGAGAAGACAAACTTGTGGGGAGCTGGCAGCATTTGGGGAAGTCTGCTTCCCAGCAGTAAAAAAGAAGAAGAAGAAAAAAAAAAGATATAGTCAGAAAGAAATGTGGGCAGAGGATACCTGACATGCTTTCAAACAAGCAGGATGGAAGAGCTCTAGGTGGCTTTCTCTTTCTTCACAGATGGACAGATGCGTGAACACAAAGACATGCAAACTACAGCTAGGAGCAGCCTCGAAATCTAGGTCAAGATCCTTGCTTGATTCTACACTTGAACTTGATACCTGATTTACAAGGTTGTTGGTATTTGAAATCCAATTTTGAGTTCTGGTCTGCTCTGGAAAGAAGCTCAAGTTACGAAACAGAATTTCAAATCTAGCTCATATTCAAACCCCTCTGGAGTCCCTGAGTTTGTGGTTCAGTCCTTTTCTAGCTATGACCTACAGGCCAAAGAAAATATGCACATTTTAAAGCCAGGCTTTCAAACAGTTACCAAATCTCTTACCTATTTCAACACAGTCAGTGTTTGGGGACAGGGAGGAGAACAACAACAAACACCCATCTCTTCAAACGCCTCCTCCCACATCTCAGGTTAGATAAAATATGCAGTACCCAGGAGTCCATTCAGACTTTCTCACACAGTTTTTAGGAACAAATATGGACAATGACTCAGTGACTGACTACAGGAAATGAGTCATGAAACAGCATCTCTCATTACTGAGTTTGAGTGTCCTACTCTGAGCCAGTTCCTCTGAACACTGAAGTGATTGGATTACATTTCTGCTGTGTTTTCTGAAAAGAGCTAATGAAATAACCTGGAGCTGAGAGCTCCAAATTCCAGTCTTGGAAAGGCAGGGTCCATTGTGATGCCCAGGGCTATTGTTTCTCTCCTTCACACATATGGGTAAATTCTCTGCATCAGTGATATTTCCAACTGTGCCACCTGCTTTCTTAAAACTACAAAAAATGGAGCGGGAATGGGCCTCTGAAGGTTGAATGGACCTCCTCCCTTCTGTACAAATATCATTTCAAATAATTAATTATTATAACTTAAAATATTTCTTTGGGATCAGGAAAAGCATGCAGACATCCTGAAGAACAAGAAATCTCAAATAATCTTCTCCTGCATGAGGTATTATTTACTTATTTTTTTCCTCTCCAATAACATTTTAACAGAGTGAGACAAGAATTTGGGGTACAATCATTTCTTATCAAAGCCATTAAGCACATCATAAGCCAAGACTGTATATTCTGAAAAAGATCAAGTAAAACTGACAACAGCATGCAATTACTCAGGAATAGTAAGCTAACCTTTCTGTGTTCAATTAATCCGCCTGCCTTCTTTCTAGCCTCATTACATGTGCTTCACAGTCAATCTCTTATTTTAGTATCAAGACTAGGTCTGTTTTACCTCATAATTCCACAGAACCCAACCAAACCTATCTCTGTTGGGGAAGATGTCTCAGAATATATCGAGCTCTTCTTGTGCAGTTGCTTCCAGTCATCTTCCACTGAAAACCTTCCCCAAGAGGGAATGGGATAAGCTGTCATCTCCCAGATTAACCTACTTTAAAAGACGACTATTAAAGATAAAGAAAACTAATAAAGTACTGAATGAATTTTATGAAAAAAAATCAGTCTTTTTCCAGTAGCTCTAAATTCTTCTATCCCTGTAAACTGCTACTATACTCATAAATCCACATATAGCTGCATTTGACATTTATGTATAGCCAGATTCTATTTAGTCAAGGAAATGCTACTAAATGGAAGGAAGCCATCCATTCTAACAGCAATGCTCACCTTGTTTTCATACAGGCTTGAATCTCAAAGACAGACACGTCTTTGTCTCTCTTAAGAGAGAAAGTTTCACACTCGCAAAATTCAGAACAGCTCCACGGGTATACTCAGATTTCTTGTCTTTCTTAAGCAGGGAGACTGTGCTTGTAACACACAAAGACCAGGCAGACAGAGCAGAGGGTGCTCAAAAAGACTAACTTCAGCCTTGTTAAACTAAGTTCTCAAGTCGCACATTCATTAGCGAGAGGTTCCCAAAAGAGGCTTTGGAGCAGGGCTCCGAGCCACTCGGCGGTCACCTGGCAAAATCTCTCCTCCCTCCCACTGCCTGCCAACATCACCGCCTACCTCTGACTCCCCCACTCTCCACCAGCGCTGTGGTGTCAGACAATGTCATTTGTCAATCCCAACTCGTGCTCTGCCACAGAGTATATTTCCATCTTTATGAGCACAGAGATATGACCTGAGCTGTTACAGATTCTAAGGATGACTCCTAGCCATTTTTTTGAGCAGCAAATATTAGTTAATAACAGCACCAAAATCAGAACTAATCTTTTGCATTTGGTACTCTACCTGCTGCAATAGGTTATAGCTGATGCATTAGAGCTGTCTGATGTATTGGTTTACAAGGGACGTAGCTCTTTGTAAATCATGTGGTATTACTGCAAGGATGGAAGCTGGAAGAGAAATCTATTCCTAACTTTAAAAGAAAACAAATCTATTCTCAGGTATGGCAGAACATCTTTTTTAAGTTTTAAACGTATCTAGTTTAACTTTAGAAGCTACTCTTATTCCTATAAAAGAAACAAAGAATGGAAATGTCATGATTCAATCTTTGAGTACTCTGCCAATAATTAATAATGACGAATCTAACATAATAGACTGGGGCATTACAAGAACTCCCGAGGGGTTTGCCGTGTGAGCAAGAAATTGACTGCTGCCTTAGAGAGCCAGCAGATTTGAGGAGTCTAGACAAGCTCTCCTGAGCAAAAACCAAGAGGGCAAAAACAAGGAAAGAAATCTGATTATTTGACCAGAAACCAGTTGTGCTTTCTCATACTACATACTTTCATTGCTAAGGAGAACCAAGGCAGGCAAGCAGGCAGGTTTGCAATCTGATGACAGAGCATGAGCTCTACTTCCTTCTGAAAGGAATAAATATCCACCCTCAGCTTTAATGTCAGGACTGCAGGCACACAATTGCCATGCTTCATCCTCCCCTTTCTGCATTACATGGAGACTTAAAGCTGCAATAAGTCTCTCACATTTGCTTAAGCAGCAGGTTGTCAGGAGCTACTGGGACTGATACTTCATCAGGATGGAACTCATTCCCTGGGCACTAGTCTGAGATCACAATTTATGCCAAAACTCACTGGACAGTTTTTGGTTACTGTTGACCTAGACTGGTGAAAGGATCCACAGCTCATGATTTAATTGCAGATGGTTTTGGAGCCTCATGTTAATCTTTCTCCAATTATTGTTTTTAAAGACAAATTTAAAACAAACTTTTTTTGCAGGGTACAGAGAGCAAGAGATTCAATGGCTGGATGAATCAGTTATTTTAAAAATAAACTATAGTGGCTTTGCAATTGGAGAATAAATTGTGGCTGGAAAACAGAAAAAAATTTCAAACTTGTGTTAAGTCTGCCCCTCCCCTCCCCCCACCCAGAATGCCTCCAGCCTTAGCAAGGTCAGAGAAAAGGCCTTCAGCTGTCTTTACACTGATCTCCCTCTCCTCAAGGCCTGTCCCAGACTCCCAGGTGCTCAGGATTATGGGCAGACTTAGGCTTTGGCATTCCAGAATATTTCTGGCTGCTGACTGCTGCTCAGTTTTGTAACAGGCCTCACATGGCCAATTTCTCTAGGCAGCTTTTAATAACCTCTTCAGACTTTATTGCTGTCTTGTATTCATATCTTTTCAGAGACCGTTTTTATTTTTTAATATGATATTTGGCTATACAATGCCTTTGATTTCTCAGGGAGCAATGACTCTTCAGCAGGACCCTTTCTAATAAGCAACTCAAAAAAGCATCTTTTGTACAATCAACTGTCTCACGACATTTGACGTGATGCCTTGGAATCATAGTGTTCTTTTCAGATTTTAACTGTGTCTTCCTCCTTTTAATTTTGTTTTTATTCTCATACTTCATAAGTTCCTCTTTGATTTCTTCTATTTTCAATATTCCTCAACGTTTCAATAGCAATTTTACTCTGAAAGATGACTTTCATTATTATTGTATGCCATATAAAATATGCTCCATCAGCAAGCAAAGAGATTTGATTTGCTGATACCTTTTCCCCTGTTAGTAGACATAACTCACCCTAACTTGTGATTTTCGAGCTGGGTTCTATCCCTCATGTCCCATATTGACTGCCTTGTGACTATAAAGAAATCAATCTCACAGTATCTGGAGTTATTAATAAGCTAGATAAACTTACAATGTCATTAATTTATTAGAATCACAGCCTTCAATATTTAAGCTCTTCCAGGCCTTAAAATTAATAGGAACTTGAAAATATGAATCTTAAAAGCTCAGAAGGCTGAAATCAAATAAAAAGAACTCCAGGAGGGATGTGCCACAGGGCAAAAATTAAAAATGAACCATCCTCAAGCAGCTTTTGTTTGAGGCTATGATTCTAAGGGAAAAAGATACTGGGTTCATGATCTCCAATTCCTTGGGACAGGGTATACAGAACCTCTCTTATTGTTGACAACCGTAAATCAAGCTTTGCCTTTGCCAAAAATCAATGCAAAACCCATTTCCTCCCAATTATATCTTCTATGGGTTTGCACGGACTTCACTAGCAGGCATAAAAAGACATACAACAGCACAGCAATGATTCAGAAAGCTAGATACAGTTTGTTCACTTCTTACAATTTCACCAGTGCTTCTGCTTTACTGCCTGAAGTGCAAAGTTCTCCCTCCAATGTCACCTGGTAGATACCAGGTTATCCTTGTGAAGAGGGCACAGCATCACTGGTTTGCCCATCCTGTTCTCTCCCTTCAGTGCTCTGCTCCCCAGTTCTGGCGGTCTCTCCTACAGCTAGTTCCCTATGTTGTGCAATGATCCAGATATATCCACCCACCCAGATATACCCATTCAGTTACACACAGTACACAAACCGTAACAGTCCCAAACTCATCACATCATTGACACAGCAGCTACCCTGGTTCCAGAACCTGGTACTTCTCTGGTCCTTCTGGCAAAGAGCAAATCCAGTGCCCCTCAGCAGGAACTTCCTACTCTCTCCCACTTCCTTCCCATACCAGGGCACCGCAGTCTCCCTGGGCTGTTTATTCTCAGTCAGGGCAGGACTGCAGGCAAGCCTTTTCACCACTCTTAAGGCCTTCATTTATCTCTACTTCTGCTGTCCTTCAGAAAGGGAAAGTCAACAGTTAAAGCTCTCAGGTGCTTATTTCATACTGCCATTCTCTCCAGCCTTCTGGCTCTGGTTTTCCAGCTCAGGACAGTCAGCCTGCTCCTGGTGTCCCAGACTTCAGCCTTCTCCAAAGAAACCCCCAGCTCTGCCCATAAGGTTTCACATCACATATCTGCTGGCCATTTTTCCCCCTCTAGGTATCTGTCCCAGAAGTCACGCCACTCTCCTACCCACCAGGAGGCACATGCCCTGCTCAGGGAGCAAGACTGACTCTGCTCTGAAAGGTTACAGACTTGCCATCATGTTGGTAGGCTGAGAAGAGCATGCTCTGGAAATCATCTTGTTACAGAGATGGCATATCACAGACTATGGCATTTCTAAGACATTTCTGTCTTCCACAGTGATACTATCTGGTTTCATCTATCAACATTTCTCCTCATCAATCAATAACAATGCAGCCCATTGGATAAATACATTTTACTATGGTAAGAAGCTTTAGAATTTTGGGCTGACATAGGTATGGAGAAGTTGATTCTAGTTTCTACTCATCAATTAAAGAAGGTACCTCAATAGTAATTGGCCATGGGGTTGAAAGAAGAAAAACATACTCCCTTTTCAACAAATTATGTAAAAGTTTGCTCTTTCAATGGCTGTAGCTAATTAGCTTCTACCTACACATCAATGGGATACCATAAATCCATGAAAACAATGCTCAAAGGCAGAAAGGTTCTTCAGACTGAAATGGTTTTCTAGTGTGTTTTTTTTCCACATTATTCTTATGTCACCCAGAATAACAAATTTCTTCTTCATCCTGTAGGTGATTAAAGTAAACTTTTGTGGAAAAAAACAAAACAAAACAAAAAAACATTCCAATAACAGTACCTGCAGTCCCACAGTGTAGCTGAAGCTAAATCTAACCTTTCTGTCAAAGCCAAGTGGCATGTTTTTGGTTCTAAGACAGCTCTGACTGACTACTTCGGTGGTGGGATTGCTTTAGGAATAAAACTGCTCATCTAATTCTATCTCTGGGTAAAGGGCAGCAGCTTTTGTCTAAGACCGTAGAACAACATAACAAAGGAAGTGTTGAACAGCACATAATTCACCATGTAGGAATGTATCTAGTTTGGAACTTGGCTGAAATAATAACCCTACTATTCCAAAGCAGAATCTGATGAACTCTCTGATCATTGCACGTTGGAAACTGAAGTTTAAAGCTGACTACAAGATGAATGAATGCAATGTATCTTGCCAAGATACTGATTCAGCATTAACTCAGAATGATGGAATGTCACCTCCTGAATCACTCCCAGAAGAAAGGTGTTTATGGGCAGGAGAACCTTCAGTGAACAAACCTGGACAACTCTGCTTCCTTTGAGAATACAAGGAGGATGGCTTTAGGCTATGAGATATGCCAGGTCTTCAGCCTTTCAGTAAAATACAATCTTGCCCTTTCAAGGGCATGAGCTTCTCAAAGAATTTGGGCAACCTACTCTCTTCTAGAAAACACGGATATGGTTAAGAGTTTGCAGCCAGTGAGACGCAGCTGACAATGAAAGTTATATTACATAAACTTTGCATGAAATTGTTAATCATGTATATGTTTGACTGACACCGATGAATCCAAAAGCTATTTACAGTGATATCAATAAATTGGTGAGATCATTGTCCTCCTCTTTTATCTCCCAGTACCTGGATTCTAGCAGGTCCAGGTAAATCAACGGAGTTTTCATAATGAAAACAGAAATTTAATTATTCACAAGCATTCCCCTGAGCTTTCTCTGGGCTTTTTGTGAATGATTAACAGAGCAGCTGCTCCAGACAGCACTCACAATCCCTGCTTGCTGGCCTGTTAAAAGCAGTGACTCATTGGCTCATGACGTCAAACCCTCCACTCCTCTGAAATGGCAGGAAGGAGGTTTCATTAAAAAGATTAAAAAAGGTATCTACATAACAGCCTTAACTTCCTCCCAAACACACAGTGTTTGGTTAGGGGTCATCTCTGCTGCCTTTATAAAAAGAACTTACTGCTTGAAGAGTTACACTATGCATACATACAGACGACTTCAAATGGTAAACTTCTCTTTTCTATTAAATACAGCCTGCTCATAAAATATACTTTCTCATGCAAACTGGTTTATTAGATACTGAGTTGAAAAACAAACAAAAAAACCCTATAGCATTAGCCCTTTTGGTAAAACCTGATTATGCATTTTGCAAGAATGCTTGGAAGATAAGTATTATAAGGTGTCCCCATGTTCATGTAGAGTTCAGAGTACCTTCATAAGATGTTTACATAATACAAAGTACCTGTTAAGCAGTTCTTGAAATTGCCCGAATAGCACTTTCCAGTAATAACTGATAAAGGTGCCCAAACAGACATGCTGTGAAGCATCAATGAGTGGCACAAAATATAAATAAGTAAACTCCTTGCATTCATACCTTGTTAAGGTTGCACAAAAATGTGCGGACATGAAAAAAAAATTATACTTGAATACAGCCACTATTCTCTTTGTTAAGAAACCTGAGCCCAATGCCATGAAATCTAGATGAAAAATAAGTAATCTAGGAAGGGGCTGTTTCTCTGTAGTTAAAATTCAGATTCTTACTCCAGACAGCAAGTGTTTCTGTCAGAAGAATGGCATTTTACTCAGAAAATCTGCAAAGCAATGGAAGAGGGAACAAGTATGGTAATTTGAGATTTAACTCTTACATGGGGATTAATTACTAACATCTGTGATACTTTACTTTCTCTGCTAGCTTTAGCCTCCAAAGCCAAGCCTCAGCTTCATTTGAGCCCAAGCTCCTTAGGCAGTGCGTCCCAGACAGAAACCATTCTCTTTCTCCAGCTGAAATGAAAATGGAAGTGGCAGGGAGACAAAGATATATTTAGCTCGGTTCCTGGCTGCCTAGAGGGCAGCATCACTTATGGCTAACGATTCATGAGTTCCCCCAACATTATGTTAGAAGCAGAAACACTGGTGCTAGCTCAATCTCTTCAAAAAAGGTAGTCAATTAGGAAGTAAAACAGAGATTTGAAAAGAGAGTATGGCAATGCGAGATCAATTCACACACATAAGGTTCATTTTGTGCCAGAGCTGGAAAAGCAGCTTGAGTATCTTGCACTCCTGTTTGCATTTCTTCCCAGGTTACTTGTTCAGCTCATGAATTGAGCATAAAGTCCAAGAATGATTGAAGTGACTGACCAAACATACATAAATTGAGAGATGCAAAATATTCAACAAGTGCAGAAAAAGAATGGTGTTATACACAGACCAAGAGCTGCTATTATACAAGCCTCTATCCAGCACTCTTTTTAATTCAAAAGAAAAAAAAATATTATCTTTATGTCACTTTGCAGAAATGCTTCTACTATCTGAGCTTTTGGCTCTGCTCTTAGTACCATCCTGACTTGGTCTGACTGCTTATTTTCTAGGGGGACTCTGTCTATCTGCAGTTCTTCTCAAAAACTGTTTTCTCACATAGATATATATCAGAGAGATAGAAAGTTCACAGCAAAAATGGCCTCTGGGTGTCTGAGTTAACTCTGGACAACACGGCACTCTAAAATTGGAGTGATTTATATAGTTTATCTTTCTAGAACTGACTGGCAGTGAAGTGCTAATGAACCTGAATTTTGCACATGCCTCAATCTTATGTTTAGGCCCTAAATAACATTTCAGTTGAAGAAAGCACCTAATTACCATCCTATCTATTGGAAGTAATATACTATACAAAGTGTTGCTTTATTGCAAAATTCATCCAAGGTTGACTGACTGCTCTAAATACTTAAGTACCCAAAAAGAAGAATACAGTACCAGAAATGCAGAAACCCCTCCAACAAAGCTCCTTTCTAACAGAATCTACAGTCTTAACAGAAACAAACACAGAAGGAGAAGAGAGGAAAGGTCTAAAAAGTACAAGCAGAACGAGCAAAGGGATGGGCAGAACATGGCTTGTGGATTCCACTCTCTGCCTTCCCAGAGGAGACCCTTCCATTTCTCTTTGCAAGTAAGTTGACCTAAAAACGAGTAGGAGAAAGAAAGAGACTGGAGGTGAAAGGGAGTTTGTGAAAGAGCAGACAGCAGGAAGAGGAAAGGAAGGAAAAAGAGGTTGGAGTAAACAGAGAAGGGTTGTGAAAAGTGGTAATGAGTGGGAGGGGAGCAACCTATGCAGAAATAGAAAAGCATAAAGGATTGAAAGCTGTGACTAAAGCTACTGAAACTGTTCGTCTCCAAAGGGTGTGGAGACTGCATTTTGAAGGACCTCTTCTCTCACTCTTCACCCTTGCAAAAATTCTCTCCTGCCTTTAGGGTGGATCACCCTCCACTTGCCTTGTTCCCTGCTCCAGCAATGATGCTGAAAGCATGAGAGGCTGCCATCACCAGCTCAGTCAGCTGGCACTAAGGAATTAGCTAATGTTTTTGGCAGCCGTCCATTACTAAGAGATCTCCTTCTGCCTTCCCCAAGCAATGCAAAGGCAAAGAAACCGTATGCCAGAGCCATGGAAGGACCTCCCTCATTCTAGGAGCTAGGATCACCTTGGAACAGAGAGGGAGTTTTAAGCACTTTCCCTCCTGTTTACATATGCCACACTACTACTGCCTGCAGCCGTAAATTGAAAAGAATGAAAAAACACGACATAGTTGCTATCTCTACTTTCTTTTAAGCAAACAAAATCCTTGTATTTTTGTTAAGGAACACCACTAGCTTCTTTTTTCAAGGAATGGAGTTAACTCACAAAGCAGAGGGAAGATAAGGTAAGCGTCTTCTGGAAACTCTCTTCCAGACCTGTCCCACAAGTCCTTATTCAAATATTTCCTCATCGTTTCCTTGTTTCATGGGATTTACAACAACTTAGAGAGGATGAAATCTATTTACTAAGTCTAAAAGACTCCTGATGCCTTCCTGTTCTAGACTAGTCTTCATTAAAAAGAAGAAAGAAAAAAAAGGAAAATGAGGCTCTCATCCCTCTCTAAGCACTCCTTTGCTTTCCTGTTACAGTACTGTTTTTCCTTTCATCCAAGTACTCTGCAAATTTATGGGGTCTCATCTTCTTTCCCATTCTTTAGGAGAGAACCTGATGCTCCAACTTAGCTATCCTTGGGGCAACCTTGTTTACACGGAACACAAACACTGCTCTGATTGTCTGTGCACGAGACAAGCAATGGCAAATAACGCATTTTTCCAAGCCTGATCCTCCAGTCCTCCCAGTGCCCCAAAGAACTTTGCCTCTCTGTTTGTTCTCAAAGCCAATGCCAAGGGCTGCCTGCCACTGCCCAGCTGCGTACGCACTCAACAGGACTCACGTGACTATCAGGTCTTCTCTCCGCCATGGAGAAACAACTTCTTGGCCTGCAACTCTGCCACTGCAAATCAGCTGGCTACACGTGCTCTTAGCCCTTCCTGCACAGTAAAATACTAACAACTTGAAGTGTTTTAAATTGCTATATTTCTTCTGGGCTGAGCCCTAAACAGACCAAGGCCACATCTTATTAAACTACATCTGAGCTCTGGCCCAGGCCTCACTGAGGCAAGAAAAGCCAGAGCAAGTGAGATGAAGAGGCCCGTCCTGCCCGGGTGCTGCATCCTGCAGCTGCCCCAAGCAGGAGTGGAAGGAAGAGCAGAAGCAGGGCACGCACATGCGATACCCCCAGGCTCCCGCCATCTCCAAATCGCACCCTGCAGAGCCGCTTCCTCCTCTAGCTGTCCAGCCCAGGAGAAGGGCCAAGCTTCAGCTTTTTGCACATTTTAGCTAGCTCTGCCCCCTGATGCTGTCCCCTCAGGGTCCTTGCAGCACAGTGAGTAAGCACTGGGATGAAGGACAAGCACAGGGACTTCTGCCCAGGCGCACGGGGCTGCAAACCGACCTGTGGTGCATTGCAGGGATCTGTCCATGCACTGCTGTCAGAAACCCAGCAGTGACACAAGCACAGCTCCCAGTAGTGACCGTGCAGAGCCCCAGGTGTGAGCAGTTCAGCCCAGCTGGAGCATGTCACTGACTCGCCACCACCTGGGCCCTGAACCTTTGAACCTGGGCACCCCCAGCAGAGGAACTGGCCAAAGCAGCAGATCTTCCTTTTTTGTAATGTACAGGGGAATACATAAGTACTGGTAGTGGGCTTGAAGGGGTCTAAAGATGCAGCTCCACAAAGCCTGTTTTACAGCCTGAGCTTTACACAGACCTAACGTCAGCAGTAACACAATGTGTCTTAGCTTTAAAAACACTCAGGTTCTTCATTCACTTACATAATACTCATTTTAGTAAAAGACCAGGGAAAATTGTTCATCCTTTGTTCACCATGTCTTACTTCACTGTTTGTCTCAGTTTCAAAACATATCCAGTTTCATATTTTAACTCCCCCGCCCTGAAAAATCCTGTCCATAAGAGGCAAGTTGTTCCGCTGCCTCCACTTTGGAAAATGACATGCACAAACTTCTCACCTGCAACCATCTCCTGCAACTGGCATCCCACCTGCTAGAATTTAAATAACCTTTATTTTTCATTTATTTTATTTAAAGTACAACTCCAGAGTTGTGAGAATGAAGAGAGCTCCTCTTTCTAAACACCTCTAAAGAAATAGCTATGTTTCCACAGTACTGAGCTAGCAACACAAATGGATTCATTTAAACTTCATAAATGCAGGTAACTGCATTAAAGCGGTATGATCTTTCTTGTATGTTTGTAATAGAGGACATGAAGTACTCTGGTGAATCTAGGCCTATTGCACAATTTTTATGAGCAGTTACAGAGTGTAAGAAAATAGGAGGAAGGGAAAGGAATTGTATTTCTGTTTTTCATCAATTTATTCTCTATTTAAATTTTCTGACATGCTACCATCAACGAGCCACAACTGAATACAGTTGACACATCAGAATCAAGGATAAAAATGCCTGGTACCTCCTTACTGAAGGCAGAGTTATCCATATACTTCAGCACTCCCTAAGAATCACCTGAAAGTTACAGACAGCGAAACAGAGAACCCCTTTGAAGGTTGCTGCAAAGAGAAACTTAATAAAGGTATTTCTAAACCTGTGCTCAAAATCACAAGTAGTAATGGGCTTGTGTCACAGCAGAGGAGGCTGAAGTGCATGTTAGGAAGAGAATTTCAAGTGTGAGTGTGAGTTTAGTTTCAGGGCGGATTGTCCAGGAATGTTTCTGTCCACCACAGGGTGATTTGAAGAAGTTAGAAAAATATCACTCAGATACAGTTTAAGTGCAGCTGATCCTGCCTGGGGCAGAAGAATGAACAAGATGATTTCTTGAGGTCCTAGTTTTTACAATTTTATGCCAGGTTTAAATGTAAATGTTAGAGTATATGTTAGTACGTAACTTTTTCAACATACTAATTATTTTCATTATCATTCAGAGAAAGCTGTCATACTAAATGTTATGTTTTTCCCCATATTAACCCCATCAGGAAGCCAGAATGAATCAATGTTTTATTATTAGTTATATTTTAAGACAAATTATAATATTTCATTGCTCTCTGCAGCACCTTTTCTGCCAGCAGAACATTCTTGTCATTCCCAACATAACATTTTGTGTCAATCCTTGCCACACACGAGCAGATTGCCCATGCCATTTTTTTCTTTGAAAGCAAGTATCACTTCGTCACTGAAAATACACACCAGAAACAATCCTCCTTCACCCCAAATTCAACTGTCAGCTTAACGGCCCATCCGATATCTTCTTTGTTCTTTTCCCCAGAATATTCCTTTCCTGCCCCTGTGTCAGACTGTTCTTTCAGTGCTGTTCTCCAGCATAATGCTCACCTAGGATCATGTCCCCAGCCCTCTACAGAAATATCAAAGAACATATTCTTTCACCTGAGACTTCTTTGAAGATGTTCCTCTGCCATTTGTCATTATCTGCTCTGCTCAGCTAAGGCTGACTTCTCACTATTAGCTTCCAGAAGGATGCTGAACCATGGTCTCCACAACGCAGTGAGACTTGCATAGCTGCTGACAATTTATTCACTCAAGATTCTGGTCCAGAGAGGAGCAGAAATCCACAGCAAGCTGCAATGAATTTGCAACTGTATGTGTAGTTATGGGATTCTAAATTCTGTGTATTTTTTTTTTTTAAGACTAGACCTCACAATCAGACACACAACATTCCCCTTTGCAGGAAGAAAGACTTCAGCACTTGGAAGAACTTAGCAAGTTTCTGTTCTCCGTTACAGAATCTGGTGTGCAATGATACATCTTGTTTTTGGAGCAAGACGCCAGAGAGAGAATTCCAAGCAGAAATTTTAAAAGAGATGTCAGAAGGACAGAGTAAACTTTAAGATACCTTTTATGTGGGTTTTTTTTGCCTCTCATTTCCTTTCAGCATTAGACCAAGGCAATCTTACTGCACTGATATACAGGTATAACCAGATTGTTCCATATGGGTACGTATGCAGAAATGTTCCTTACCTCATGTACCTAGGCTCTCCTTTAAAATGAAAAACTATGACCAAAGGCAAAAATCCTCAGCTGGTCTAAACTGCCAACTATTCACTGGCTTAACTGGAACACTGCAGACCAACAGAAGTTTGTCTCCAACGCGTCCCTTCCATCAAAGCTGGGCAAATACTGAAGCATACTGGGGAAAAGGAAAGCAAGAAAGATGCTGTTTATTTCTGGTTGGCTGAGAGTTCTTTGTATTAAAACATTCTTTGTATTAAAACACCTGGTAACAAGAGTTGTAAAAATAAATAAATAAATAAGACAAGGCTAAGTGGACTAGCCAATGAACTTGAAATAACTATAATTTATTATAATGTATATTGCTGGTCTTCTTTAGGGTTTGCTGAACAATAATTTCAAGAATAGCTTCTTCCTTTCCCTTAGCCTTGTCTCATTAGTCATGTTCTGAGGCAACAGGTTTCCATGACAGCAAACATTAAGTCTCTTACAGTACAGTCCTTTATATCTGCTCTAAATGCTAAGCTTTCACTACTATACTTCAACCTAGACCTGCTATCCTCATGAAAAAAATTCCTTGACCAAACCTAATAGGCATTTAAACCAAGAACTACATTTTATTTGTACTATGATCTTGCTAAAGAACATGCACTCTGTAGAATTCAGTAAATGTTGCCAAATTCTCCAGAAGGATGCTTTTATCTGCTCTGAGCTCACAAGTTCTTGGCAGCAATTTAAAACAAAAATATCGCTATTTAAAATGATAATGCTGAACAAGTTGACTCCATGTCCATGAAGTTATCTGAAGTTAATGAAAATCCTACCATAGGAATTAACAGCAGAATTCAGAACTTTGGTTAAAGACGTTTTATGGAGGGTGAGGGAAACATCCCCCTCACACTGAAGCGGTGCTAAGAGAAATATCTTCAGAGGCATTTTTAGTGGAGTAGAATGTCATTAACAAGCACAGACAGGAGCTTTCTCTCTTTAGGAACTGTTTTGAGTCTTGTTATTTTGAGAGGGAACTGTTGGTTTAATGTCTCTAGGTATCTTTGAAAACCTCACTCACATTGTTAAATTCTTTGAAAGCCTCACTCACACTGTTAAACTCTTCTAATCTTTCCTTATATATCAGTCCCTCCTGACCCCTAATGTACCATTACTGCGTGCTGTATTACTCCAACGCAGCACAGTGCTAAGCAGGGGATAAAAATCATGTGTTATCTACTGGAAGGACTGTAAAATAAATGAAAAAAAATGTAATTCAGTAATAAAGCTTTTATAGCTTAGCATTACTCTGTCTTACAAAGAAATTCAGAAAGAACTGAACCCAAACTTCAAAAAAATTTCCCACCTGGGTTTCTGAAAGCATTTCTTTGTAGGAGGAGCTGGGGGTGGGAGTTGAAGATTCATTTTGAAAGGCTTTTTGTTAAACAATGTTGATATGAGATAACCTAAATGCCAATTCCCCTCCAGTTCTTTGTAAGAGTTGACACATTTCAATGAGCCACAACAAACAAATGCATAATGAAAAAAGAAATCAAAATAATAAGAATTCATGAATCCCATGAGTTTCTGTCACACTTTTGCTTCTCTCATGATGATTTGTCACACTTCTTACTATTCCTTTTGACACTACACTTATTTTTATCCAATTTAATCTCTCACTTTCTAATTGCCCTGATATGTTCAAAGATGTCACAATTCATGAGCCACAATTAGTTGCATGATGGAGAACCAGTCCTGTCACAACTGGTAGGCAGTAAGATCACAGTAAGAATCCTGCAGGCAGAGAATGCTAATAAATTCAAGAAGCTTTTTGTTAGATGCAACTGGCAAAAGCAAGGAAGGGAATCTAGGCTAACAACATGACTACGGTTAATGGTTATTTTGGTAAATGCGGTTTTGTTAAGTAGGACACCTGTGCTTGGAGTTTGTCAGCAAGGTGAGAGTTAGATAACTGCAAAAGATATTAGTGAGATTAGGAAAACTGTTAGGGAACAATGTCCTGGTTTTTAGTATCTTTTTGATAATAGGCTCATAAAGTAAGCTCAGAAAGCTTTATATTGAGCATTACCTAGAATAGCCAGACAAACCGGAAAGAGAACCATAAATAGCCAGCACAACTGAAATGGTCAATGCTTCTACGAGATCTGTGAACATGTACAACAATCTATTTAAGAATTAACAAAGAACTAAGATATCAAGAGACATAAATCTTATGATGAGCTATACCCTCCTGTTGATGGCAACGACCATTCAACATAGAGGATGGAACACACGTTTTGGCACAGTGACCTACAGGTAACCTGATAATAACTGGGTTTCATTTGGGCTTTTGCTCTTCAGAGTTGGACTGAATGCCATTATAACACCACTTAGGTGGGTGACCTGTTTCTCACTGAAGGTTGTAAAAAGCATGAATACAAGTTTTACATTTCTACACCAATTTGTGCTTAAGTACACTATAAGGACAGGACTTGCAAAAGTCACATTTAGTGAGGCTCATCTGCCTACTTTCTTTTGCCTATAGACGGGCTACAGAAAGAGGAACCTGTATATGTTTTTTAGAGTAAGAACATAATTTAACAGCTCTTTAAAGTGCTTATCACATACTTTCCATCCAACTTGGCAGCACAAAGGCAATGAGCATAACAGGCACAACATATCCCAATGATTATTTATGCTAAGATGAGGAAACCAGACTAATTCCTTTGCAGTTCTCAAGTTGACACTGGGTGCATCAGTTTGGCAACACTATTTAGTTCAGATGCAATATTGGTATCACTCTCATAAACACCACTAACTATACATTACTTTTTTTGTAAGGAATTCTTCCTGTGAAATGAAAGAGGGAGAAGTCTTATGGTTCTTCTTAAAATGACTAAAGACAGGCTTATGATATCCTTATTCATATTAAGAAATCATTGTCTTTTTGCAACTCCTATTTTGATATATTCCAAACCTCAAGGAATGTGGCAGTCATGAAAGAGAGTCAGAGAGTCACAGTATGGCTCAGAAAAAGAGTAAAAGCAAATGAAACTACTGATGATTTCATTGAATAGAAGTCACTTACAAAAGCAAAGAGCTAGACCTGTAAAGAGCCTCTTTACACATTCTGAAGTGGCTTCTTAATTAAATACTCCACTTTAAATAACTTCATTTCAAACCATGAGAAAATAATATACAACTCATACAATTTCATTAATTTACTATTAAATTGGATGTCTTCAGATCTATTAAAAGCCCTTCAGCAATTTCACTATTTTTTCAGTGCTGAAAGTATCCCTTTGACATCAATACAGAGAAAACAGATGGATAAAGTAATTATAAAATGAGCAGCATGACGCTATGAAACAACTTCTCACAGTTTTACTAACAGGCTAGATAACACAGGCATAAAATAAGTGGGTTGATAATTAGCAAAGTTATCATGTTATGTCAGAGTGTTCCAAAAAAAAAAAAAACCTCCCAGGAAGACACAAATAGAAGGAAGGAGCAATGAAAAACTCAGAATAATCATGCAGGACATTTAAAGATTACAAAAATCCCTGAAGGAAAATACTGACTGTGCATCCCAGAAATCAAAGACAGTAAATGTTGAAGGGAAATGCAAATCAATGCTCAGATCATCCTGGCATATTTCTGTACTTACCTAAATTCTGTATAGGATAATTTCATGATTTGACAAACAGACAAAAGAATCTAGCTATGATTAATGGATAAGATAGATAAAAGGGAAATTCTCTCAACTTTGAAGTCTATTAAAGAAT
This sequence comes from Apteryx mantelli, assembly GCF_036417845.1. Lineage (NCBI taxonomy): Eukaryota > Metazoa > Chordata > Aves > Apterygiformes > Apterygidae > Apteryx > Apteryx mantelli. Next base: position 21,645,435 of record NC_089986.1, on the reverse strand, counting down.
GGAATACTCTCCCCAAGGAAGCCAGTTCAATCTGTATATAGAGAGGCCAAACTACTCAAGATCCAACTCTTTCATCCCCCCCACCCCTGCCAAAAAAACCCATGCACTCATGGAAAGATGAGCAAGGTAACACAGCTGCTGCCCTGCACAAAACTACAGTGTTTTATAACACACAAAACATACAACCCAACTGATTCTTCTCCTTTCTTCCATTTTACTCTTTTCCCATTTGTGTAGTTTGCAAAGTTATATGAGGTCGATTAAACTGTTCAGCCTTCACAAAATTAGGCCATGTTCAACTTCAAGAAAACTGTTTTTTCCCAATGCGTGCATGAACTGGGGGCTGTAATACTGCACTGGGAAATATAGTCATTGGATAAAGATAGTCATATCTCCCATAACATCCTCATAGACAAGGTGATAAAGTACAGGCTAGACAAATGGACAGTGAGGTGGACTGAAAACTGGCTGAACTACCCAGCTCAGAGGGTCGTGATCAGCAGCAGAAAGTCCAGCTGGAGGCCAGTCACTAGCAATGTCCCCCAGGTGTCGATACCGGGGCCAATACTGTTTAACCTCTTCATTAATGAACCTGTATGATTGGACCAAATGCACCCTCAGCAAGATTGCAGATGATATAAAACTGGGAGGAGTGGCTGATGCACCAGTTAGTTGTGCTGCTGTTCAGAGGGACCTCGACAGGCTGGAGAAATGGGCAGAGAGGAACCTCACAAAGTTGAACAAGGGGAAGTGCAGAGTCCTGCCCCTGGGGAGGAATAATCCCACGCACCAATACATGCTGGGGACTAACCATATGGAAATCAGCTTTGCAGTGTAGGACCTGGGGGTCTGGGTGGACAACAAGTTGAACACAGGCCAGCAATACACCCTTGTGACAAAGAAAGCCAACAGCCTCCTGGGCCGCATTAGGCAGAGCATTATCAGCAGGTCAAGGAGGTGATCATTCCCCTCTACTCTGCACTGGTGAGGCCACATCTGGAGTGCTGGGTCCAGTGCTGGAAAACTGGACAGGAGAAAAGAAGGCTCAGAGGGGATCTTATCAATATGTACAAATATCTGATGGGAGGACGTAAAGAAGACAGAGCCAGTTCTTCTCAGTGGAGCCCAGTGACAAAATGAGAAGCAACGGGCACAAACTGAAACACAGGAAATTCCATCTGAAGGCAAGAAAACACTTCACTCTGAGGGTGGTGAAACACTGGAAGAGGTTGTCCAGAGAGGCTGTGAAGCCTCCATCCTTGGAGATATTCAAAACCTGACCAGACACGGTTCTGGGAAACCTGCTTTAGCTGCCCCTCCTTGAGCCAGGGTTTTGGATCAGATGATCTCCAGAGGTCCCTTCCAATCCCAACTATTCTGTGACTCTGTGGTGAATACTTGGTCAATAGGTACACAAGATCTGCTTCACCCTAAAATCCCAACAGACTAATTTCTTCTCTTCAGGTAATATCTCCTGCTCTCAAGGTGTGCACTTCCAAAGGCTGCAGCTTTTCTCCAGGTCCAGGGGAAATAAGAAGGGGATAAGAAAACAAAGGGAAAGACACAGAAATAGGCCATCTGCATGCAGGAGCAAAAGGACTACTAAAACCTGGAAGAGGCCTGCTTAGAGTCAGAGAAGTCTTCTAGATTTCATGGAGGTGTGGATTGTGGTTTAACAGGAGTTGGAAAATTGTCTTATTAGGAGACTAGAGCAGGAAACAGATGAAAGACAGCACTGCTAAAAGAAAGTTGCTGTTCCAAGAAGAAGCATGTTTCTTCTTATGCTAGATGGGTTAATCTGTCCAGAACAAGCTTCTGAAATCAGGGCCCACAACAACTTGATTTTTAGAAAAAAGAGTTGTTATTAGACCAGAATAATCATTACATTCAAAATAATGGACATTTGTACAAAAGTAGAGTCATATGGTCAGCAGCAGACCAAAACTAGTATAAATACCTCTTCCAAGTATTGTCAGAATATTATCTTAATTTAACAAATCCTGTAGCTAAAAGACATCATATAAAACAAGTGTTCAGTCCAGCAAGGAAGAGAGAGTAGATCAAGTGTAATTACAGTTCTGAGAAACTCATATGCAGTATAATGCAGGTATGCAATTATTAAACCTGCTGCTACATTAGCTGACCTTCATCTTGACCATTATACAAACAAATCCCTTTAGTTATTGGTTTTTGGTATTTCTCTGAGGATCTGGCACTTTGGGTAGCAATTTCAGTATGTGTATTTTATAGGTGTATACAGCAGTTCTCTCTCCAGGTAATTTTAACATTAAAATGCAGGCTTGTTCATGTACTCTTCCACTGTCTGGAGAAAAAAGAAAGAAACGATTGAGGCACTGTGGAGCTGTGAGGTAGGATAATACAAAGTCTTTGAAACAAACCTCCTTGTTCTCTTTGAAGGCAGTTATAGTTTTGCATGGAATTAGATCAGATTAAAATTTAGCAATAATGCTACTTCAAAAATCTTAATGGCCTTTCAGAATCTGTTCTTCAAATCACAACATACCACAGTTATTGCTAAACTCATCATATCTAGCTGGCCTTGGTATGTAGCTGGCCTACTAGCATGTGCTAGCACTTTGAAAAAGGCTCTACTCACACAGTGTTTCCCTAGCTAGTTTTACCAACATGTTATTTCCTTTAATATTAGATCATCCAGAAATACAAAGTAAATCCATCACATTCAGCTTCTCTTGCCATTCCTGGCTCAACAACGTAAGTTACAGAAGAAAATTTCTGCAGGATTTTGAATAAAGGTTACATACCTGTGCCTTGTAGAAAAACTACACAGGTATTTATAGACAAAAATGGAGGTTTCCAGCACACCCTTATTCCGATTTTAAATGTCATAGGTAGGTCATTTGTTTCCAATTTATTAGTGAAACAGTATAGTTTTTTTATATTTACACATACGTATGTATACAATAAAATATAATCTTAGATTATATATATATATATGATATAAATATCTTAGATATATCTTAACTTACTTCTTAATACAGTGACCAAGAAACTATATCAGTTAACCCAAAGAAATAAGTGGCAGAATGCAAGAAACTTCCAGCTGATTTCATAAGATGCAAGAGAGTTGAATTCAAATGTTATGTAACTGCTACCTTAACTGTTGTACCTTGTGAAAATGAACTTAAGACACATTTGGATAAAAAAATACCAGGAGTGTTTAGTTGTATTTTAAGCTCCTGTCAAACAAAGAAGCTGCAGAAAGATGAGGTGTTTGCCTTTTGTGTCTTACCTCTTGCAACATGTCAGAATCTTCTATAGCTTTCACTGCAGACTTCTTTGAAGTTTCTTGTACTTCTCCACCCATTATAAATTCATCAAGAATAAAATAAGCTTTTTCAAAATTAAAGATTATATCCAGCTCACACACCTGGCAGAACAAAAAACCCCACCCCACATTTAAATCAATTTTACAGCATTATAAATATTACTGGGCCAAATGCTGTTAAATTATCAAACGTATTCAACATGTACATTCTTTTGGCAGGTAGCAGAGCGAAGAAAGATACTGCAGATTACACAATATCACAGCTTCTGCCCACATAAATCATTATTCTCTGCACAAACACAGGCTAGATATAAAGATATTCTATTTATTATATTTTGTATAACACATTATATTCGTATCAAGTTTCAAAGAACAAAGCTGACTTCCCATCCTAGCCTACTAACCCTATAGTAGGTCTTATATAGCACATGTAATATGGACTACATACATTCACATAGAGCTTCACAGTGCAAGACAAATTCCCTGTTCTAGTGACCTTACAGGGACCAACTTCTTCTTTGTTTTGAGACTGTACAAACGTGAGTCATGGCACAGTGATTTAGATAAGGCATGAATTGAGGCACTGGGAACAATTTCAAAAATATGCATGGAAGAAATGGGTCTCTTGTAGTATTTAAAGACTTATCTGAACCTTCTTCAGGTCATTTTTTTCTAAAAAAACAAAACCAAAACTCCTTTATATTTCTCCTCTTGTACACGCCCCTTATTCTTGTACAATATTATGAAACAAAAAACCCAAGCGTACCTGAAGATGTCAGGAGGGAGAATTAGAACACTGACACCCAGGGATTATTTTAATAATTTTCCTCTAGTTTTTCCCTCAAATTCTATTGCCAGAAGAAGATGCAAAACATCAAGATTGATTTTGTTTTGGGAGAAAGGATGGAAAACATCTTTTTATGATAGTTTCAGCATTATTTTATTACATATTCTACTAATGAGTCCCACTCCAGATTGACAGGCAGAGTCTATCAGGGCAAGTAGTGCAGATGGAAACATGAAGCAGAGCAGCTACAGATAATTGCAATCCTGGCTGCCTGATAAACAAACAGTTCGCGGTAGAAAGTGAAACCTACATTTCCAAAGTATCTGTCCAGTAGTTCTACATATCGATGAACAACCTCTAGTGTCAGGAGCTCATTATCCTGGTCTTCTATTGCACAGCAGAAGTACAAACTAGCATACCTAGGAAAATAAAGACAAAAACATGAGAACAAACAACTGGATTCTCAGTGCTTTGCTCTTTGCAAAGCAACAAATCAAGTGATAATGTCTATCTGGTCTCTAAAAAAGCTGGTTTTTTTCTTTCTCTAAGTGCCCCACAGAGCACTTAAAAAGAGAAAGTTAAACAAATTATTAATTTAGTAAAAGGAAAAAAAAAAAAAGCCACCATTGGCAAAGTGGGAAATCTGTGAAATGTTAGAACCCCAACACTGGTTCTTAGCAAAATGAACAACAAGGAGCACTTTAGAGGTCTACCTCATCTGCTGCAGTAGCTTTACAGGCAAGTGGAGTGAATTAACTGTAGAATGAGTTATTTGCTCTTTATTAAATATATCAATATATATTATATGTATATATGTAAAAATAAAGGTGGAAGGAGTTACAGCTCAGCAAGCTTGCAGGCTATCAAATGACTAACAAGCATAGCAAAACTTTACATTTAAATCAGCCTCAGATGGAAGTAATAATCTACCCAATTTTTTTTCTGGTACAGTGGCTAGGGCCCCAACTTGTCACAACATCTGATCAGATGTTTACATCCATCATTTCACTGCAAAGTACTCAATTTTTGTTAAATAGGAGATGCTGATTAGTTTGTATAATGTAATATATTTAAGCCTAATGTTGTTTACTATAACTTTACAAGGATTAAAAGGCAGTTATTGCTAAGCATCATGTAACTGGGCACCAACAATTTGTTTAGAAAAGTAAACAGGAATTAACAATTTCCAGAGCAACAAGTATTTCAAAGACAAAATTTGACAAAATGTTGAAAGCCCCTCAGAACACTTCTTGCAACCTTTTAAGAGTCTGATAAAGCCTAGCACACTTCTCAGTTGAAGATCTTGAAGATTTAGAAGGGGGAGTAAAGCCTAAAGTCTTCCAACAGAATTTCAACCATTAATACTTACCATATTATCCCCATTTTTCTCTTTTGACAAATTGAACAAGTATTTTTCATCTAACAATTTACCTTGCTGATTTATCCAGGGACACTGTGCGGGGGGTTAGACTTAAGACAAAAGATGTCTACTATCATGCTCTGGCACTTAGCACTTCTTAAAACAAATGTGAGCATTTACTTTTCCTCTTCTAGCATGCGTGGTATTTATGTGAATAGTAATTGTATGTTCTCATAAAATTACTCACACCTTTTGTAAACAAGCTTGAGGTCTTTCCAGTCAACGAAACTGCTTGTTTTTTGATTGCGAGCCAAAATAATCTGAACAATTTCTCGAGTGATCTTTTTCTTCTCTTTCTCAGGTAATGTTGTGTACCACTTCTGAAGCCTTAATTTCCCCTGTCGACTGAACAGCAGTATAAAGTGTATCTAGAATAAACAAAACAACATGGTTAATGTCAGGACACAGCCAGCCTCTTGTCCACAGAGTGGCAGGCAGAACACGCCCGTGTGTGACTCAGGAAGCCTGTGAGATCTTAGTGAAGCCATCTCTAATACCGACGTGAGTTTTGGACGTGGCGTCAGTGAGATTTGGGGGGGCTGAGCATGGGAGCAGAGATCACACCATTGAAGTGTGGAATTTGACTTGACCCTTTCAAGTCACAAATAAAACACCATGATCCTAGAAGAGGTTACAAGGAGCAGAAGAAAGCAACCAACTATTTTGGAAAGGGAACTTGTAAAGTTTTACAAGAGAAATCACCAGATTATGAAATACAGTTTATTATGATGACAAAGGACAAACCTCAGGGCCTGGGACATTACAATACTAAAAAAGCACTGCATGTGTATTATCCTACTAAAATTTCAATTTTAAAGCCAGTCATAAGTTTGCATGATTTGACCCATTATTTTTTCATGCTTAGCATTAGCAGTATTATTGAAATACAGAACTGCTAGCTTTTAAAAGCCAATGAGCTTTTAGGAGAAAACTATCAATTAACACGTATACAAATACTTTTATTAGCAGATTAAAGTAACTGACCATACTACGTCTACAAGCAGCCTAGCAAGTCATCTACTCTCAGCACAGAAACAGCTTTGAGAATGCAGGAAATCTATTTGAGGATGACCATCCATCTCAATTCGATGTGCTCTGCTAAAAGAAAAAAACTTAATGGGTATAGAGATGTTTTCAGTGGCTCAAGAAAATGTGAACTGCTCTGTTCTTTTTGACAGGCACTCCCACCCCCATCACTTTTCTCACCAGTACCAAGGGTTAGAGGGCTGTGGACTCACAGGAAGGACACCTAACTGCAGTCACAGCCACGTGCATGGTGGGCACAGTCCCAGTCGCCCATGGAAAGAGACAGGGCTTCCCCCATGGTCACGAGGAGCTAGGCAGAAGGATAAGCATCCTTCTCATCTGCTCCCAATCCTAGCAAACTCACTACAGAAAAAAGGTGGGGGCTGGCAGGCCCCGTGCCATGTCCCCATTCCCATCAGCCTAGCCCTGCACTTCCGCTTTAGCTTCTCAATCTACACCCTAGTTCCTTCTCCCTCTTTGTTTTCCACCCCAGCTTATCCCTGTGCCTACACTTCCCCATCACTTCATCTCCCCAGTAAGAATTAAAGTTAAGGTTCATAATTACTATGAAGATTACAATGCAGATTTCTGTAAAGAAAAAAGTCATTCTGCACTTTGGTAAAGTCAAAGCAGAAAAGTGCACCACAGAAGCTCCTGCTTAAAAATAAAAGAAAAAAATGAGCAGCTGGATTTTAAACAAAATACTTATTCATAGTTCAGAACTATTCTCTAGCTAATAAGTCACATAGTTGTTGAATAATCTGGAGATAAGAGCTCTGAAAATCTTGGAAAAGACTTCAAATGTGGGATCATTTTAGGGACAGGTGGACTGTTTTATTCCTGTCTGTCTGTAGCAGGATTGCTACAGCTGCAAATACGGCTCTTGCTATCATTAGACTAACATGCTTGATAAAATTACAAGGATTTTGTAGCTGCCTTGTGTTGAGTACTATAATACTCTCCAGATAAGTTTGCTAAATAAAAATAATTATGTTCCTGGCAGTACACATGGCCTGATTACAGTGAAGATCAAAGCACCATGTTCTTGCCTTTCTCTGTTCATATTACCAACTGGTTTTTGACCTGGTAATATTCCAACTATCTGTACTCCTTCCCAGTAAATGAAGGAACTTATTGTCTGTACACTTGTCCACTGACAGGAGCTGGATGAATGAAAAACTATTTTGCTTGCTGCACAGCACATTACCTTCAAAGCCTTTGTAAAGATGAGTGTATTTTGAAAAGCAGAGCACCAGCTCTGAAGATGCAGGTCAGCAGGTGTTCACTTTAGAGTAATAAGGCACAGGTAGCAGCTATTTGATAAACATACATCTAAAATATGCTGAAATACATAGGACAGGATGATCAGATTCAACTGAAAGTGCAGGGAGTTAGTGAATCCATGGTAAAAGTTGTGAGCATGTTCAGCAAAACAAGATTCCCATTGTTTGAGACAGTTTCTTGCATCCTCAGAAAAGAAATATATTTGCTTGCAGTGCTTCAATAGAGGAAGATAATGTCACTGTATTCTGGTTTAGGTTCAGTTGTTGGACCCACAGGACATTAAATCTGAATGCCTGCAAATAATACATATATCTCTAGGACAGCAACCACATACCTCCAAAAGGTTAAATATGAACATTATTTCCATTTTCTGATGATTGATTTCAATATGTCATGCTTCGCCCATAGGAAACTGAGCTACTCTCCATTTAAAACTGCTTTGAAAACTCCACTAAGTTTCTTCTAAAGATGCTATTGATTTTTCACCAAGATTAGTACATTTCCATAACTAAATGGCAACATCTTCCTGAAGCAATCAGAAAATATCCATTGATACTCTTTAATGCATTGAGATTCATACACAAGCTTCAAGCTGTCTTTTGGGCCTTCCATACCATGCTCTATTTCACATGCAATAAATAACTGCATACCCCATAATCAATTCTACAATTATTGAAAGACTTACAGCTAGAAAATAGATAAGAGCCACTACTGTAATCCAGCCCCATGCTAATTTTACATGCAGCAAAACAGTATATACTACCCTCAAGCCTAAGTACGTATTACCGGCTGAGACCTCCTGCAACAAAGCAACATATTAGAAAGATGGAGATACCTAGAAGAAAAAAACACTGTTTTTTTTTCCCTCTTCTGATTCTTCTTCCTTTTTCTAATTTCTAAACTCCACTCAACCTGGAGAATGTGCTGGGAGGCAAATAATATTATATTCTCAGGAGATTAAATGGCTTAATTCCTATAAGTCTTAACATCAAATTTCTATAGACACTTCTTCATTCAGGTCAGCTTTGCCCTGCCCAGCCATGTTGACATGATACACATTTCTCATTCACGTAGCTCCATTCATTACAGCTCACTGGAAAGATTTTGATGCATCAATAAACCTGGAAATGATGGAGTACTGCATAAATGCAAATCTAACAGCTCATCTGTTCCTTGTTCTTGATTGTGGAAACATTCGTTTTTTCCCACTGTGATAATCACAAGACAGATGTTGATTAAGGGATTTTTGGTTGATGTTCAGCAGCCAATCTACGAATAAGGGTAGATTATCCTGCAGTATTTTATTTTATTTTATCTAGTTTTAATTCCAGAAGAAAGCAGAGGCAAATGATTTGCTTCAAACAAGCTAACTTTGAAGCAGAGGGCTCGGTTTTCTTTCATTAGATTTTTAAGGTCTGAACTAGAGTGGGTCAGGATGAGAAGTGCAGTTCCTATAAGAGCATCAGCTGTCTTCACATGTGGAGTCTGTAGGAGACAAGCTTTAATCTGGGAGCTAAGTGTAATTTTATCAGCTTGTTTTACTGCATCAGATTCAACCACCTACAGTACAGTTCCAAATGATCTCCATAAGTGTCAGTAAGTAATCTAAAAGACTATATTTTATATTTGTAGGCCATATTATCTAGTCTAGTTGAAAAAATAGTTGAAAATCAAGCATTCAAAATAGATTTCTAAAAATGAACTCTATCCCCTTCTCACGCATCTCTGAATTAACTGTAGCTAGCTAAGTTATATAACATGATTATTTGCAGAAAGTTGTGAGGCCTTATGCTTCATTGAGATCTACAAAACTAGCCAAGGAGGAAAAACATTATCCTGAGTTTTAGGGCTACTGAAAAATCAAATTTTTGATTTGACACAAAATAATTTCAAGGTAAATAGATTAGACCTCAAAAATGCAAAATACAGAAGGTCTACATGTTCCTAAATAGCAAACATAAGCCACCAATGAACACAGTGATTTTTCCCCTTTCTTTAGGCAACCATTCCAGCTCCCTCTTTTTACTGACGGGTCCTGTCATGGTTTGACACACAGCTCACCCAAGCTCATCTACCAAACTTCTCTCCTGAGACTCAAGGTTCCCTTCAGCACAGCCTTTCACAGTATTTGGCCATTTCATACTCTAAACCAATCAAATGCTTTACTTTTGGCTGACTGGTTTCAAACTTGGATCATCTGTACCTTTTACAGAGATCTTAATCAAAACTGTACTTTAATTTTTAGTAAGACTAAAGCATTTAATAACCATTCCAGACTGTATACTATTACATACAGAACAACTCATCAGTAAGGATATCAAATACAAAAGACAACATGGGAAGACAAAGCAGGTTTTCCTCCCTCTCATTCTTTGAGTTTACTGTCTAATGATATAAACATTTAAAAGATACCACATTTATTCCTGCAAGGTAAACTCAAAGGGTCAGTGCAGCAAGAATCTCATCCACCCCACTGCAAGAAGAATGTGGGCTGGAAATGCTTCTCCTCAACCTGTAACGAGAGGGTTGGGAGGGCAGAAGAGGAGACTGGCAGCTGGAAGACTCTGAAAGGAGCAGACTTTGCTTTTTTACTGAGTTTTTGCAAGGATTTGCTCAACTAGGCAGCTCTACCACTGAAGCAGCACTGTTCTTTAACTCTGTGCTTCAGCTGTAACCTTTCCAAATTCAGTTTAAAAAGCTTTGACTCTCCCTGATGAAAGTCACCTCTGAAAAACAGAAATTGAGTTCACAAGTAACTAATAATTGCAAATGAGGGACTACTATCCTAAAATGGACAACTTGGTAGAATTTAAAACTCCGACTTCTGATTTGTAGGCTGCAGGTAACAGCGAGGCAACAGGCAAGGCAATATATAAGGTGCGAATAAAAGAAAAACTCATGGACCACAGAAAAGGAACTGGGAGAAAAAAGCCACACCTTGGGCGGCTGACATGACAGCCGCTGCTGAGAGCGCCTGCGGGAAACCAGCCCGACTGGCCGCACCTGGTTGAGACAAAGTGACTTTGTATCGTAATGTTCTCTTTTAACGTAACCAGAGCTTTCATTCCCATTCCCTTGAAGTCTGCCTTTTCTTTTTGTATTGTTTTAGTCAAGTTCATAATCTGCCTACCTTTTACTATTTGTTATTCTTACCACACAAAATAATATCTTTTCCAACACAGACAGCTATCCAGAAAATTTTTTTTACAACACACAGCTATCTGAAAATGAACAAAAATGCTTTCACTAAA